>NC_045781.1:26473756-26781956 GCF_008692025.1 Phocoena sinus | reverse complement strand
GGACATGGTCCGCAAACGATGACAGTAGCGGCAGCAGCAATAATCATGACTTCCATAAACAGCTCTTAAATCCTCACTCTTGCATGGGTCCAAATTTCAGGTCCCTGTCTTACTTACTTGGCAACTCAACAAGGTACGTAATGTTATTGTTCCTTTATGTGCTTTATCTCAGTGAATCCCCAGGGCACTACATAAGATAGCAATATAGTTATCGTTACATTTACAGAGTACTTGGTTTGGAGTGAGCACTGTTCTCTACATTTTATGTCTTAACTCATATAATGTCCTGTAACATCCCCATTTTGCAGATGAGGAAAGTAGGGCACAAAAAGGAGATGCAATTTGCTAGACTACTGACCTGCCAGTGGCAAGCTGGTAAATCCCAGAGGAGTCTGACTCAGAGCTACACTTGTAAACTCCGCCCAGGCTGTCACTCCATACGAGGACATCTATCTGCCCTGGGTGTTTACTTTCTGGGGGCTTGGTGGGGGTGGGGGGGCGGGTGTCCAGGGTCTCCTTTGGTAAACAAGATAAACTCTTTTTATCCGTGCAGTAGGAATATCTCTGTCATTTTTCCTAACATCTGTCTAACACATCTGCCTTTTGAAGGCACTTTCTGACCAGCACATCTCATTCTTTCTCCTCTACATTCCCTCTTCACAGTTGGGTAGGCTGGGTTAAGTGTGCCCATTATACAGATTCTGAGAGCAATTTTAGTATTGGTCTACCTTGCGATCTCGTTCAAATGTAGATTCTGCTTTGGCCATTCTGGGCAGGGGCCCAAACATGTCTAACCTGCTCCCAGGAGTGCTGACGCTGCCCTTCTGGGACCACACACGGAGGAGTGAGGGTTTCCACTCATTCCCCTTCACCCTGCCTCGTGTGCAGCCTTCTGTGTGCTGTCTCCATCCAGGGCTTACAGGGCTCCCTGACGTTTTCCTTAAATCCAGCTCTTGACTCCAGCAGGTCCAGCCGATGGGGACGGGCATTGCTGACCTTGTCACTGGGTGAGTCAGAAAAGCCAGGAGGCCTCTCCTGGGAAGGTGCGGGCAAAGGAGGCAGAATACTCTCGGTGCCCCACGCCCCCGGGTCTTGTCACACCTCCAGACTTCATGTCTCTGGCGAGCTCTTTCCACTTTGGATTTCTACTTTAAAGCACAACTGGTCACCTTCAGGTCAGTTTCGAATCCTTCCCTAGGTAATTGGCCTCAATGAGGTGAGGGCTGGACAATTATACAGCCGCAGGGCCGCCCCTCCCCTGGCCTCATGCCTCCGACAGAGCTCATTTTATTTCTGGTTTTATGGGGTGCATTTATTGTTGGCCTTTGGGCTGTTGGTGTCTCCTACGCCCAGTATGGGGGTTTTATGTGGATACTAGGTCCAATTGCCCTTTAGAAAGGTTCTGCTTTTTTTTTTTTTTTTGCGGTACGCGGGCCTCTCACTGTTGTGGCCTCTCCCGTTGCGGAGCACAGGCTCCGGACGCGCAGGCTCAGCGGCCATGGCTCACGGGAACAGCCGCTCCGCGGCACGTGGGATCTTCCCGGACCGGGGCACGAACCCGTGTCCCCTGCATCGGCAGACGGACTCTCAACCACTGCGCCACCAGGGAAGCCCAAGGTTCTGCTTTTAATTCAGCTCTTTTCTCTAGTCGAGCATGGGACTTCAGCATTTTAGTGCTTTAAAAATAAACACTTATTATCCATTTTTAAAATGGTCTTTCTTATTACATATCCATAATCCAAGCCAAAATTGACTAATCTCCCCAAAGCCTCTGCTCTCTCATCACAGGAAAAGTCTTTGTATTCCCCAATGAAGACATGGAGTCACCCTCTTCTAGATGGCAGGGACAGAAATACAGACTGTCTTGCACGGAGAGAGGCCCGGTACCCTCTTCATACAGTCTTTCCTTTACAGGAGTTCCCAGAGAAAAACCAGAGTCCCGCCACTCCCTCCCGCTCAGTTCAGCCCCAGACAGACAGACACACTCTGCACAAGGCTTCTCCAGTTCCGCCTCGCCCACCACATTCCCCCATCTTCAGATCCACCTGACCATCCAAAGTTTTGCAATCTCTTCTGTCCTATTGCAACTATTGGGTTGCATTTTACTTGTTTTATGTATGCGTCCAGGCTTCCTAACAGGATTCATTCAACATGCATTCATGCATTTAGTCAACAAATATTTGTTGAGTATTTACTACGTGTTAGAATCCATTCAAGATGCTGAGGATATGGGCTTCCCTGGTGGCGCAGTGGTTGAGAGTCCGCCTGCCGATGCAGGGGACGCGAGTTTGTGTCCCGGTCCGGGAGGATCCCACATGCCGCGGAGCAACTAAGCCCTTGAGCCATGGCCGCTGAGCTTGCGCGTCCAGAGCCTGTGCTCCGCAACGGGAGAGGCCACAACAGTGAGAGGCCCGCGTACCGCAAAAAAAAAAAAAGATGCTGAGGATATAGGGGCAACCAAGGCAAACACACTCTACGCTCGCAGAGTCTATAGTCTCAATTAATTATTAAATTACAATTACGTGAAGTGTTATGAGAGGAAAGCACATAATAGTGGCCTGACCCACATGGAACTGTGTGTTTCTTGAGTCCAGGCACCAAGTTTTCTCTCTTTGAGCTAAGGGGTGATTTTGGCCTTCCTATAGAACAAGAAACATGCTATAATTGACAGAATCCTGGGATAGCCCGTTAGTATCCCCTTATTCTGCACAAATATAAACCATGGATTCACCCCACCCCACCCCTCTCTTACTCCCTGTGCCAAGTATGCATTGTGGCCTCTCAGCCCATATTCATTCCTCTGTTTGCTCCGTCCCTCTGGATCCAAAAGCCTGCAAACTCTATCACCTAGATCCCCTTGCCCACTGTAGTGGCGACAACAGTAGTGGCGGTGACTCTTTCCTTTTTACTTTTATTATTTTTTATTTTATTTTATCGAAGTGTATTTGATTTATAATGTCCTGTTAGTTTCAGGTGTACAGCAGGGATTCAGTTATATATATACACCTGTATATAGTAGGGTGTATATGTTAATCTCAACCTCCTCGTTTGCACAACATCAGCATCTGGGTTTACAGCAGCATCTTAACAGCAGCTCCACTGGTGTTAAGGTCAACTGCGTAGGTCACTGGTTAGCACCGTAAACTTGTGCTTCCAGTAACATGAACAGTGAATTTGGGCTCATGGACTCCATCCCAGAGGCAGTAACAGGTTCGCAGTGTCCAGGTAACATCCATTTCCTGTTTTGCTATTCCAGCTTTCCCCAAAACGTTGTAACTAACACCTTGAACTAAATTCCTCTGAGCTTAAAAATCTAAAGTGGTTCCTCTTTTTCTGACAGGACGTAGACTGATAAGTCTTCAGCACCACAACCATTTGGCCACCAACTCACCAATTCCTATCACATACGCTTCTTAAGCATCTTTAAAGTCTACCTTTCCTCCATCCCCACTGTCATTCCCATGTACTTGGTCTGAAATGTATTTTCTGTACTATAGCTAGTGCAACACAATTGGCATTCTCTAAGTGCTAGTTTCTCTCTTTCTTTCTTTCTTCTGTCCTCCCACCTATCTTCACAATTTTTCTGTAAATTGGAAACTGATATAAAATATAAAGTTTAATTTATAAAGTGAAAAAAGGGTTTTTTCAGACAAACAAAAGCTAGGAGGAGACTCACGCTATAAGAAATGTTAAAGTAAGTCCTTCAGGCAGAAAGAAGGTGGTACCAAATGGGAATATGTATCTACACACACACACAAATTCAGATTTCCAGGAATGGTAACCACATGGATGAATAAATAAGATTTTTTTTTGTTATTTAAGTATCTTTAAAGGATAACTAATTCTTCATGTGGAAATTAATAATAATGTAACATAAGGTTTATAGCCTATATAGAAATATGTAAAATGTGTGGTAATAATAACACAATGACTGAGAAAGGAGAAATGAAGGTAAATTATTCAAAAGTTCTTTTATGCTACATGACTTGGTATAATATTACTTAAAGGTAGATAGTGATAAGTTTAAATGCACCATAAATTTTAAAGCAACTGATAAAATAACAAAACAGTTATAGTTAATAAACCAACAAAGGAGATAAAGAAGGAATCATAAAAAGTACTTAATACAAAACTACTGGAAGAAGAAGGAAAAAAGAACAATGAATAAATGAAATCAGTAGAAAGCAACTAGAAAGATAGTATATTTATATGAATTATTAAATGTAAATGGTCTAAACACTCTAATTAAGAGGCAGAGATTGTCAGGTTAGATGAACAAGCAAGAAGCAACTATATGTTGCCTACAGTAATTGCACTTTATAGACATAAATAGGTTAAAAGCAAAAGGATGGGAAAAATATGCCATGCTAACACTTATCAAAAGAAAGCTGTAGTGGTTATATTAATACCAGGAAAAGTAGATTTCAGAGCAAAGAATATTACCAAGCATAAGAAAGTAACTTTGTGATGATAAAGGGGTAATTTCATCAGGAAGACTTAACAATCTTGGGAGTTTATACATGTAGTAGTAGGGGTTCAAAATAGATGAAGCAAAAACTGATAAAACTGCAAGAAAAAAAAAAGAGATCCACAGTAACATTTGGAAATTTCAATAATTCTTAATAATTGATATAGCAAGTAGAGAGAAAATCAGTAAGGGTATAAAAGATTTTAACAGTACCATCAACCAACTTGATCTAATTGATTTTATAGAAAACTATACAAGAGAAGTAGAATTCACATTGTTTTCTAGTGCGTATGGAATGGTTAACAAGATAAACCATAATCTCCCAAAACTGACTTACTTATAATTTGGCACACAAACTCTGAGTATTTTTACCTTTGTGTTTTTTCACATGGTGTTCCTTTGGCATGACATACCCTTCCTGCTTACCCTTCCTCACCTCCCTGACTGACTCCTGTTCATCCTTCAAAACTGCTCAGCCATTACCTCCTTTATAAGGGCTTCCTCAACTACCCCCTTCTCTTCTGCATGATTGTAATACTTTGTGCATATATTTATCTTTGCTTGTGTCATAGTATATGAAATTATATGTATAGTTTTAATGCTTCTCTCACTAGATTTTAAAGACAAGATTTAGGATAAAAATTACATCACTATAATTAATAGCATATGCTATAATTTACTTATTAACAAGAGGTGTTGTTTATGGAATACCGATTATTTGTCAAACACAAATATGTGTTTTTTTAATGTAGAGAATGTTAAGAAACATTTATTTATAACTGTTATGTGTTGGACTCTGGGATACTATATAGAAAGTGCCCTCCAAAATACATTTGGAAGGAGGTCCTGAAGGCAAGACGATGTGACTCTGCTAAATGACTTTTATTTTGTTTACTAACAAATCACTGTAATTTTCCAAATCAAACCAGGCAGTGTAAGGATGACATTTGTTCCCAAACACTAAGGAAATCATCTGAGTATTAAGAAACTTATAGCAATTTACTGTCTTTCTGCAACTTTTACTTCCAGTAACATTACAAGGTAAGGATGTTGACTATGTCCTGGTATAGACAGTTTCTTGGTTGGCCCCAACCAGAACTGTCTTTTAGTGAGGGAGCTAATGAAGCAAGAACCATTCTCTGACTTCTGTGCCATCAATGAGGATAAATTACCCCATTCAACGGGGAAGAATATTTTTCATTCATCAATTCTTGCAGCTATCCAATAATCTGGATTGCCTCTTGCACTTAATCTTTCATTTCAGAAGGAGAAAGTGTCCTCACAAAGGGACACCCATTGTGCATCTCACAAACTTGGCATTTGATTTATCTGTGGCAAGCCAAGGAGAAAAACCAGATTTTTCATCAAGCATGCCCTTCAATTGTCTGAATCCTTGTCAACAGCATCATTCTCACAAGGAAAAAGCAGTGATTTGATACAGGATGCAGGCCTGGGTGGTTAGTTAGCGTTATCCTAATGTCCTTTTTGGCTTGACTGGGTGGATCAAGAAGTTTGATTCACTTTTCTTGCTGCAGAATCCTATATTATTGGACTAGAAATGAAAACCATTTTTCTTCCTCGGTCAGGGAAAAAGAAAAGCATTTGCCAAGTCGTTATATATAACAGATTGTAGCGAGAAGGTGCTTAGGAAAATGCCCAAGGCAGGCAGTTACCACACAACACCAAGACGGCAAAACCTAACTGGCGTGAAAAGGGAAATTTACCATGTCTTCTCTGATGATGACACCATTGAGGGTTTCCCACTTAGAGAGCCAGCAAAATGACTGACATGTAAATTGGCATCATAGAAGTCCAGGGAACGTTAATACCTGCTGCTTAGAGCGGATTTCCTACTTCAGTTAGGTTCTTGTGAGACCTTATGAAAGACTCTTTCCTTTGTAAATTCATGGCCATTGAAGTGGCTAGATCTGATGGTCCCAGGAACATGTTCAGACACATGGAACACTGAATTTTCGAACCAAAAGCCACGGTGGGAGGAGCATAATGAAAATAAGCCTAATGTGTACAAATCAAGGTCAAGGATGACAAAGGTCAAGCTAGTAGTTTCCTTCTTGGTTTCCCTTCCATAGACAAGACTATTTGGTCAGGTCCTTTCTACTAATCAAATTGTGTTTATTAGATGATAATTAGGTTGTTTTCCCATTTATAATTCCAACTAGAACTCCAACTCCACGTTATAGTTAAACACTGTCAACTTCTCCTGAGTAAATGTGGTATCCCTCCCTCCTTCATTCCTTTCCCCCCCTCCTGAGACCTTTATGGTTTGTAGGCCACAAGCCCACTGTCTTCATGGAACAAAACTGGGAATGAAGAAGCCCCAGGTTCTGATGCTAAAAGGGAAATTTACTTCATTTCTACGTGCCTTTATTTCAAATAAGACTAATAATTTTTCACAAGACTGTGAGGTTCCAGAGGGCAAGAACATCAGCATTTTGGCTTGCTAGCACCTAACACAACACCTGGCACACAGTAGATGCTTAATAAATATTTCTTAAATAATTCTGCATTTACCTCATCTCAGGATGTTTCATGAGAGCATAAAGTACATGAAATCACTTGGAAAATTTAAGAACATTGGAAACAAATATAGTCATTTTCAATGCCTGCAGCTGAAGATCTGCGTCTTCACAGTGAACAAGAGAAAAACTAAAGACCTTAATAGATCAGAAAGTATTAGAAGTAGAAAGAGCTATTAAAAAAGTAAAATAATCCACTTGTTTTCTAGCTCCTGATTGTCTGGATAGATAGGAAAACCAAGGCTTGAGGAAATGTATAGTTGTTGTTACTAGTAACACCTAATATTTATTGAGTACCTTCTATGTCCCAGGCTATTCTAAGTACTTCATACATTTCATCTCACTTAAACCTTACAGCAACTCCATAAGGTGGGCACTATTATTACCATTCTGTTTAACAAAGAAATCACAGAGAGGTTAAGAAATTTGACCAAGGTTACCCAGCTAGTAAGAGGTCCAGCCGGGATGCATGTTTTAATCAGAAAGAGATGGAAGCATGCCTCAAGTAAGCGTCATGGTTATGATATTTGTTTTTCTCTTTCTGACTTTTACTTCACTCTGTATGACAGTCTCTAGGTCCATCCACGTCTCTAACAAGTATCGTATATTAGCGCATATATGTGGAATTTAGAAAAATGGTACAGATGAACCTGTTTGCAAGGCAGAAATAGAGACACAGACGTAGAGAACAAACGTATGGACACCAAGGGAGGAAGGGGGTGGGGGGGGATGAATTGGGAGATTGGGATTGACATATATACACTAATATGTATAAAATAGATAACAAATGAGTTATCTACAGTTCCTGCTGTATAGCACAGGGAACTCCACTTCGCTGTACAGTAGAAACTAACACGACATTGTAAAACAACTATACCCCAATTAAAAAAAAAGAGTCATGTTTATATACATTTCTATCAAATATAATTATTTACTGGAGCTAGATTTTCTAAATCAACATAATTATGGTCTATCAGTAATGGCAGAATTCTCCAGTTCCAGTTCCTATGTCAGAATTAAGACCTCTGAGCAAGATTCCAGCCACATCAATCATTAGAATCAGTTCTGTTGTTTTCCTGAGAAAGAAATATTTTCACAAATGTCACTTTCACAACTCAGTTTTTGACACTAAAAGTCAGTTACATCGTTTCACGGTAAGATGATACGAGATGCCATTGAAGTCTAAGTCTCTTTTCTCCCCAATTTTATAGTCAGATCTGACTGGAAATTCCCGGGCAATTAGTTCAGCCATTTGAACCTCAGTTTCCTTATCTGTAAGATGGGAATAAACATACACACATCTGTAAGGTGGGAATTAGCCTACTATGTTGCTGTGAAGATGCAATAAGACAATGTAAAACCTGTAAATGATACCTATCATAAGGAACTCAAAGTACGTCCCTAAATCCCATTTAGAAAGCATTTGAAGTTACTTGGACAAGGCTTAGGCTTATCATATCCCTTTTCCAGACAGAAAAAAATAAATATTTCAAGAAAATACTCACTGTTTTAAGTACTTCAAAATTCGAAGTATTATAAAATTAGATGTTATTGCATACTTTTACCTTTTATGACAACAGTGTCCAATGGCAACCACCTGAATATTCTCTATTTGTGTGGTTTCAGGCATACCTTGGGACTCTGTTCCAAGGGGATTTATTTTCAACCATATTAAAACGCAGATTTTCACTCACTGGGGCTGTACTCCCCCACAATCCATTCAGATTAGTGAGGTTTTAAAACAAATCAAATAATCCTTAAGAGTACATCACCACCCACCTAGCACACACTTAGCAGCTGCCCTATTGTTGGCACGAGCCTGGTGATGTGCTCACAGAGAGCGAGCCATCAAAACGTGATTTCAGGGACCTTACGATCTACGGCAAACATGCTGACGTTTAAGAACAAATCAGGACATATGCACAGTGAGAGTATGTGGGACATCTCTGATTCTCATTCATAAAGCAGTTCTTTTCCTGAATTATAACACAAAGCTTTCAAAATTCAAAGAGAACAGAAACGGGTAAGCAGAATCTAAGTCCCCCATTAATCTATCCTCTATAATCAGTGACTATAGGATGTTCTCATATATGTGTGTGTGCATTTATGTGTGTTTATATATGTGTGTGTTTATTTGTGTGTATATACATAGTGAACATGTATGTATGTAGTGAATATATGTACATACATATAAACACAAGCCTATTTTTGTTTTTTAAATAAAAGCTAAATCATGCCGTGCAAACTATTCTGTAACCTGCACTTGTCACTTAGCGATTTGTCTTTAGAGGGACTGTATCTTGCTTTTATTAATTGGGATCTTTGGACAGAAGAAAACAATTGATGTGTAAGTTAGGTTTTCATTACTGAGTTAGTTGTACAGGAAAGGTTTAGTTGAGGGGAAAAGAGTTTGAGATGGAGAAAACAGAGAATAGGAATAAAAATGGTTTTCAACAAGACAATGACATTTTATAACAGAAGCAGGGAGAGAGATAAAGCTTAAGGGACTAAATAACAGCCTTCGAAGCAATAAGTCAATTCCATGCCCACAACCAGAATCCAAAGCTGAGTTGACTAGTTCAAAACAGTATCAGAGGTTTCACATATGAACTTTGACCTCACCAAGGAAGCAACTAGGTGGCAAGGATGGGACCTATCCTTCTAACAGTCCCGGACTGGGACCACTATGCCTGTGAAAAATATGCCAGACAGGAAGGGAATGGGGGAATGAGGGAGAAGAAACTTGCCATTTCTTGTCAGTGAACACAGTGGAGATGGGTTAAGTTAGCTCAAAAAAACCTCGAATCCCCTCTGCACTAATTGTGTTTCAGTATGGAGAAGGAGATGGGATTTTGTGGCTCTCTCTTGGCTTCCACTATTAGCTGAAAAAGAGCCAGAGAATTTTTTTAAGAGAGGCTCTTCTGTAAAGAAAGCGGGGAAACAATAGCTAGCTGTCACAGCCAGCTGATATCTGCCTTTGATCAGCCAAATGAATGTTGCAGGCATTTCTTATAGAGAGGAGATTGCTTATCGATCTATATCAAAATATGCATGCTAATCCCAGACAGCAGAGGGTATTTTCAAGTAGAGTTAATAATCTGATTGCTGCCCTGTCTGGAGCAATTCTCTGAACTCAGAGCTCTAATCAGTCTAGGGTCTTGCAGTCAAATATACTTTGCTGTTTAAATTTGGATTTGTGACATTGATTGAGGAGCCCTTGTAAAGGTGTTGACAAATCAAATTGTTTGCTCCTGTAGTGTTTTGCCAGAGATCAAGTCCAAAGTAATACACAGTGAATTTGTTCATTACTAGTAGGGTGAAAGGAATGATGAAATTCACCTGCATCATTATCACAGACACAAGCCCGATAAAAGATACGTTCTGTCTGAAGGAAATATAGTTTTGTGGGTGCTCCAGTGAGTTATACTAGGGGTGGGGTAGCCCTCCTAGACCGGGAGGATATTAGATATGTTTTAAGAAAGATAGGTAAATAAATTTATTCCATATTTGAGATCAGAGCACTTTGTTTATTTAGTTGGCAAAGAAACAAAAAGAAAAAGGACAGATAGATGTCATGCATTACTGGAAGAAGTCCTTCACCACTCAGACCTGTGTAGGGTAAGAGGCTTCATCCACAAAAAGAGGAAGTGACAAAGGGGAAAAGCATCTAGGCCCCCAAGTTTGATCCCTGCTTAAGGGGAGGATTAGTGGACCATCTTTACTAGTTCCCAGAAAGGACCAGAGCCAGCATGAGAGAAAGTAGCTTCTGTAAGTCTATAGGTCCTCATACCCCTCTATCTGCTCTGAGGCTGACTTGGCAGGTGCTTTATGGATAGATGGAATGCGGGGGACTCTTTGAGGATAGGTTCTCCCAAAAGTAGACCCTGAGACAAGAATGTGAGTGCAAGTAAGTAGTTTATTTTGAAGATGATCCCAAGAAGCACTGGTAGGGGAATAGGGAGGTTAGATGGGAGAGGAAGAAACCTACTACAGGATGCATTAATGAGCAGGTCATTGCCATGGGCACTGGGGTCAGCCCTGCTGGGGACTCTGAAACAGCAGCAAAGTGAAGAAGAGAGAGAAGCTGACCTTGTGGGAGACAGCTCCTTGTGGGAGCTGAGGGAGGGGAGAAGCTCCTCCTGGAGCGCTGGGGCTTTGATCACTGCATTGGGCTGGACATTTGAATTACTGAAATGCTACTGCCTTTGTTAGTGGATGCAATTTGGGGTTGGGGGGGTTAGGAAAGAACTAGCCTACTGCCTGGGCTTGTGGTAACAGATGGATGTGGTTTTATATTCTACCTTTTCACATCATATTGCCACAACCAATAATAGTACCACTAATCGCAATTTCATCTGCTAACATTTACTGCATAACTTTCATCTGTCAAGCGCTTTTTTCTGTATTTAAATGCACTATCTTGATTTTACTCATTTAATTTATGAATACATTTAATTTATGAGTACATCATGTAATCTAATTAGTAAAGTCAGTCCTCTTGGTCAAAGCAACCACGTAAATCAGACTTACTTTGTCAGGAAAGTCTGGCTTCTTTTTTCCCCCAACTTTATTTTCAATACGTACACAGTATGTGTTTATATGTTTCAAAAGTGAGTAAGTAAATAAATAAATACACTATCTTTGTGGCTTTTGTTTTTTTCATCTGCAGATTGTAAGCCTGTAGTGGATCTAAAATGACTTACTGGGTCACCTGTGAAAGAGAAGAGGACAAAGCAGAATAGATTAGAATAGTTTACAGTGGAGTGGAAAATATCAAAGTGTATTGTCCATTGCAAGGATTATCTTTGCTAATGAAAGCTTTGTGTCAATGGTGTGTGAGTGTGTATGCACGTGTATGCACATTAGGTCACAGTGTAAAATATATTTCTTGTAACTCAAGAGCAGTTAGAAGAAGACTGAGTTTTCTCATTTAAATCTTGATGTTGATGTAGTTACCCCCCATTTTACAGGTGAGAAAACTGAGATTCCGAGATGTTAAATAACCTACACAAGTTCACACAGCAAGAAAGTGACAGAGCCAGGGTTTAAACTCATCCACAGAATGTTTGCTCTCCTCCATAGCAACCATAACCCAGTCAACTCTTACAGCAGAGAAAATGGAAACCCTGTAACTTTCAGAGAGCCTGCATTGGGAAGCCTCCGGGACCATCTGCTCCTCCAGAAGGCTTGCAACTGTTCTTTTCATGTTTGTAAGGAGAGTTTGGTAACAAAACCCATTTAATATCAAACTGGAAGACAGCAGAGTGCTCCTTGGCTTTGTAGCATTGTTGATGTCGCCTTAATTTATAACATGGCAAATGGTTAGGCAGATGGCATTTAATATATTCCCAGACATAAACATGAGGCTTAAGTTGTATAGGGTATATGTTCTGAGCTTCCCATAAACTCTGTAGCGGGTAAGACTATCTCTTCCCCCCACCTCCCATTTCTGCCCATGAGCAGTGCTAACCATTCAGAGACATGGGCAGGATGTACAGAATTGGCCCAACTCATAAGGAGAGTTACGAAGTGACTTAGGTGACGGGCTTTCCAGCTCATCCCAAACAGCACTGGCCTTGACTGAAACAGTTCATGTTGGCAAAAGGCAAGGCAACTGACACATGACAGAAGGATACGGGTCTTAGGAATCTAAGACACCTGGGGCTCGGCTGTATCCTACATCTCACAAGTCTTGTCACTGTTTTTTAATCAACAGGCTTTATTTTTTAGTATAGTTTTAGATTTACAGGAAAAATGAGCAGGTAGTATAGGCTGTTCCCATATTAACACACACACACACACACACACACACACACAGAGTTTTCCCTTTTATATTACCACATCTCATATTAGTGTGGTATGTTTGGACAATTAATGAACCAATAGTGATACATTATTATTATTAACTAAAGTCCATGGTTTATTCAGATTTCGCTTGTTTTCACCCGGTGTCCTTTTTCTGTTGCAGAATCCCATTCAGGATTCCATGTTACATTTGGTTGTCCTGTCTCCTTAGACTCCTTTAGGCTTTGACAGTTTTTTCAGACTTTCCTTGTTTTTCTTGACGTTAACAGTTTTGAGGATGACTGATCAGATATATTGTAGGGTGTCCCTTGATTGGAATTTGTTTGATGTTTTTCTCATGATTAGATTGGGGTCATGGCTTTGGGGGAAGAAGATCACAGAGATAAAGTATCATTTTAATCACATCACATCAAGGATACGTACAATCAACATGACTTACTGCTGTTGATGTTGACCTCGGTCACCTGGCTCAGGCAGTGCTTGTCAGGTTTCTCTACTATAAAGTTACTATTTCCCCCTCTTTCTATACTGCCCTCTTTGGAAGGCAGTGTGTAGCCCCCGCTTAAAGACTGGGGAGTTATGTCCCCCTCCTTGAGGATGAAGTATCTACATAATTTATTTGGAATCTTTCCTCATGGCAGATTTGGCTCTTCTCCATTTATTAATTTACTCAATATTTATTTATATCAGTATATACTCATGGATATTTATCTTATACTTTGGGTTATAATCCAATACTAGTTTATTTTTTAGCTCAGATTGTTTCAGCTTTGTCCATTGGGTGCTATTTCAGTTGGCTCCTGTGCCCCCTTGACATACGTCCATCAATGCGTTGGGGGTTTTTTTGTTGTTGCTTGTTTTTTAGCATTTCCTTACTTTCTGGCAATACGTGATGCTCCAGGCTCATCTTGTTTATTTTTTCTCCCAGTCCAAGAATCAGCCATTGCTTTAAGAAGCCCTGGTTACTTTAATTGGAAGATGGTTTTAGAAACCAAGATCTGGACATTAGATGGGTTTGACACTACTGGGGTGTCATTGCATCTGAACCCTCTAAGCTGACAGGGCAGAGGAATATATGTGTATATATTAACCCATGTATATACATGTAGCTATAAGTATTTCTCCATGTAACCATGTCTATCTATTTTAAGATAAACATGAGTTCTTACTGGTATCTCTAACTCATCCATTACCACATGGATCATTATGTAAATTCCCACCAAGACGATGAAATACCTGCCTCCCTCCATCTGCCACCCATTTAATGAATTGTTCAATCCCAATATACATGTATAGCATTATCAGAATTGTTAACCTGTACCCCTATTGGAAACAGCTTTATCAATGAGAAAACAGTGCTTATGTGAAGCTCCTTTTGCTTTTAGTCTTACAGACTCCATTTCCAAAGTGACTTAGGGCAACACCTTTTCCCCCATTCCCTTCAATGAGGTTATTTCATACATTTGTTATACAATAAGATTCTCTTTTTACACTCTGCAATCTTTCCTGGGATCCTCTGACATCCTAAACAATTTTTTCAAATTGTTATACATTAAGGTTGACACTTTGTGCTGTAAAGTTCCATGGGTTTTTACAAACATGTGATGTCATGTATCCACCATCACAGTATCATACAGGATATTTTTACCACCGTAAAAATCCCCTGTGCTTCATCTATTCACTTCTCTCTCTTCCCCACCAAACTCTTGGCAATCACTGACCTTTTTAGTATCTCTATTATTTCACCTTTCCCTGAACGACATATAACTGGAATCATACAGAATATAGCCTTTTCAGAATGGCTTCTTTCACTAAACAATATACTTTTAAGTTTTATCCACATCTTTATGTGGCTTGATAGCTCACTTCTTTTTTTTTTTTTTAACATCTTTATTGGTGTATAATTGCTTTACAGTGTTGTGTTAGTTTCTGCTGTATAACAAAGTGAATCAGCTATATGCATATGCATATCCCTATATCCCCACCCTCTTGTGTCTCCCTCCTACACTCCTTATCCCACCCATCTAGGTGGTCGAAGAGCACTGAGCTAATCTCCCTGTGCCATGCAGCTGCTTCCCACTATCTATTTTACATTTGGTAGTGTATATATGTCAGCGCTACTCTCTCACTTCGTCCCAGCTTACCCTTCTCCCTCCCCGTGTCCTCAAGTCCATTCTCTACGTCTGTGTCTTTATTCCTGTCTTGCCCCTACGTTCATCAGAATCATTTTTTTTGCTTTTAGATTCCATATATATGTGGTAACATACAGTATTGGGTTTTCTCTTTCTGACTTACTTCACTTTGTATGACAGACTCTAGGTCCATCCACCTCACTACAAGTAACTCAGTTTTGTTTCTTTTTATGGCTGAGTAATATTCCACTGTATATATGTGCCACATCTTCCTTATCCATTCATCTGTTGATGGACACTTAGGTTGCTTCAATGTCCCGGCTATTGTAAATAGAGCTGCAATGAACAATGTGGTACATGACTCTTTTTGAATTATGGTTTTCTCAGGGTATATGCCCAGTAGTGGGATTGTTGGGTCATATGGTAGTTCTATTTTTAGTTTTTGAATGGACCTCCATACTGTTCTCCATAGTGGCTGTATCAATTTACATTCCCACCAACAATGCAAGAGGGTTCCCTTTCTCCACACCCTCTCCAGCATTTATTGTTTGTAGATTTTTGATGATGGCCATTCTGACTGGTGTGAGGTGATACCTCACTGTAGTTTTGATTTGCATTTCTCTGATGATTAGTGATGTTGAGCATCTTTTCATGTGTTTGTTGGCAATCTGTATAACTTTTGGGGAGAAATGTCTATTTAGGTCTTCTGCCCATTTTTGGATTGGGTTATTTGTTTTTTTGATATTGAGCTGCATAAGCTGCTTGTATATTTTGGAGATTAATCCTTTGTCAGTTGCTTTGTTTGCAAATATTTTCTCCCATTCTGAGGGTTGCCTTTTCGTCTTGTTTATGGTTTCCTTTGCTGTGCAAAAGCTTTTAAGTTTCATTAGGTCCCATTTGTTTATTTTTGTTTTTATTTCCATTTCTCTAGGAGGTGGGTCAAAAAGGATCTTGCTGTGATTCATGGCATAGAGTGTTCTGCCTATGTTTTCCTCTAAGAATTTTATAGTGTCTGGCCTTACATTTAGGTCTTTCATCCATTTTGAGTTTATTTTTGTGTATGGTGTTAGGAAGTGTTCTAATTGCATTAATTTTGTATCCTGCTACATAATCCATATTCACTGATTAGCTCTCATAGTTTTCTGGTAGCATCTTTAGGATTCTCTATGTATAGTATCATGTCATCTGCAAACAGTGACAGCTTTACTCTTCCTTTCTGATTTGGATTCCTTTTATTTCTTTTTCTTCTCTGATTGCTATGGCTAAAACTTCCAAAACTATGTTGAATAATAGTGGTGAGAGTGGGCAACTTTTCTTGTTCCTGATCTTAAAGGAAATGGTTTCACATTTTCACCATTGAGAACGATGTTGGCTGTGGGTGTGTCATATATGGCCTTTATTATGTTGAGTTAGGTTCTGTCTATGCCTACTTTCTGGAGAATTTTTATCATAAATGGGTGTTGAATTTTGTCAAAAGCTTTTTCTGCATGTATTGAGATGATCATATGGTTTTTATCCTTCAGTTTGTTAATATGGTGTATCACATTGATTGATTTGCATATATTGAAGACTCCTTGCATTCCTGGGATAAACCCACTTGATCATGCCATATGATACGTTTAATGTGCTGTTGGATTCTGTTTGCTAGTATTTTGTTGAGGATTTTTGCATCTATGTTAAACAGAGATATTGGCCTGTGGTTTTCTTTCTTTGTGAAATCTTTGTATGGTTTGGGTATCAGGGTGATGGTGGCCTCATAGAATGAGTTTGGGAGCGTTCCTCCCCCTGCTATATTTTGGAAGAGCTTAAGAAGGATAGGTGTTAGCTCTTCTCTAAATGTTGGATAGAATTTGCCTGTGAAGCCATCTGGTCCTGGGCTTTTGCTTGTTGGAAGATTTTTAACCACAGTTTCAATTTCAGTGCTTGTGATTGGTCTGTTTCTATGTTCTACTTCTTCCTCGTTCAGTCTTGGAAGCTTGTGCTTTTCTAAGAATTTGTCCATTTCGTCCAGGTTGTCCATTTTATTGGCATATAGTTGCTTGTAGTAATCTCTCATGATCCTTTGTATTTCTGCAGTGTCAGTTGTTACTTCTCCTTTTTCATTTCTAATTCTGTTGATTTCAGTCTTCTCCCTTTTTTTCTTGGTGAGTCTGGCTAATGGTTTTTCAATACTGTTTACCTTCCCTAAGAACCTGCTTTTAGTTTTATTGATGTTTGCTATTGTTTCCTCATTTCTTTTTCATTTATTTCTAATCTGATCTTTATGATTTCTTTCCTTCTGCTAACTCTGGGTTGTTTTTGTTCTTCTTTCTCTAATTGCTTTAGGTGTAAGGTTAGGTTGTTTATTTGAGATTTTTCTCGTTTCTTGAGGTAGGATTGTATTGCTATAAACTTCCCTCTTAGAACTACTTTTGCTGCATCCCATAGGTTTTGGGTCATCGAGTTTTCATTGTCATTTGTTTCTAGGTATTTTTTGATTTCCTCTTTGATTTCTTCAGTGATCTCTTGGTTATTAAGTAGTGTATTGTTTAGCCTCCATGTGTTTGTATTTTTTTTACAGATTTTTTCCTGTAATTGATATCTAGTCTCAAAGCGTTGTGGTCAGAAAAGATACTTGATACGATTTCAATTTTCTTAAATTTACCAAGGCTTGATTTGTGACCCAAGATATGATCTATCCTGGAGAATGTTCCATGAGCACTTGAGAAGAAAGTGTATTCTGTTGTTTTTGGATGAGATGTCCTATAAATATCAGTTAAGTCCATCTTGTTTAATGTGTCATTTAAAGTTTGTGTTTCCTTATTTATTTTCATTAGGGATGATCTGTCCATTGGTGAAAGTTGGGTGTTAAAGTCCCCTACTATGTTTGTGTTACTGTCAGTTTTCCCTTTTATGGTTGTTAGCATTTGCCTTGTGTATTGAAGTGCTCCTATGTTGGGTGCATAAATATTTACAACTGTTATGTCTTCTTGGATTGATCCTTTGATCATTATGTAGTGTCCTTCTTTTTCTCTTGTAATAGTCGTTATTTTTAAGTTTGTTTTGTCTGATATGAGAATTGCTACTCCAGCTTTCTTTTGATTTCCATTTGCATGGAATATCTTATTCTGTCCCCTCATTTTCAATCTGTATGTGTCCCTAGGTCTGAAGTGGCTCTCTTGTAGACAGCATATGTACGGGGCTTGTTTTTGTATCCATTCAGCCAGTCTATGTCTTTTGGTTGGAGCATTTAATCCATTTACATTTAAGGTAATTATTGATATGTATGTTCCTATTACCACTTCCATAATTGTTTGGGGCTTGTTATTTTAGGTCTTTTCCTTCTCTTATGTTTCCTGCCTAGAAAAGTTCCTTTAGCATTTGTTGTAAAGCTGGTTTGGTGACGCTGAATTCTCTTAGCTTTTGCTTGTCTGTAAAGGTTTTAGTTTCTCTTTTGAATCTGAATGAGGTCCTTGCTGGGTAGAGTAATCTTGGTTGTATTTTTTTCTCTTTCATCACTTTAAATATGTCCTACCACTCCCTTCTGACTTGCAGAGTTTCTGCTGAAAAATCAACTGTTAACCTTATGGGGATTTCCTTGTATGTTATTTATTGATTTTCCCTTGCTGCTTTTAATATTTTTTCTTTGTATTTAATTTTTTGATAGTTTGATCAATACACATCTTGGTGTGTTTCTCTTTGGGTTTATCTTGTATGGTACTCTTCAGTGCTTCCTGTACTTGATTGACTATTTCCTTTCCCATGTTAGGAAAGTTTTTGACTATAATCTCTTCAAATATTTTCTCCGAACCTTTCTTTTTCTCTTCGTCTTCTGGGACCCCTAAAATTTGAATGTTGGTGCATTTAATGTTGTCCCCGAGGTCTCTGAGACTGCCCTCAATTGTTTTCATCTTTTTTTCTTTATTCTTCTCCCTGGCAGTTATTTCCACCATTTTATCTTCCAGCTCACTTATCCGTTCTTCTGCCTCAGTTATTCTGTTACTGATTCCTTCTAGAGTATTTTTAATTTCAGTAATTGTGTTGTTCATCACTGTTTGCTTGCTCTTTAGTTCTTCTAGATCCTTGTTAAATGTTTTTTGTATTTTTTCCATTCTGTTTCTGAGATTTTGGATCATCTTTACTATAATTACTTTGAATTGTTTTTCAGGTAGGTTGCCTATTTTGTCTTCATTTATCTGGTCTTGTAGGTTTTTACCTTGCCCCTTCGTCTGTATCATATTTTTTTGTCATTTCATTTTTTTATTGTTGTTGTTTGGTGGTGCTGTATTCCTGTCTTACTGGTTGTTTGTCTGAGACGTCCTGCACTGAAGTTTGCAGGCAGTTAGATAGAGCTGGGTCTTCTAAGATGAGGACCTCCGGGAGGCCTCACTCTGATTGATATTCCCTGGTGTCTGAGGTTCTCTGTTAGTCCAGTGGTTTGGACTCAGAACTCCCACCACAGGAGCTCGGGCCCAACTTCTGGCCTGGGAACGAAAATCCTACAAGCTTTATGGCATGGTAAAAAAAAAAAAAATGGAGCAGTACAATATCAAACAATAAAAAACAGAATAAAATTAGAAAGATAAAAAATATATTACAAAAAATAAAACAATAATTGAAACAACTGCAACAAGGTAAAATAAAACCACAGCAGAAAAAAGAAAAAAAAAGGGGGGCGTGGGGGCAACAAGCCAAAAGGAGAGATCACTAACAAAGTATAAAGAGTAAAATAAAATTAGAAAAATAAAAGATTTAATAGGAAAAATAAAAATATAAAAGAATCAACAACAATGAACCAGCAAGGTAACAGAACCCCAATCTAAAAGAGGAAAAAAGAAAAGAAAAAAAAAAATCCTTGGCTATAGGGGTGGAGTTTAGGTGGGTGTGGAACTTAGGCAGGGGTGGGGTTTAGGGTGGGGCGGAACCTGGGCGGGTGCGGGGGTTGACGTTTGAACGTGGGTCTGGGCCTAGGCTGGGGGACGTTCAAGCATGGGGGCAGGGCCTTTGCTTAGGACCTGCGCAGAGGGGGAGAGGCAGCACGTGGAAAGCAGGGCATCTGGAGTGTAGAGTTCCGGAGTTTGGAGGTGGGGCCCTGATGAGGGTGTGGGGGTGGGGTTTAGGCCCAGCACATTGGAGGGCGTCTCAGAGGGTGTCCCCGAGGGTAGAGGTGGGGCCCTGGGTGGGGGTGTAGGGGCGGAGCTTGGGCTCCGTGCGGCAGGAGGGAGGCTCCGAGGGCAGAGGATTAGGCCCAGGAACCCAACAGGCTTCCTGATTCCTAAGTGGAGAGGGAAGGCACTGGCCCCGTTCCCTTCCATTCCTTTGTGCCCCTCCCCCACCATCTCCCTCAGGGTCTCCCCTATCGCTGCTGGACCTCTAACCGTGGGTGGGTCCCCCTGGGTGCAGGAACTCCTCCCCTTCCCCAGTTACCCCTCAGGGGTGCGATCCCGGAGGTCTGGCCTTTACTTTTGCTCCTCCTTCCCTCCCTCCCACTCCCTCAGGACCCCTGCAGCTGGAGGGGGCCTCAGTGGGCAGAGGATCAGGCCCGGGATCTCAACAGGTTCCTGGGGGGCCAAGTGGGCAGGGGAAACCTGGCCACGCTCCCTTTTGATCCTCTGCCCTCCCAGTGGTTCCCCAATTTCCCCCTTCGGATGTGAGATCCCTTCCCCTCCCCCAGCAGCCCCTCGGGGCGGCAGTCCCGTCCCACCTCCACTTCTCCTCCCCCTTCACTCCCATGCCCCATGTCCTACAGGGTCACTGGGGTTTCCTCCCGTCCCCTTAGGTGTCTGTGGTCCCCCATGGGTGCCTGGTAGGTGCCCTAGTTGTGCAGAGACATGAATTCTGGGTCCTCCTAGTACGCCATCTTGACTCCGCCCCCAGGCCCTAGCTCACTTCTTTTTATCACTGAAAAATATTCCGTTGTTTGGATATACCACAATTTATTTATTCACCCATGAAAGGACATCTCAATTTCTAGCAATTTTGGGTGAACAATAAAAATAAAGTTATAAACATTCATGTGCATATTTTTATGGACAAAAGTTTTCAACTCAATTGAGTAAATACCTAGGACTGCAACTACTGTGTCACATGGTAAGGTATGCTTAGCTTTGTAAGAAAATGCCAAACTGTCTTCTAAAATAGCAGTGTTGGCCTTCCCTGGTGGCGCAGTGGTTGAGAGTCCGCCTGCCGATGTAGGGGACGCAGGTTCGTGCCCCGGTCCGGGAAGATACCACATGCCGCGGAGCGGCTGGGTCCATGAGACATGGCCGCTGAGCCTGCGTGTCCGGAGCCTGTGCTCCGCAACGGGAGAGGCCACAACAGTGAGAGGCCTGCGTACCACAAATAAATAAATAAATAAAAATAAAATAGCTGTGCATTTTTAAAATTTAAAAAAATTATTTATTTTTTTATGGGGGTATATAGTTGCTTTACAATGTTTTGTTAGTTTCTGCTTTACAGAGAAGTGAGTCAACTATATGTATACGTATATCCCCTCTTTTTTGGATTTCCATCCCATCTAGATCACCACAGAGCACTGAGTAGAGTTCCTTGTGTTATACAATAGGTTCTCATTAGTTTTCTTTTTTATACATAGTAGTGTATATATGTCAATCCTAATCTCCCAATTCATCCCACGCCACTTTTTCCCCCTTGGCCAAGAGACACATGAAAAGATGCTCAACATCACTAATTATTAGAGAAATGCAAGTCAAAACTACAATGAGGTATCACCTCACACCAGTCAGAATGGCCATCATCAAAAACTCTACAAATAATAAATGCTGGAGAGGGTGTGGAGAAAAGGGAACCCCTCTGCACTGTTGGTGGGAATGTAAATTGATACAGCCACTATGGAGAACAGTATGGAGGTTCCTTAAAAACCTAAAAATAGAATTACCATATGACCCAGCAATTCTACTCCTGGGCATATACCTGAAGAAAACCGTAATTCCAAAAAATATATGCTCCCCAATGTTCCTTGCAGCACTGTTTACAATAGCCAGGACATGGAAGCAGCCTAAATGTCCATCAATAAAATAGCTGTGCATTTTGCATTCCAACCAGCAATGAATAAGAGTTCCTGTTACTCCACATCCTTACCAGCATCTGGTGTTTTCAGTGTTTTGAATTTTAGCCATTCTAATAGTATAATGGTATCTTGTTTTAATTTGCAGTTCCCTAGTGATTTGCAGTTCCCAAATGATGTTGAACATCTTTTCATACACTTATTAGCCATCTATATATCTTTTTTAGTGAAGTGTCTGTTCGGATCTTTTCCCCTTTTTTAAGTGGGCTGTGTGTTACTTTTATCGTTGAGTTTTAAGAGTTCTTTGTATATTTTGGATATCAGTTCTTTTCTCAGATATGTGTTTTACAAAGATTTTCTCCCAATCTGTGGTTTGTCTTTTCATTTTCTTAACAGTCGCTTTTGCAAAGCAGAAGGTTTTAACTTTAATAAAGGCCAACTTAATCATTTCTTTTATGAATTGTGCTTTCGGTGCTGTATTTAAAACTTATCACCAAATTTAAGATTTTGTCCTATGTTATCATCTAGAAGTTTTATACTTTCAAGAGTTTCATTTAGGTCTGTGATCCATTTTGAGTTAGTGTTTGTGAAAGGTGTAAAGTCTGTGTTTAAATTCATTATTTGCTTATGGAAGTCAGAATGTTTCCAAGCACTATTGTTGAAAAGACTGTCCTCTATCTTCTCTCCATTGTATTGCCTTTGCTCTTTTGTCAAAGATCAGTTGACTATATTTGTGTGGGTCTGTTTCTGGGCTTTCTTTTCTGTTCCATTGATCCATGTGTCTGTTCCCTTTCTAACACCGTGCTGCCTTGATTACTGTAGGCTTATGTTAAGTCTTGAAGTTCGGTACTGTCAGTCCTCCAACTTTGTTTTTCATTTTCAGCATTATGTTGGCTATTCTGAGTCTTTTGCTTTTTTATATAAACTTTAGAATCAGTTTGTCTACATCTACAAAATAGTGTGCTGAGATTTTGATTTGGATTATGCTAAATCTATAGATCAAGTTGGGAAAAATTGACATCTTAACAATACTGAGTTTTCTAACAGGTGTCTTTTTTACTGGTTTTACTAGGGCATAATTGACATAAATTAAGCTACTCGTATTTAATGTGCACAGCTTGATAAATTTTGAGGTATATATGCACTCCTGAAGATGCCACCACACTCAATATAATGAACAAATTCATCACCCGCCAAAGTTTCTTCATGTCTCTCTGTAATCCCTTCCTTCTTGCCCCCTCTCCAAATAACCACTGATGTCATTTCTGTTACTATATAACAGTTTGCATTTCCTATAGTTTGATATACATGGAGTAATACAGCATGTCATCTTTTTGGTCTGATTGCTTTCGCTCAGTATAGTTATTATGAGATTTGTAAATGTTGTAGTACACGTCCAAAGATTATTTCTTTCAACTGGCAAATAATGTCCAGTTGTGTAGATCTACCACAATTTGTTTATTCATTCATCTGTTGATGAACATTGGATTGTTTCCAGTTTTCAGCTATTCCAAATAGCAGCTATGAACAATTGTGGACAAGTCTTTGTATGGACATATGCTTCCATGTGTCTTGGGTAAATACCTGGAAGTAGAACGACCAGATCATCTGATAAGCATAATTTTACCTTTTCAAGAAACTGCCATCCTGTGCTCATCAATACATTTGTTACAACCCAGTTCCAAGGAGCAATGTGAGATGTTAAAAATAGATGTCTTCGAGCTGTTCTCTCACAGAAGAAGGAAGTGGTATGACACCAGTTAGAAACACTGGCCTCAGAGGTTGAGAAAGTTCAGCCCAAGTCAGACACTTCTTCCATCCCAGAGTTCTCTACTCTTAGTTAAAGATATTTGTTATTATGTTATGGCTATTGTGTTATGGACAGAAACATTTGGTTTATGTGGTTCTGTTCCCTCCCTTCTTGCCAGTGGATTCATAATTTTGCCATAGGTTCTAAATCTCAAGGGTTTTCAGGTTCATTCTTTTCTATTTTCACTGGCACACTACCTAAAGTGTTTCTCAAGACAATGCTTTTGGGAAACCGTTCAAATCTTGTTCTTTCCTCCTGAAGATGTGAGTTATGTTCTCTTTAAAGAAAAGAAAACAATACATGCAGCCTCCTTGTTTGCATTTCCTTCTATAGAGTTCTGGGGCCCTTTGTTCTTCTTTTTGAAGCTGTTTCTTTTCCATCCCTCTCTTCTCTGTTTCTTGGACTAAGGGTTTTTATTGAGAACTTCTTCTTTTCCCTTTAAGCCACTACCACAATAGTTTCCAGATAATGGGACCACATTTAAAAAAAAATTAACACAATTTTTAAAGTTACTTTCCATTTACAGTTATTACAAAATATTGGCTATATTCCCCATGTTGGGGGAACAACACCCTTGAGCCTATCTTACACCCAACAGTTTGTACCTGCCACTCCCCACCCGTATATCACCCCCCCCCACTGGTAACCACTAGATGTTCTCTATATCTGTGAGTCTGCCTCTTTTATGTTATATTCACTAGTTTGTTGTATTTTTTTAGATTCCATATATAAACAACATCATACAGTATTTATCTTTTTCTGACTTATTTCATTTAGCATAATGTCCTCCAAGTCCATCCATGTTGCTGCAGATGGCAAAATTTCATTCTTTTCTATAACTGAGTGGTATTCCATTATATATATACCACATCTTCTTTATCCATTCATCTGTTGATGGACTCTTTGTTTGCTTCCATGTCTTGGCTATTGTAAATAATGCTACAATGAACATTGAGATGCATGCCTCTTCTTGAGTTAGTGTTTTTGTTTGTTTGTTTGTTTGTTTTCGGTACGCAGGCCTCTCACTGTTGTGGCCTCTCCCGTTGTGGAGCACAGGCTCCGGACACGCAAGCTCAGTGGCCGTGGCTGACGGGCCCAGCCGCTCCGCGGCATGTGGGATCTTCCTGGACCGGGGCACGAACCCGTGTCCCCTGAATCGGCAGGCGGACTCTCAACCACTGCACCATCAGGGAAGCCCTGAGTTAATGTTTTTGAAGTGATGTCTCTGTTTTCCTTTTTGGTTAGTTCCTAAAGTTATCTTTATTTTTTTTTTGCGGTACGCGGGCCTCTCACTGCTGCGGCCTCTCCCGCCGCGGAGCACAGGCTCCGGACGCGCAGGCCCAGCGGCCACGGCTCACGGGCCCAGCCGCTCCGCGGCACGCGGGATCCCCCCGGACCGGGGCACGAACCCGCGTCCCCTGCATCGGCAGGCGGACTCCCAACCACTGCGCCACCAGGGAAGCCCTATCTTTATTTTTTAAGCTAGGGAATATTTCAGTTTCTTTCTCATCTGAGAGATTTGGAGGGCTGAGAGACAGTTAATCTTGAAACAGTGTTTTCCGCGCCAACTTGGGTACTTACGGAGTCAGCACAGGTGGAGTCCGGCTGGGGTGGCATGAAGAACTGTGAATGCTGTGAGCTGTAGGGGTCTTCCCTTCCTCCTCCCCTCCCCTCCCCCCTCACTTCTCTCTCTCTTTCTTTCTAAAACAACGGCATAACTCATCGTATTTTGATCTCCTCTTTGTGCTGTGTATGGAGTTTGGGGGAACTCTAGAGCAGGGACTGGTACACTTTTTCTTAAATGGCCATATAATAAATATTTTAGGCTTTGCCAGTCTGGAGTTAAAATCAAGGCTATTATGTTGGTACTTGTACAACCATTTAAAATGTAACTATTTCAAAATGTAAAAAAAAAAACCTCTTAGCTCTTGGATCATAAACCAACAGGTAGCTGGCCAGATTTGGCTCCCGTAGTTTGCTGACCCTTGATCTAGAGAATTGGATAAGATCTCATTTCTCAAGGGACTGGGGAGTTCTCAATATATAGAGAGCAACACCGAACAATTGGGAAAATCTGCATCCAAATAAGAATGAATTCACATCAAGTCTGTCTCTATCAACTGCTACCTGTCAAAATCTATCTAAAATAGGGGCTTCCCTGGTGGCACAGTGGTTGAGAATCTGCCTGCTAATGCAGGGGACACGGGTTCGAGCCCTGGTCTGGGAGGATCCCACATGCCACGGAGCAATTAGGCCCATGAGCCACAACTACTGAGCCTGCACGTCTGGAGCTTGTGCTCCGCAGCAAGAGAGGCCGCGATAGTGAGAGGCCCGCGCACTGCGATGAAGAGTGGCCTCCGTTTGCCACAACTAGAGAAAGCCCTCACACAGAAACGAAGACCCAACACAGCAAAAATAAATAAATTAATTAATAAACTCCTATCCCCAACATAAAAAAAAAAATCTATCTAAAATAATTTTCCCTGCAACTGAAGAAGCTATTATTTAATTTCCCACTGTGCTGGGCCTGCCATGGGAACTTGGTGACTGGCTGCTGAATGGTTCTAGAATTTTCTCCTACTTCAGAAAACTCTCCAGCCTCATTTTGCTCCAGTGATCTTTCCACTCCAGTTTATCAATTCACGTACAGCTTCTCACTCACCTTCTCTGCCCCAACCTCCAAATGTTTACCATGGTCTTTGTGGCTGGGTCACACTCTCCACCTCCACATTCCCTCCATCAGCTGCCACTTATGGCAAGGTAAGCCTATCCGTGTCCTTAATGTGAGGAATTGCCAATATGCAACACATGGGCCCTAAGGAGTAAGCAAGTTGATTTCACAGGGTATATTAGGATAGGCAGACATGGATGACGGCCTCTAATGATTTCTACTCCTGGTACCTACACCCTTGGATAATCCCTTCCCCTTGGAGTTTGGGCTGGATCTAGTGACTTCCTTCCAAGGTAATGGGCTGTCCCTTTCAAGATGTGACTGGTTCCAAAAATCTGTGACTTGTCTTACTAGCACGCCCTCTCTTACTTTCTGACTTGTTCGAGTCAATGAAGACAGCTGCCAAGTTGTGAGCTTCCCCATGGAGAGGCCCATGTGGCCAGGAACTGAGGATGGCCTCTGGCCACCAGCCAGCAAGGAACTGAGATCCTCAGTCCACACCCCTGTGAGGAGCTGAATCCTGCCAAGAACCACAGAGAGAACTTGCAAGTGGATCCTTCCCCAGTCCAGCCTCGAGTCCACAGCAGTCCAAACAGACACCTTGATTGCAGCCTCCTGAGAGACCTCAAGCCAAAGGACCTAGCTAAGCTGCATCTGAATTCCTGCCCAATGGAAACTGTGAGGTAGTAAATGTTGTTTTAGGTCCCTAAGTTTTGGGTATTTTGTTACACATCAATAGGTAATTCCAGTAATCCCATGTTTATTAGAATGTGTATTGGGGAAAAAACTTGGTTTTACTAAACATTTAATCTTCTTTTAAAATGTATTTAAGTAAAAAAAGAAGAAAAAAGAGTTACTACAGGTGACAACATACAGATGTGGTAACATATTTCAAAAATTATAAAGATGACTGAAGCTTGGGAATGACTGCTTTAGGCAATGGCTTTGTATTTATCACTACCGATAACCTGTCACCATCCTGTCACACCCACATCCCTCTCTTCTCCATCTCCATTTATCACTTCATTACTCTGCATTACTGTGTAGATGCCTTGTGCTGGCAAGGCAGGACGTACCTACTCGGCATTTTGTTGCGATTTTTGTCTGTTTTAGGACCCGAAGGAGAAAAATATAAGGTGATTTAATGTCTAGGTTCATGAGTTGAATATCTTAAGTGGAGCGTCAGTACTTACTTTCATGAAACAGTTTATATGCACATAGGAGTAAGAGATTTGTGCAGTGAATCTGGGACTTGGATAAATGTTCAGGACTTTGGGGTGACCTGGACCATAAAGAGAAGTTAAAGGGATTAGAAAAGTCTAGACAGTCTTTAAGGGAAAATCTTTTCAGCCCTGCAGAAAGGGTCTATCTAACACTCATTACATGCCTACTCTAAATAAAGTAACGTGCACCTACAGATAGCAGTAAAGGGACACACTGTCCTGGTTTGTCTGGGACTGAGAGTTCCCTGGGATATGGGATTTTCCATGCAAACACCAGGAAAGCCCTTGGCAGACCTGGATGGTTGGTCACCCTACGTGGTGACCTCTTCCTTGTGGAGCTTTGAATCTAGGAAAGGCCACAGCTGGGCAAAAATTGTGAAGGGTATTGTGGAAGGCTGAACAATGGCCCGCACGTATCTCCACCTCACCCCTGGAACCTGCAAATGATACCTTGTATGGCACAAGCAACTTTGCAGATGTGATTTACTTAAGAGTCTTATCTTGGATTAGCCGGGTAGCCTCAATGTCATCACAAGGGTCCTCATAATAGGGATGCAGGGAAGTCAGAGTCGGAGGAGGAGAGGATGTGACGACTGGAAGCAGAGAGTAGAATGGTGCACTTTGAAAATGAAGGAAGGGGCCACGAGCCAGGGAATGCAGGCACCACTAGAAGCTGAAAAAGGCAAGGAAACGGATTCTCCCCTGGAGCCTCCAGAAGGAACCAACCTGCTGACACCTGGGCTTTAGCCCAGTGAGTCTGATTTCAGACTTCTCATCTCAGAACCATAAGAGAATGAATGCGTGTTGTTCTAAGACATTAAGTCTGTGGTGATTTGTTACAGCAAAAATAGGAAACTAATATAGGTGTACATCAAGAAAAGAAAGGCCAAGGTGATGGACTCATAATAACAGCTCCCATGCGATGGTTAATTTTATGTGTCAACTTGACCGGCCATGGGATGCCCAGATTAAACACTGTTTCTAGGAGCATCTTTGAGTGTGTTTCCTTATGAGAATAGCGTTTGATTTGGTGGATTCAGTAAAGTAGATTGCCCTCCCCCATGTTGTGAGGATGAGAGCATCCATTCCCTGCCTGCCTTCCTGATTGAGCGGGACATCAGTCTTCTGCCCTTGCACTGGGATTTATTGATACACCATCATCAGCTCCCCTGGTTCTCAGACTTTAAGACCCCAACTGAATTACAGGACCAGCCTCACTGGGTCTCCCATTCTCTTTCTCAGTCTCCAATTTCCACGTAGCGGATTGTGGGATTTCTCAGGCTCCATTAATATATAAGTCAGTTCCTCATAATCAATCAGTCTCTCGCTCTCACTAGATAGTTAGATAGATAGATAGATAGATATAGATATATCTTCTCTTGGATAGATATATATACATATATATATAAAATATATATCCTATTTCTCTCAAGAACCCAGATGAATATACCTTCCTAGCCTAGAACAGGTCAGAATGAAATGTATAGTTGTTAAGTACATATCTCCAAAGTGGGGAAAACTCACACCCTGGAAAACGCAGATAATCCATTTTAGTGCATGAAGAAAATAAGAGTGTTTCCATTTTTTGTCTTTATCTCGTTATTTTCATATTTCTATTCGGGGGCATGTTATATAAAGTAGATAATATAGTCATGCTTGCGTGGCATTTATAAATTAATAAATAAATATTGATGGAAGTGTCCCTTCACACATTTTCTTCATAATGAGGTGTGCAACAAAAAAGTTTGATGGTCACAAATCTCTAGAGTTAGACTTGGGTCAATTCAGGGTCACCCCCACTTGCCTCCTACTGGATTCAGGAGATGTTGTAGAACCTCTTCCATCCTCCACACGTCCAATCTGTGAAACAGGATGGCAATAATGATATTAATACTTTAAATCGTGAAGTTGGATGAGGGTTCAAATTGATACTGCATGTGAGATCCGGGCCTAGGGTGAGCTCTCCGGGTTGTAAGTATAGGGACGGTCCCTGACATTTCACGCCCTAGGACCTACTTTGTCTCATTGTACTTCAGATGAGCACTCGGCATGTACCTGGCACAGAGATGGCTCGGTCACTGGTGGCTGCCAGAATTGATACTCTCTCAGCTCAGCCCTAGGCTGGGACCCCACAAGACAGTCTCCCAGGAAGCCACAGATAGTGAGTTTCCAACATTCCTGATCCCTGCTGTTCCGAGAGGAATTTGGTTGGCCTTTCTGGAATGAAGGCTCAACCCCACCAGGCCTAGCACTGGAGGCCAGCTCTCCCCACATCAGGCACACTCTTAAACATCTGTCTGTGGCGTGATTTATTCTATTTTAAAATGAGGTTTTCAAACAACTCACTATCTTAATTTTAGCAGTTCGGCTCCTTTGTATGCTAACAATACCAAACATGCAAATGAGCTACCACTTTGCTTTCTAGCAAAAATGTTTCTGTGCAAACACTTGATTTTATAACGCACTTTGCAGCTTCCTCCTATAATTAGTTGTTAAATCTATATTTGACTTTGTCTAAATGGTTGCATTGCAAGGCTGATTTTCTTGCCTCTCACTTTGGCTGTTTCATCTTACCCCTGCCCATGTATCTGTCTGCGTGGAGGTATGGCTTCTTGGTTAGTTTTTAGAAAGAAGGCAAAAACCAGGAAACATGCCAGACGTCAGGGTCCAGTTGCACCCAGAGAGCCCAAAGACTGCAGGTTGTGTTGGGTTCACACCACGTGTCTCTCATCCTCTTTGGATCAGCAGATTAGCCACGGCCTGTCCTTCTCATGGTGAGAGTAGAAGTACAAAAGGGCAGGGTTAACCACACAGCTGGTATCTAGCCTCTGTCCGCATCACGTCTTCCAGCATCCAAAACCAAGGGATGGCAAATGTAGTCCTCCCACCGTGAGGCCAAAGCAAGTCATGTGGCCAAACTCAATAGCAGTGGATGGGGAAGTATATTCCTCCTTCGGTAGTGAGGGTGGGAAGAGAGTGAATATTTTTTTAACAATAATCTGATCTCCCATAGGTACCAAAAAGACAGAGCTGGAAAAGTTGTTCATTCATACCAAATCATAAGTCAAGTAAAGACTTATTGAGTGACTACTTGACACTGGTCACTGCAGGTGTAACAGTGATCTAAGAGTTTAAACAAGAGATGACATAAACTCACCTTTCCTGTGCTTACAGTCTAGACTAAACAGGTCATGAAGGCCAACCCCAAACGGCCTCCTACGAGCAGTGGGAAATGGCCTACAAACGGTGGGACCTGAAGCATATTCAGTTTTGGAGCCCTCATCGAGTAAAAGAATGCAAAGGCGTGAACACAAACTTAGGCATGCAAGTAATGTTTATTTAAAATGAGAAAAGAAATCGTGACAAAATACTAATTCTAAAAAGCCGACCAATCTTTTAATAAAAACTTCCAGAAAAAAAACCAAGAGTATTTTAATTCATTAGCTGCCTGGAACACCTCTGTAATGCTTTTCTCCCTGCGGTTTTGGCTGCACACTCTCTGATTGCCTCTTCTTATGACGATGGCTTTGTAATATTTTCTATGGAGAGAATAGAAAAATCATTCAGTCTTTATGTGGTTGATCAAAAAACGAAAACGTATTTGGGCTGCACGAAGCATGCAACCTCACCAATAGGTGTCCTCACTAAAAGATACAGGTTTGCACTCTTCAAATACAATATTTCTGGTAAATTATATTTCACGGGTTGTTCATATAAATTTTGGTGGGTTTATAATTATATTGTCAACAAAATGCTGCTTTATTGAGTGTATTCTGACAGGAAAGAGCTTCTGTTTTGACTAGGAATTAATGTGAACAGGAATCTCTGCTTATAATCGTGCATGGTTGACGGGTGTAGAATTTTTCATAGCCTAGCTTCTGGCTCACTGCCTCTCAAATGTGTTTCTTCTCTCCTCTTCAGTCCTCCTAGCTCTGTGACTAGGGCCCACAGGACACGTTCCTATCTCAATACAGCGTCTGTCTTTGCACTGCCATGTCACAGTGCAGTGAGTTGGCCCAGAGGCAGGAGCTGTATTCCTGAACCCACACTTAACACTGGGGCAGCCATCAATGGCTTACTATTCATGGGCCCTGTGGACCACACACATATATCTCACTAAATACAGGCTAGAAGTATCCCTAACTCAGTGTCCTCTTGACCAGCTCCTGAAAATGTTGCCACCCAACACATGGACTAATGTAATGGGAGGGAAGTTGGAACAGAAGGAGACAGCAGTCTTACCCAAATGCAGTTAAAATATCTAGTTTTGAAAATTTCACAGAAACATGTTCTCTCAATCTATTCAGGCTACTATAACAAAATACTATAAACTGGGTAGCTTGTAAACAGCAAATATTTATTTCTCACGGTTCTAGAGGCTGGGAAGTCCAAGATCAAGGTGCCAGTAGATTTGATGTCTGCAAAGCCTACTTCCTAGCCATCTTATAGTGTAACTTAATTTGATGGAGCTTTCTCACGCCTCCATTATAAGGGCATTAATCCCATTCATGACCTAATCACCTCCCAAAGGCTTCATCTACTAATACCATCCCTTGGGGGTTAGGATTTCCATATATGAATTTGGAGGGGACACAAGCATTCGACCTACAGCACATGTGATCACGTGAACCCACTGTTAAGCCCCTCTCTGGGCCACGGAAGGGGTCTGCGCAAGTGAGGGGCCCTAAGAATCAAGCTTCATGGTGAGTCACTACTCCTGTGATATGTCCTGGGAACTATGAAAAGGGAGGATCCATAGTCTTCTTTCCCTTTATGGGCTATATCATAAACTATCCAAACTAACTGACATACCCTGGCCCCATCTTCTCTCTGTCCCTCTGTCTCTCTGTCTCTCTCTCTCTCTCTCCACACCTAACCACTGACCTTGTAATTTATTCTCCCTTTTGGCTTCCACTTGCCCTCCCGATTTGACTGCATAAACCATGGGCTTCCTGGAGAAAACCTGCCCCAGCTTGCACCGGCCCCAGGGGCCCTCCCTGTAAAGCTCTTTCCCAGGGACTGTAGGAAGTTCTTTCTAGATGAGACGCTAAAGGCTTATATGCATAAGAGAAAATATTCAAACTCACCGCTAATCAGGAAAATGCAGATTGAAAATCACAGAGACCTATTGTCTTGTTCTCATAATATTGGCAAATTTAAAAAGATCTATAGCTTCCACAGCTGGCATAGTTGCTGGCAAATAGGCGTCAGTACACAACATAGTTAGAGAGGCTTTTGTGGGCTATCTGTCAAAATTTATAATGTGCCTGCCCGTGAACCTATGCATGTTTCAAAGAGCTTATTTTACAGAAATATACTCATTTGCTCAAAGATGTGTTACAGGGATTCTTTTTCTTTCTTTTTTTAGTTCCCTACACAGTAGGTTCTTGTAGTTTATCTATTTTATATATAGTAGTGTGTAGATAGATGTATTACAAGGATTTAATTGCAACATCAGAAGTATGAAGAAGTTGAGGCAATATAAATGTTCATCAGTGGGAAACAGGTTAAATAAATTACGGTTCATCCACACCGTGAAAGAGTCTGCAACTATTTTTTTTAAAAATGGCTGTTCTGACATAGAAATATCCCCAAGATATATTAAAATGTGAGAAAATCAAGTCAAAGCACCATGCATGTGGTTATGGGCCCATTTCTCATGGATTGAAAAACTTTGAACAGATCAAATAATCTCTTGGGGCCTCAGTCTCCTCATTTGGAGAAAACTCCTCCCTCTTCTCAAGTGCTGGCAAATTAGAAGGGACAATGGACGTAAAAGAATCCTATAAAGTTCTTTATAATACACTGTTTAAAATTCATCAACAAAGAGGGAGAAATCGCGCGAGGGCACGAGTCCTCGGCTTCCTATAGGATATCTCTCTAATTCCTGAAGTCACCTATAGTCTGTTAAAGATACCTTAAGAAATAAATTATTTGGATTTCTGCAGTAACTGTCACGTAGCAAAGGCAGATTGAAGCATACCTAGTAAAGTGCCTGGTGCATAGTGAGCATTTAAAAAGTAGTCGTGGAGGGAACGACTAAATCACTGAATGGAAGAATGAATGCCAGGGTGAACTGGATAAAAGCAAAAGACGGTGCTGGTCTTGGAGGCATTGTTAATGCCAGAATCACACAAATGACTCCAGAACCATAGATGAGGTTCACCTTGATGGAGAATTACCCTGTTATTTACATGATTGTCAGGGTGAAATATTAAGTACAAGAACAGAATGCCAACATAGAAGGTACACTATGACAATTATGAGGAAAGGAAGTATTCTAGAGATCAGTCCTGGGAGGCAAACTCGGAATTGAAAACGGTTTGTTTAGTGCAGTGATATTGTGGGTAATATATTTTTTTTAAATTCTAGGAGTGTTGTAATGTTTCAGGCAATCCACACTTTACTCACTTAAATGGATTTAGAAAAAAAAAAAAAGGTACTCATTGGAGAAAATTAGGATATTTGAGAAAAGCTGAAAGGGAAAGATAAATTCACTCCCAGAACCATCACCAAACGATAATCGTTAAGAATAGGTTGTGTCTTTCATTGAAGTCTTGCTACACTTTTTCTTATATTTTGGGGACAGATATTTTATGTATTTGAGTATTCTATGTGCCATTCCCCACCACGTCACGATAACATGTTGATGAGCCTGTGTTTTTGGTCAAGGGCTTGTGTTTCAGGGTTACTGAATTCTGGTTCAGTCACTTACCAGCTCTCCCACATGCTGGGCAAAATACTCCATCTGAGCTTCAGGTTCTGCATTTGTAACACGAGGATTTTTTTTTTTTTTTTTTGCGGTACGCGGGCCTCTCACTGCTGTGGCCTCTCCCGTTGCGGAGCACAGGCTGCGGACGCGCAGGCTCAGCGGCCATGGCTCACGGGCCCAGCCGCTCCGCGGCATGTGGGATCTTCCCACACCGGGGCACAAACCCGTGTCCCCCGCATCAGCAGGTGGACTCTCAACCACTGCGCCACCAGGGAAGCCCACGAGGATATTCTTAGTACATGGTCCCTAAGTGAATTATTTCCTGGAAACTGTGTATCTCAATTTCAGGCAGAGAACATGTACTGTAGAAGGAGTAATTCTGGAAGAAAGAATAAATGAACCAAGTAGGGGAACCTGGCCTGGTCCAGGAGATCAGGGAAGGCTTCCCAGAAGAAGTGGCATTTGACTCTGGCATCTGAAGGCTGAGCAGCAATTTACCATCAATGAGAAACAGGTTAAATAAAGTATGGTTCATCCATACTGTGAACTATTCACCCAGGAGCTCAGAGGTGGAATTGGGAAAGAATTTCAGAACCGGCTGCCGACATCCTCCTTGGGCACAGTGGACAGTGGCACTGAGGAAAGGAGGGGAGGGGGGAGGGATCACTCTAGGTGATAGGCCCGAAGTCACATGGGGAGTCAGAGGCAGAAGGACCCAAAAGGAGGTCAGTGAGAAAGCGAGTCAGGGAGCAAAGGTGATCTGACGCACACAGAGACCAGGGAATCAACAGGGCAGATGGTGCAGGGCCCTAAGTCCATGATGGAGAGGTGGAGCTTGGTCCTAGAGAACAGTGGGGGACCATCAGAAGGTTTTAAGGAAAGAAAATCTGGTCAGATTTGTATGTTTAGGAGTGTGTGCTACCTGCCCTATGGGGCATGGCTCAGGGATGGGGCCAAAGTGGGAATGGGAGGCCTCCTAAGAAGTTGTCCTGTTCATGGCAAGAAACGGCCATAGCTTGAGCTAGTTGGCCCGTCAGCAATGAATTTCCCCTTCACGAGAAAACAAACACCAGAACTCATTTTATTACTGGTTGCTGCCCAGCTCTTTGCTTTCAATGCATCTCAAAATGCACCTTGCTCAGCCTACCTTAGAACCTGCAGGTGCCCAATAAGTTGGATTGAGAAGGTCAGGAGGCATATTTCTGCTGAGTCTGAGACACGTACAGAGTGCTACCATGGATAGAAGAGAAGGCTGACCCGCAGGCCTGCAGCAAGCACCCTGGGTTTATATTCCAGAACACCAGCCACTGTAATTATATATTAGTGGGCCTCAGAAAGGCACAATGTAGATGCTCGCAGCCAGGGCCCCTGTTATAAAGGCCCTGGTCTTGGTTGGTTATTAACTATACTGTACGAAGCCTCATAAACACCTTTTTATACATACGGTGCACCTTTCAATACAACAATCAAATGCTTTTCAACAAATTAGTCTCCTAGAAAAGGGACCCCTTGATTGCTTCCCAGAAAGAGGTGGAAGGAGACTTTAGATAGAACTCGTTCGAAACCTGATGTTTAGAACCGTGTTTCCTTTGGGCTGAAAATGCTAGCCTGGAGTTCAGACCTCGAGCATCTCTGGGGAAATCAGTGCCAATGAATCCAAACATAGCCCGAGAAGAAATCAGACCACAGAAATCATCTAACCAACCCGATCTACTTTACAGATGAGCAGGATGAGTTCAGAAAAGAGCAACCACTGTCCCAGGTCACCTGGGAACTCAGAGGTGGACCTGGGAATGAATTTCAGAACCAGCTGCCAATGTCCACCGTGGGCACACCTTGCTGACTAACTTGGTTAGTTCAGGGTCTGCCATCTTGTAAATAGAATGTTGCATCCTTATTCCCAACAGCTGTTCATAATCCTTTCTCTTACGCCCCCAGTCAAGCAAATTAGTTCTGCTCTTATAAAAATAGATTTTTAGGGCTTCCCCGGTGGCGCAGTGGTTGAGAGTCCGCCTGCCGATGCAGGGGACACGGGTTCGTGCCCCGATCCGGGAAGATCCCACATGCCGCGGAGCGGCTGGGCCCGTGAGCCATGGCCGCTGAACCTGCGCGTCCGGAGCCTGTGCTCTGCAACGGGAGAGGCCACAACAAGTGAGAGGCGCGCGTACCGCAAAAAAAAAAAAAAAAAAAAAAAAAAAAAAGATTTTTAGATTTCATAGACCAGTAAAATTTACAGTCGTAGGGTTGCAAACTTTTTATTTTGCCAAATAAGGACACTGGAGAAAAACAAGCTGACAAGACAGTAACCCAAGAATATGTGCAAATTGCAATTACCAGCTTTTGCACAAGGGAAAAATATTACTATTAAAAGAAAAGGAAATTAAAAATAGAGAGGGGAAGAGAGAGAGAAGAAAATATGGAAATTATATTGGTGTTTACCTGGCCTGGGTGGAGGTGAAGTTTGACTGCATTAGGGGCACAAGGGAACTTTCTGGGGAGATGGAAATATCTTCTATCTTGATTGAGATGGTGGCTATATGAGTGTATCCATTTGACAGGTCATTGCTGTTCATTAGAAGGTGTTCCTTCTGATACAAGGGACAAAAAACCCAAATCCTGATCAGGCAAATCTTTCTTGGACCCAGACTTGTCTCTGAGTTTGGAGCTGGATTGAGGGACATGAGAGGGAAAGAGGGAAGGGTGGGTCCCTAATGTAGCTTCCCTCTGTGTCCTTCCCACCCATATTTCACTCAAGAGAACGCTGTGCCAGAGGGTGTTTCTACTCAGTGTCTCTGAACTCAACCAAGGGCAGAGCCGAGGAATTCCTCTGTCTTTGACTTTGCCCTGAGGCCTTGGGAAAGGGGTACAACCACTCCTGGCTTCAGAATCCTCATTTGACCATTGAGAAAGCCATCACCCTCTAGGGGTAAATGTGGGACTCCCCAGAACATGTCTTGAGAGTTCAGACCCTCACAGCGTTAAGGGGAGCTAAGCAAAGCCGTTGAGGCTGGTTTTCTTAGTTCCAACTTTTGCTTGTTCACTTATAAAACACAAAGCTTAAAGGGAGGTGACTGAATGCAGACTTAGGCATCAGAAAGACCTGAATATGAATCCTGGCTCTGACACTTATAAGCTGTGTGACAGTGGGCAAGGAACTTCACCCCAATGAGTCTCCATTTCCTGTGCTGTAAAATGGGGATCGCAGACCTTCCAGAAAGACTGTGAGGATGGAATAACGTAACATGCAGAAAGTTACCAGCTCAGTGTCTGGCACCGAGTAGGTTCTGAATAAATATCTAAATATTGTTGTAACTTCTTCTAGACATTTCCCCGGGCTTCCCAGCAGCCAACAGGAATGGGAAAACTTGCTTAACGTAGGGTGGGGTTCTTGGAGGCTCTGTTTCCTTGAATCTAAAGCAGTGAGGATAAAATGAGATGATGTGTGTGGAATGCTTACCCCCATGCCCAGCACATAGTAGGTACTCACTTAACGATAGCCCCGGTTGTAACTGTGTCAGTGGAAAGCTCAGATCACTTTTGGCCAAATGTGTCTGTGGAAGAGTCACATGTGATAGCCATGACTTAACTGCATCACCTTTTTGTCCATCAGTACACATTTTCCTAAAATTCTCCCAAGGCTTCAATAGGAATGACCAGAACCCTAATGCCTAAACTGGTTGTGCAATCAGAATTTTGTTCTTTCATTCCTTCTGTCGGCAGGAACTCTGTGCGCTGGTTTGCAGCTGCATGCTCAGCTCCAGGAAAAGTGTTGAGTGCATAATAGGTGCTCAATAAGCATTTCCTGAATGAATGAATGAGTTCACAAGTAAAAGAATGAATGAAAGTGATGGGTTTGAGGCCTCTTGAATTCTTGACTCAGCCAAGTATGATTATCTTTAAACGCCAGGCAGGAAAGCAGATACAGACATTGTAGAGAGATTCTCAAGTGAATGGCCGTAGTTAAAACGCCAAGTTCAGTGTTGCTTTTCCTAGAGCTGGAGTTCCTCTGATTTGGGTTGGTTTTGGGTTTTTGGCAGATGAGAGAAATGCACGCTAGGTCTCTGTGATTCCCCAGAGTCCTTCACACATGAGAACATCCCAGGATCCATATTCCCCAAATGACCAAAAAAGGGTACAACCTGGTTAATTTCTGCCCCTCCCCCCAACTTAAACCAGAATGTAAAATCAAACTCATGATGATTTGCAAAAACAGGCCGGCGACATTGCAGAAAACCAAAGCAAAGCCAAACAATCGACAAAAATAAAAATCAAAGCTAGCAAGCATTTCTGGCGTTCCAGGACTCGTTCTTATTTACACTTGGGTTTTAAAACTCCACAAGACAACAGGAGTGCTCTAATTGGAGCCTGGGAGGAGGTACAGAATGGCCAGTCGCTAGTAAAACCGAAAGCATTTATTTATTGTTTAATTTGTTTGCCCAGGAGACTTCGCTCCTGATGTAACATCTGGTTTTCATTGTAGCCCAACTTTTACCTAATTGTACAGCTGGAGAGATTAAGGCACTAGGGGTCACAGGCCGAGCCCAGCCAGGACCCAGCCCCCTATGAGAGCTTTGCTCCTTGCTTCAGGGTAGAGACCACACTCCTTGCCCCTGGTCCACCGGTGGAGACCTATAAATAAGAAAGGAATTACACTTTCAAGTCCCCACTCTCCCTCCTTCTGATTCTCATTAATGGTAGGGCTGGGGGTTGAGGGCAGAGGAGGGGGACTGGGGAGATGGAAGATGCAGGAGGTAGGGGCAGCAACCACAGAGGTTCCAGACCACAGGCAAGGGATGGGGTCGTGGCATGGACGGAAGTTGCTCTTCCGGGGGGTCCTTTGTCAAAGGCTGGCTCCTCTGACCCCAAGTGACTGGTAAAGGGCAGGCAGAGTCCGTTTTCCAACTTCGAGAGTGACAAGGAAGAAACAGATTTCAACAGTAACATCAGGAGGATGGAATGGAAAAAGAATAAACACCACCTGAGCAGAAGCTGCCTCCAAGGGGCTTGGGGAATGTTCTTCACTGGGTTCGAGCCCCATCTTTACCACTTCCGGTATGACCTTGGGTGAGTTGTTTAAGTGCTCTGAGCCTCAGTTCCCTGATTTCATGGGATTCTTGGGGAGATTAAATGAGATAATTTATAGGAAGAACCTAGGAGAAATAGCTGATGCTTAGTAAGCACTTTTAAAAAGGTGGTAACAGCCAGTCTAAAAAAAACCAAATTGCTCCAGACACCACACTTTATTCTGTGACCATTTAAAGGAGTGGACTCACCTCCAGGGTTACCTAGAGAATGTCGTGCAATGAACAAGGACTGAAAAGAGATTAGAGGGCTGGTTTGAGCCTCACATTATGCTAGCCACTGGGGAAGAGGGGAGAGGTGGTGACACAGTGTCATGAAGATGTCTAATAACAGTCAACCAACTCAAAATCTGTCTGGTGAGACCATAAGTGCTCACATGGAACTGTCCAATGATAATTCAGGGCTGAGTACCCACTAAAGCCGAAATGATGGCTACTCAAGTCAGACTCAGAATCTGTCAGGGCCCTGGCGTTGCTAGGAAAACCTTCAGAGGGGAAGTGGGACTGGGTCTGGGTTTTGAAGGATGGGTAGGAGCTAGAGAGGCAGAGCGGCCCCCAGTGGAGCATTCCAGAATACAGTGGACTTGGGTGAACTTGGACCAGAGATGGTGGAGAAGTAGTGAGCAGACCAGCCTAGATGGAGAGATGGCAGGTGGGCATGGAGGGCAGTGTGCTATATTCTGGGAGGTCTTGAAACTCAGGCAAAGGTGTGTGCTTCCCAGGGCAACGGACTGCCAGCTATGGGCTACTGTGCCAAAGAGGATGATGACTCAAGGGTACTTGAGGAAACTCGCAGGCACTGACCACAGGGGTAGGATGAAGATAGACTAAAAACTGGGATGCCCTTGGGATCTGATCTTCTGGGATTCCTGGCTCACCAAGGCTCAGTCCATCTTTTCCAGCCCATGAATCTTTGAGCCAGGGATTTCTCTCCTTGGTGAGCCTGGAACCATGTTCCATTTCCCTGTGTTTCCTGCACTCCCCACTGGCCTTGTTTGGGGTACACTGCAGTGTATCTAACCTGGCATCATAGCATCTAGGCCAGCTGTAACCTAGCTTCAACGCAGCCCAAGGCTGCTCTGAGGGCCCCAATTGGTTCATTAGCCAAGACTTTCAGAAAATAAGAATGTAAAGCAAGAAAAATCAGACCAGGATCCAGATACCTCATTCAACTGACATGCTGGCATTCCACTGTTTAGACTACAAATTTGAAGGTGGGAAAATAAGACTACTTAACCTGGTACAGAGACATTCATGTTGGGCATTCAGAGCAAGTGGAGACATGGAAACGAGTCCAGATTCTTCATGTGTTCGGGGCCAGGGTGGGGAGGCATCACATTCCCCAGGCTTTGGGATAACAGCGTTTCTCACCCAGCTGTTTTCTGGAGTGGTGGGATAGAAAACACACATGCTTTGGAGGGATCAAACATCAGTGAAGATTCTTACGCTTTCATTGGGCAGGTCACTGGACTTCTCTGCCTTTCATTTTCTTTGTCTATAAGATGAAGAGTTTTTGTTTCAAGGGTCAGATAAAGTCATGAGTGTTAAAGGACCTTGAAAAGGGATTTCTAAATATATGATGAGCACCCAGTATATGCTGAGCACTGTGGAAGGTGCTCAGGGTGAGTGGGGGTGATGTCAAATAATTAAGGCATGGCTGATGACACATTGCCCAAACCATACTCTACAGAGAACCAAGTGAAGGGATGTTATCTGAACACACCTGTCCCATTGTCACATAATGTGTGACGTGCAGGATAACCAGAATTCCTCACTGCATGTTTCTTGAAACATGTAATGTGCTAACATACACTGGAGGTATTGAAAGGGCATAAAGTGTTTCTCATTCCTCTCATGGAGCTCAGAAAGTTGATCAATCTTTAAATGAAAAGGGGTCTACTCCCTTGCTGTCCTGGGCAACGGGATGCTTCTAAGTTAGAGTCATTGCCCAGAGAAACAGCAAAGGACGCCCTCTCTCCAATCCATTTCACCCTGGTAACATTTTTCTCAAGGGACATCCAAGTATCTCAAACAAAAATAAATTTTAGTTAACTTAACTTACAAGAGAGGAAGTCACATAATACTACTTTTTTCAAATCACGGTTTTGAGTTTTTATTTGATAAGCAATAACAATGGCACTCTAAGACTTGATGGTGCAGGGAAAATCTTCTGAGTGCATCTTTCCTGATTTTCATTTCCCATTTGTATCTTAACCTTGCCTCCAACCTATACAAACCCACCACTCTCACCAGGAAAAATCAAGATTTGTCAACAACATTATCAGGCTGTCTTGATCCAAGGGCAAGTCAGCCATCAGTGGTATCACACAGACCAGTTTTCCTTTTCCAATAGGTTTTGCTGTATAAAAGAGGGTTTTGCTACCAAGTCCAGCTTCCAAGTCTTGGGAGCTTGTTCTAATTTGCCATTAATCCACCTGGTTTCTACTTAAATGTCTAAGAGAAAAGTCAGTATCTCAAGGTGACAAAAGTTGAGACTGGGATTTCTCCTTCCTCCCTCTCTTAAACAATGGCCAAGGGTAAAGGAGAGTGCCGCTCTTAAATATTTGATGATGTTCAGTTCTGAGAGGGGAAAGGTTGAGCTGTTTTGAACCTTGTTCCCAGAAGGACAATGTGTATTATTAAACACATCCATTATGGCAGACATACGAGGTGTGAGTTTTATAACCCTGGAAGATAATGCCTCTGAGACTTCTAGGAGACCTATCTCTGGAAATCTTCTTGGGGTCATCTCGTCTGGTCACTTCTACTCCCATATCTTTCAGCCCAACTTGAAGGTAGTCTAGAGAATTAAGATAAATGTATGGGGAACACATGTCCACTGCCCTTCACCAGTGTAGCACTTCTTCAGGAGTCAGCCCTGAAGAGGGCTCCTAGGAAAACAAATCAGTGTACAGGTTGAAGTCTCTTCCCCGTTAGCATGGGGAAGAACCAACAAGGATATTATCTTCTAGTCTATCAGGGTCTTATCCTCACTCGTGGGTGACACTCAGTCCCTGCCCTCTTGCCTAAACCCTGCATCTTAGCCCCTTAAACATGACTTTCCTTCTTCGACTTTCCTTCATAACTGGCCTCTCACCCAACTCTGAATTTAAGGAGCCCCTGTCGTCATTATCAGCAGCCAACTTTTCTTCTAATTGTTCTGTGTGTGTTAGATTTGCATCCTTAATCTTGGTTACAAGTTTCATAAGGGCTGACACTTAATCTCCTCAACCACTTATAGTACCTGACAATGATGGACACAAAGTAGACAAGTATTGGTTAATTCTTTGGGGCTATCAACTAAGTGTCTGAGATGGAAGTAATGCTAGCTTAACAATGTCATTACATCTTTTGTTTTAAGCAACAGTATTCAAGTCAGGAGGAAGAAACTTGCTCATTTCCTGACCATCTTCTCCATTACATACTCCATTACATTAATACATTACATGCCTTCACCTATCAACATTGTTTAAAATTTTTCCAGGATCACACGTATTACATACACACACACACACACACACACACACTCACCATCTTTTTGTTTTTTTATTTCTTTGTGCAAGGAACACTAAGGAACTTAGTTCTCTGATGCTGACTCTGGCCGAGCCTTAAAAAGCATGAGAAAGGATAGCATGTAGACACTAGTGTCTGATTGTGGGAGGTGAAAGAAATCTGTATTCTTGCCTCTGACAATTCACCCTGCATAGGAAAAAGTGTCATGCATTGTAAAAAGAGAAAATGCAAAATCTGCCCTTCAGATAATACGTCTCTGCTTAGGGAAGTAGAGATGGGGGCAAGCACATTGAATCACTCCTTCTTTCATTATTTTTGACATTGATTTGTCATTAGGAAAATTTATTAGGCCCCAGATTAAATTGATTTGAAGAATCATTAATTCATGGGATGAAGCCAGAACCGTTTGGCCTGCCCATGCTGAAATGAGGCAGTATTGATAAAACAAAGGGAAAAATATCAGAGCTATTTAAAACCCACTTTTTTCCTACCTAGAGGAATATTTTGGACATAATTCTGGGAGGATGTTTTAATAGTCAACCTCAGTCAACTTTTTGCCGGAAGAGGATTTTTCCAATACCTAAATCAGAGGGACACGTGAATATTAATTTCAGAGAGGCTATTCAGAAAAAAGAATTTTACCAAGTCACCTATTTGCTCAAAATTAGAGATTAAAACACATCCTCCCTCCTCCCCAAATAAAAGAGAAACAGAATCTAACTTACCTGCACCCCAGTGCTGCCCCTCCCCAAACAATGTCCCCCTCCCCCGGGTGATGACTTTTGGTCGAGCTGGGGGTAACCACCTCATTTAAAAAAGCTTATCCTAATGTAAGGCAGGATTATTGACTGTCTGATTCCCACCCAACCCCTCAAAAGTTACCCTGGAATATAAGTCACTGTGAAACATACCATAAAGCACATGGTTCCTTACCTTTTCTCTTAGTCGTGTTCTCCTGTATCTTCAAAAGAAAAATAAGAATAATATCGAACCCCCGCAATCATTGCATTAATCAGGGCTACTGTTTGCAAATGACCTGATCACAAAGACTCAAGGAAAAAAAAGGGAATTTTTTGGTTCATGTGGCAGAAAAGTCCAGGAGTGTAATGGGCTCAGGCAGGGCTGGAAGCAGCTGGTTGAGTAATGTCATCAAGACACTGTTTCTTTCTCTCTGTGTTTCTCTCCCTCCCTCCCACTCTCAATCCCTCTCTTCATTTTTCAAATCAGGCAGGCACTCCCCATGTGCAGGCCCCCATTAACACTGGGTTTACATCCTCTTTTTAACCAGCAATCCCTGTGGAACATGGCTCCTCTATTTCAAAAGCTCCAACAAAGGTCCATGAATTGAGTCCTTTGTCTTGGAAGGGAACTTTTAACCTCTCATTTGTTCACTCATCCATTCCATTGTCTTCTTGTCCTTCTGCCCATCTCTATGCCACTCTCTACCACGTGCTAAGTTTCGGAGTCCCAGACACAGCCTTTGCCTTCAACCAACCTTCGTTTTGAACCAAGTTCATTCTTTCTGGTGCTCGGAGAATGCAGACCGCCTACTCAGCTGTTGCAAGCACCCATCCTTGCAGTAAAACAGATGCGGTAAAGAGTGACACAGCTGTTTTTTACTCCCCTAGAAATTCCTTATAATGGCTTAGTTTTCCAGCTAAATGAAGAAAGACCTGGAAGACTGGCATTGGCTCTAAGAAAGGATGAAGAGTGAAGTTTGCTGACGTGATGACCTTAGGGATCTTACTGGAGCACAGAGAAGCAGCTGAGGAGAGCGCAGCCCTGGAATGTTGCATATGGCGCTGAAGCTGGATGAAGTGAAGGCAGAAAGTTCATGAAGACGAGCTGGGGATGAAATGTCTGGAGACCAAATTAAAAGAACTATAGCTTCACACAAACATGCACACATACACACGCACGCACGCACTTTGGAATTTAAGTACACTGTGGGCTCACTTAAGCTCTGCCTGTGTTTGAGTGTATATGTGTCTGTGTTTATCTTATATTATTCTTCTGAAAGTTGGGAGATTGGGAGGAGGAGCCAAGAGGCCCAGGCAGGGGGCAAACAAAGGAGAGTGCAGCCTCTGAGTGACAACAGGATGACTAGTCTGTAAATGCTGCCTCTTCCTTGAAGCCTGAGTCCTTCCGTCCCCTTGAAATCTATACCCACCTGGATGCCTTAGAACCTGGCTTGTCCTCACTTTAGTGTCATTTTACTCCTTTTGGGGGATTTGTTTAGTTTCCAGGTGAAAGGGAAGGTCTAACGCAGAAGACCCTCATTGCACCTTTTTTATTCGCATATCCCTGGAATCTCCAATTCATGGAACTGAAGACACCATCACAGGTGTGTAGAACTCCACAACTTCCATACCACCTTTGCATCAATTGTATCATTAGCAAATATTTGCACACACTGAAAATCCACCATGATTAAACATTTGATGACATGCTAGGCACTATATTGAGTGAATTGTATGTATCTTCTCTTGTTTAATCCATCTAACAACCATGTGAGAATAAATATTATTGTCCTCATTTGACAAAGTGTCAGAGAGGTTAAACAGCCATCCCATTAATAACAAAGCCAAGATTCAGGCCCAATCACTGTGCTCTTTCCAAAAATATTAACTCAATACTTTGCTCTGGACGCGCAGGCTCAGCGGCCATGGCTCACGGGCCCAGCTGCTCCGCGGCATGTGGGATCTTCCCGGACCGGGGCACGAACCCGTGTCCCCTGCATCGGCAGGTGGACTCTCAACCACTGCACCACCAGGGAAGCCCTAACTCAATACTTTTGACATGGGCACTGAGCAAACACTTGTCAAATGAATGAACAATTCTGCCTTGTGCATTTCACACAAGTTCAGTGTTTCCTGTCGTGTTCCCGACTCTGATGCATAGGTAATGTCGGGGGACTGAAAATTAGGGAACTCCTGATTCTAGTAGATTGTCCCACTCCCATTCTGTCTCTTAGGAGCCATTGACACACTGAGTCCCGGGTGGAGATCCTTAGCTGAGCTTAATGGATCTCGGTTGGGTTCATTAATGCCATTGTGGTTCAAAGACAGTCAATACTCTAGCTACTGCCTCCGATCAGACTGCATGAAAAAAAGGAATGCAACTTCTTCCTGTGTTTTGCCCAAGCACAGTATGTTGTGTGGGTAATTTCTGGTCTGGCCAGTAAAAACCTCCGGGAGCCTTCCTTTAGGTCTTTAATTATGAACTGTAGGGGACACCACAAAATAAATACTTAAAATGTCTAGACAACCAGTCATCAGAGTAGGATAATTAACTTCAAACATTCTAAATCGTTGGAGGAGTCGTTATTCACCTTCTGTAGTTCCTTTCTATATCCTTCCCCGGCCAATATGTTTACAGCAACAAGGCTGGGGAACCAGTTGAAACCTTCTCCTGATACAAAGCAGCCTCTTTTCCCCAGCTCTTAAATGACAAGTCACAAAATGACCAGAGAACATACAATAAAGGAACATAAACTGAGACCATTAGTTTTTCCAAGGAAGGAAAAATCTCTCCACTTTTTAATTATATCAAAACACAAAACAGCAGGAAGGCAGATCTGAAGAAGAAGAATTACTATTTTATTTATTTAGTCTATTTTATGTCTTCTGTCTTAATTTTTTATTACTAGAAAAATAGAATCAAGCCATCCTGATTTAATGCTCAGTAAGTTTGCCTCCTGACATCTAAAATGTGATTAGGCTGCTGTTGAACTTGGGGTGTTTCTCCGCCTACCCGTTCTCACCTCCCACATACTTCCTCCAAGGAAGCGTTTTTAGCATTGAACGCACATTAATTTTGTCATGATCCAAAACCAAAACACTCTGTGAAAGAGATATGGATTTCCCAATGTGAATTTGCTGCAAACGTGTCTCAGACTCCAGCCTCCACTTTGGAAGGGGCCTGGGGGGACCTTGTTGTTAATCAAGTCCAAAACCTGAACTCAAACAGCCTGTCTTTGGGCAACGAGTAGATCTTAAAACTACGAGCTGTGTGAGTGCGGAGCTGAGCTTGGCTCTGAGGCAAAAGTAGGCTGTTCAAAATGTCAACGGCTTCCTTCCACATATTCTTTCACATCGTCCTCCAAGCAGACAATCTTTAATAAGACATCAAATAATTAATAAGAATTCTCATTGTTTGATTCTGATGTCATTTTCCTTTCAATGAAAGAAATGCCCCGTCAACTGTTATGGAGCGAATATTTTATATTCCATTTATAATGACCGTATTTAATTGCTAGAGCTCTAATTAAAGGTGATATCCGATTGCACGCATGTACTTTTTAAAAACCGTAATTGTCTTGTGCAAGCCACTGAATAGATTTAAGAAGCTTCAATAACAAAATTACATTAATAGAATATACTATTAAATATGATTGATGGCAAAATTGGACCCCTCCTCTACCACACAAGAGCACACACCACTTTTTGAAGATGGTGCTTGGAGTGTCAACAAGAGAGCCCAGGGAAAATAGACTGGAACCACCAAGGCCTGCTTTCCCCTAAAGAAAGGGCAACATCCTGGTAAGAATAAGAGGTGCCTCTAGCATTTGAGCTCCCTGCTAGGTGAGTTTATGGAAAGTTCTTTGTCTGGCTCTGTGTAGAAACTCCACTCCCAGTGAGGGCCGGAGGAGCCCATGATAAAAAGGTACTTGGAGGTGGGCAGCGTTTTTGTGAAGGTCCCTTGCAGATTACCATCTCCAATGAGAGCCATCCATCTAGGAGAAAGCATGAGGCGACAGCAAGACTGCACTTAGTTGTACAAGTAAGTAATGAAATGTTGATGGTATGTATGGCTCGGCCCCTCCACAGCCCATACCCTCAAGAGTCTTCATCAAGCTAGAAACTCTGGTCATAGAACATGGGAAAAAATAAAAGGAGGCACACGAAGAGATGCCAGATTCCAAGATCGATGATGTGAACCAGAACCGAAATGATAACAGAATTATAACGGAGAAGAGAGATGGAAGGGAAAAATGTTTGTGGCTGACTTTTTCCTATTTAATCCTTATCACAATCCTCTGAGAGTAGAGATGAAGAAATTGAGACTCAGGGGGAGTAAAGTAAGCTTTAGATACCAAATCTCACACTCTTTCAACTCCAGTGCACACTGCCTCTCACAGGGTAACAGCATGGATGCTTGTCAAGTGGACCTATTGTGCCTTGGATTCAATACACACTTTGGATCCTCTGCTCCAGTTTCTGGGTTTATAGAGAGAACTCCTTACTGGAAAGGGCAATAGTAGTTAAACCATTTCAGACTAACACTTCAGTATGGACTTGTTGATGGACAACTGGGATCAAGGTTCGGTGGTCATGGACCGTTGCTCAGAGTCTAGTGGAAGGAAATAAGGAAACAAGAAATGATTCCAAAGACAACACTGAACTTTCTAATTCTGATGAGAGCGTGTTCAGTTTCTCTTGCTCTCTTCCTGTTTGGGTATGGTTGGAAGAAAGAGGATAAATAAAGATCCTGAGCCCTGGATCCACTTAACGGGATGGCCACTCTTACTAAAGCGATAATAATAATGGCCGCCATTAATTGGGTTGTTGGTCCTCAACGTGTAGCAGGTGCTGCGCTAGACATTTTACAGACCTAATCTCATTGGCTTCTTCAGGAAGTACATACTATTACTATTATTCTCCTTTGACAGCTGAGAAATCAAGGTTTCAGGAAGTTAAGCAACTTGTACCAGGTCTCACAGGCTACTGTCAGAGCCAGCATTTAAACCCAGGACCAGCTGATTTTAAAGATTTTGCCCTTAACCACAGAGCTGTATGGTCTAGAGCAAGGTGGCTGAAACTTCTGGAGGAATGACCCTTTTTTCCAGCCTAGACAGCTGGATGGACTTTGCCTGAAGGGCTTAGTTCGTTAACCTAAAACTAGCCTCATAAATGTTTACTGAAACAAGCTCATTGATTTTCATTGTATTGGTTCTGAGATGGCTAGGGAGAAACAGTTCTCACAGTGAGAATAAGGCAGAAAGGCTGAGAATGACTTAGAAAGTGGTGTACAGTTTTCCAGTCCCACCTCCCCCATAATGCTGCTCACGTGGAAAGAACTAGAACCATCTTCTTTCCTCCTCCACCAACATAATGTTGAATGCTCTGGCTTAATGCCCATCTGTTAGAGGCAGGCCCTTTACCACACAGGCAATGGAGGTGCCAATACGAACTAGAGCAGAGATGAGATTTCTTGGTCAATTAAGCCTCCAAATGCTAGATAGTAAAACCACATCACTGATGGGCACCAATGAGGAAGGTGAGAAAAGTCTGACTTGGTATATTTTTTCCAGCTTTACTGAGACATGATTGACAAATTAAAAATTGTACATGTTTAGGTGGTACCGTGTGCTTTTTAAGGTGTATAATAAGATGATCTAATATACATATACATTGTGAGATGATTACTACAATCAAGTTGACTAACACATCCATCACCTCATGTAGTTACCTTTTTTGTTGTGGTGAGAACACTTAAGATTTACTCTCTTAGCAAATTTCAAATATATAATACAGTATCATTAACTATAATCACCATGCTGTACATTAGATCTCCAGAACGTTTTCATCTTCTACCTGAAAGTTTGTACCTCGGCCAGCATCTGCCCGTTTCCCTCACCCCTCCACCCCAGGCAACCATTGATCTATCCTCTGGTTCTATGAATTCAACTTGTTTAGATTCCACACATAAGTGAAATCATGCAGTATTTGTCTCTCTCAAGGTACATTTTAAAGGAAGATAGTGTGCTTTACTCTAGAGAGAATTCTGATAACCAATGCATATAAAATGTATTTTATTCCATTAGTAATAAAATACGTGTAAAATTTTAAAATAATATATCATTTTCATCAATAAAATTAGCTAAGATTTAAGAGAAATATATATTGCACAGCAATAAAAAGGAAAAAACTGCTTATACGTGCAGTAATGAAGATGAATCTCAAATGTATGTTACTAAGCGTGAGAAGCTCAAAAGGTTACATATGGCATGATTTCATTAATGTGACAATCTGGAAAAAGCAAAACCAAAGGGACGCAAAACGGGATAGAGTTGGGAAGGGGAGGTGGTTACACAGGAATATGGGAGAATGTTCTATATCCTGATGATGATGGTGATTTCCCAACTGTATACATCTGTCAGAATTTAGAAAACTTGACATTAAAAGTGGTGAATTTTTCTGCAGGTAAATTATACTTTAATTTGAAAATGGAAAAACTAGCATAATCTCAGTTTTGTAAAAAAGAGAATATTCTAGAAAGCCATACACAGAATTTTAACCGTTCTTATATCTGGTGATAGTTAACGGGTGTTCTTTACTTTCTTTTTTGATCCCCCGAAATTGTGTAAATTCTTTTTAGAGTTAATAGATTATTTTGTTAATAGAGTCTGGAAAATTTATTTTAATGTTCGTTAAAGAAGAAAGATAACACCCGGTATTAATGAGCGGATAATAAAATTAGCACCTGTACACCATTAGGAAAAGTTTATATTAATGATATAGTAATACGTCTCAAAAGCATTATAATATGTGTGCCTATTTTGGTATTTATAGTAGAAGTGAAAGTATTTGTCTGCACATGGATATTCATTGCATTGTTTATAATAGAGAAAACTTTGAAGTCTAAGTGTCTAATATGATAGGAGATTGGTTAAATGAATTATGATATATCAATTCAGTAGTGATTATAATCATGATTATAATGTAGGTGATTTGTTATGGAAAGATGTTCAATGATAAAGAAGCATATATGCATTTTCTTTGTTCCTCCCTTCTAATTTACTTTTAATCTTCTGTTGCATTAATGACATCTTTGTTCTTTTTTTATTTTTAGTTTCCTCAGATACTTTGGAATTTATCCATTACTTTTAATTTTTTTCTTAGTGGTTCCCCTTTAAAGATAATTTAGAGAGCTGTAAGAATCTGGGTTGACCGTGATTTTCTCCAGCACTTTGAAGATATCATTCCATAGTTTCTCTATGAGTAGGCTGTTTTGGTTTGTTTAGTTTTATTAAACATTTTACTTTGAGATCATTGTGAGACTGACATGCAATTAGTATAATGAGAGAGAGAGATCCCATGTACCTTTATCCAGGCTCCCCCAGTGGTAACTTCTTGCAAACTGTAGTAGTTTCACACCCAGGGTACTGAACTATACATCAAGATGCAGAACATCTCTATCACCTTCAGGATCCCTCAAGTTGCCCTTTATATCCACATCCACATCTTTCCTGCTCCACCCCCTTCATAATTCCTTGTAACCGCTCATCTGTTTTCCACGGCTATACTTTTATCACTTAAGAGTGTTACAGAAATAAAGTCATATAGTAGGCAGTCTTTTGAGATTGACTTTTCTCACTCAGCATAATTCTCTAGAGATTCATGCATGTTATTTTGTGTATCAATAGTTCCTTTTCATTGCTGGGTAGTATTCCCTGGTATGGCAATCCCGGTTGGTTTAACTATCCACCTGTTGAAAGACATCTGGGTTGTTTCCAGTTTGAGGCTATAATAGCAACTGGCAAGAACATTCCTGTACATGTTTTTGTGTGAAGAATTTTTCAGTTCTCTGGGATAAATGCCCAGGAGTGCGGTAGTTTGGTTTTTATCAGTCCTCTCAGCACTTTAGGTAGACTAATCTCTGAGAACTAAGAGCTTTCTTCAAATTTAGAAAATCCTCAGTCATCCTCATTTCTGAAACTGCTTCCTCACTCTGTGCTTCACATTTTCCTCTTGGAACTCTGGGACCCCTCAGTGTGTCACGTTTAACTGCCATTTTTCCGTGTGCTTGAATTCCTCAATCCTATGCTATCAATTTTTTATGATTATTTCCAGTCAAAGATTTTCCTGTGTTTTCAGATTTGAGTTATTTTCAGAATTTCGAATGGTTTCCTTCACAGATCCTTCTTTTTCTATTTTCTTTCTGCCTGTTTTGTTTCATCATTATATTTTATTTCTTATATGAATAACTTACCTTGTTAATGACTCCAAGGATACTTATTTTAAAGTCATTTTCAGGTATTTCTATTTTTTATTTCACCTTGAATAAATTCCTTTTCCAAATATCGATTTTGATGGCTACTGATTTTCCGTAAGCATTTGAGGTTTTAATCTGAAGACTCATTTTGAATGGCAACCTCTTATTTTAATTTTTTGTATTTACCTAAGTCTATGAGTCTCACTCTTTCTCTCTGTCCAGGGAGAAAAATACTTTGTATTTTTCTCCTTTCAGGCCCCCAGAGCTCTGAGGCACCCAGTCCAGGTCTTACTCCGGTGGCTTAGGGCAGTGTTCCTCAAATGACCTGTGGTGATGGAACATTTTTCTCCACAGTCCTTCAAGGACTGAAGCTTTTGTAAAATTTATTAAATTAATTACTAGAAATACCATCATCATCCTTATCTAGATATGTACCAGTGACACAGTCCGCAAAACGGTATCAGCTGGGGAGCCACACCACACCTTGAGTTATGGCTCTTGGCCAAAGGACCCTAAGGATTTTATAGATCCAGTCATGGACCCAGCTGCTGTCTTGGTCTGCGAGACTCTGTGTGCTTCCGTCTACTTTTTTTTGGTAATCAGCTTTTGGAAACCACAACCTCAGGAGCAGACATGGTATTTTTTTTTCAGCCTCCTTTTACAAGAAGGGACATCTTCTCTGAGTTTCTAATTTCAAAAAGTAAAACTGATGTGGTTCTCATCCTCACTTGAGAAACTTCATAGAAGTCAAAATTCATACCTACAGACCAGAGCATTTATCGCTGCTCGTGCCTCTGTACTTCTGTTCTGGTTCTAGTCTGCAGACATAAGCATTGCTGTTTGGAGGAACAGTTATATCATTTCAGTCTTCTTACTGTAATTGTGCATACTGTAGCAGATAATAAACAGTTGCTTTCTAGTGTTGTTTTCCTTCCTGCTTTATAACAGAACTCCAGCGATGTATCCACTCTCCTATTCAGGGCCAAGCTCTTCAGGGTAGTCTAGCTCCAGTCCCAGATATGGGCAGGGACAGTGATTAATTTATGTTGGTCATGTGACATATTCTAGCCAATGAGATGGGAGGAGAAATCTGGAGAGAGCCTTTGGGAAAAGTTTCGTCTCCCTTAAATAGAATCAAAAGCGGAAACAGTCTTTTATTTTCTACATAACAATGTTGATGTGAGTGGATGGGTGGTATAGAAGCAGCTATCTTGTGTCCATGAGAGAGTCAACCTGAAAATCAAGCCAACACATTGGAGACAGCAGAGCTGAAAAAAGGAAAGAAAAGGTCCATGATGCTGTGGTTCAGCCACTGAATTGGCCAACCCATAAGTCAGCCTCCTTCATTACTTCTGTGATCCAGTATAAAGAATTTGCTTATTCTTTGAGCTGATTTGAGTTGGGGTTTTTCCATTAGTTGCAGCTGAAGACATCCTGACCCATACACCTATCTATTATTACCATGTGTTTGCGACAGGGTGGCAGTGTAACCCATACACCATCTTAATTTAATTTAATTATTTTATGGAAGTGACAGTGTTTGTTTTTTGTTTGTTTGTTGGTTTTAAATCTGGCCACGCTGCATGGCTTGCAGGATCTTAGTTCCCCAACCAGAGATTGGACCCCGGCCCTCTGCAGTGAAAGAGTGGAGTCTTAACCACTGGACCACCAGAGAATTCCTGACATCATCTTAATTTTAAATCACTATGATGACTCGTGTAACTTTTAGGGTTTTTCATGGTAATACTTCCAAGTATACAAAATAACTCCAAATTAGCTTTTAAAATATTCACAAATACTTTAGGGGAATTGCTTAACGAATTGGTAAGAATATGTTCTAATTAGTCTATTGATTTTCATTGGTAATAAGAATTTCTGAAGGATCTTCCATTCTAGCCAACATTTTATTTATTCAGCGTCTGTTAAATACCAAACTCCACAACAGGAGCCACGGGGTTATCAAAGAAGGTAACGATGGGGCCTTTCCCCTTAAGGAGTCCAGCTAGGGAGACAAGACTTATAAATAACGATATACAATAGAATGACCTGAACACATGAGGAAGACGTACAACAACTTATGTAAGGGGTCAGAAAAAAGAACAAGCACAGTCCTGAACGCATTGTCAATGAATGTTTGTTTACATTGATTGCTTGGTTACCAAATTCTCTATTGATCAAGGTTAAACCCCACCCCGACCCGTACTTGAAAGGTGTAAATGCTGAACTAAGGTAAAACAGATTGTTGAAAAATTTCTCTATGTAATTAGATCAATTGCAGAATTATTTCCAGCTAAACTCAAAGTCTCTAGTTAGCATGTCTTGGAATGCAAGTGAAGCAGTTATCCAATTTGAAGAAATATTCCTTAGGGTGGTGTGTTCATTAAATGTGTAACTTTGTCAGAGCAGCACCGCGTTACGGATTTTTTTTTTACAGCCAAGTGGTGAGAAAAGTACCTTTGGAGTAGTTACTCACAACATATAAAGTGAAAATGGTGCGTGTTCTCAAATCTTTACACATTTTTCTGACTGATCATTGGTTCCTCACAAGGCTGGAGGTTTGTGTGAACCATGCCTGCAGGCTACATATGTTAAAGGTTAACGGGAAAATGTGCACCAGAAATCAAATGTAAGATTCTCTTCGATCAGTTCAGTGGGCCTGCTTATCCAGCTGGATTATTAGTGGTTTCTTTACAGCTTCATATGGACCAACCCCCCACTGTCTGTATGGAGAAGAATTACCTGCAGAGCTGACCCATTCTATGGTTGTCTGTGAAAATAAATGTCTACATTTTCGGTTTTTTTCTATACTATTTACAGAGTAGTGTGATACTTTTTTGTTTAGAAAATTGTTATTATTTTAAAACTAGAATAGAATAAAAAATTAAATATATAGGCAGCTACACAGGGATGAACGTCCACCTCGTATATAGGCAGAAATGTATTTTAAGTCAAATATCTTTACATCAAAGAGATGTGCAAGCTGGAGCCAGCAGCCACCTGATTTTTAGCAGCTTTCACTGCATCAGAAAACAGACAATAGGCAACGCATCCTTGTGAAGATCTGTGCCACGGAAGCTGAGCTGTCAGCTACTTCGCCCATCAATTACCTTTGTCTGTTCAGCAAACCCAGAGTGTGCCTTCAGCCCTATTGGCACGGATGCCAAGACTGGAAGCAACTGAACAGGAGAGCAAAAAAGGAAGATCAAGTCTGAAAACCCACCCAGGCCAAGATCTAGGGAAAATGATTCTTTACAGAATTGATAATCTGGCAGGAGTGGCAGTTGGTATCATCACTTCAAAGTGTGATTCATTTGAGCACATCTTCTAAAATTAAAAGCGGGCTCTCCCTATATTACAGGAATTCACTTCTCAGTATCCATCCTCAAAAAATACATTTACACAAAACCATGTGCAAGAAGTTCACTGTAAAAAAGTGGGTAATGAATTGTGTCCACCAACACAAGAATGGTTAACTAAGCGGTAAATATAATGAAGTGATCAGCGTCCGTCAACACGGGGTCTTCTCTAAGACTCAAGGCTGAGTGGAAAAATTAAAACTGACTTCAGAGTAAAATACACAGCTGAACACTCTGTATGTTAAATCAGTCCATCATAAAACAATACAATTTCTTTTCCAGGAGTGCATTATTTCTCTATATGCAAATTATGGAAGCAGGTTTGGAAGTTGACATCCCAGACTGGTTAACAGTGACTACCTTTGTGGAGGTAAGAGGAGACCAGGATTTAAGAGAAAGTGTTTTAAAGGAACAATGTACCTTTATTTGTAAGGTTGTGATTACACATAGCCTTCATTTTGATATATATTATGCATATGGCTTACAAAATTAAAATAAACCAATGGAAAACAATGCAACTCTGTGTGCTTCAAGTCTAAACTCATCCAATATATAGGTAGGATTTGTTCAAAATTCTTTGAGATTTCTCTTTCTTGAGTTGATGTCATGATTCTGAGCATGGAAGGTTCTTAGAAAGAGGCAAGAGTGATACAATGAAAGCTTCTTCCCACCCCTCTTTTCATGCCTGCAGAGGGGCACAATCAAACCATTCTGCAGAAATTAGGGTGGCCGCATTGATCTCTGCTTCTTCAGAACCTCTTAGCTTTGAACCACCTCTATGTTGTATCACATAAGCCTTCACCACTCGCTTCAAATCGCCTAAATCGACAATGGAGTCTTGAAGCATCCATCACTGTATTGCGATGGAAAAGGCATGACGTACAGGCCAATCTGGCAAAGAGTGTTAAGGAATGTTGGATAGACCAGAGGTCTATGGGGTGGACTCGGAATTTTCCAGCCCTCTGGATCACAGATGCACTGGCAAGAGACCCAAGGAAAATATGAGACCATCAGGAGTTATTGGGAAGAGGGGAGCTCTCTTTCCCTGGAGTTGCTGAAACTGTTGGTGGCCTTGTTGTTACTGCAAGGGAAGAGATGTTTGAAAATGGAGCCAAAAACAACAGAAAAATGAGACATGGTAAAGAAGAAAACATTCTCGGTAGCACTGATTTGCTCTTGGGAATCCAACCATGCCTTGATGTAGAAACACCCATGAACTTGTTAAATTATGTGAGCCAATAATTTCCCTGTTAAACTCAATCCTTTGCCCCCAGATATGTCCTGTCTTAATACCTCCATCCTATTGAGACCAGCTCATAGATCTCTGAGGGCGAGAGTGGAGGGTGAGGGCCACTCTCCCATGCTTTGTTTTGAGTTGGTGGTGGGCCTGGACCAAGTTTTTGATCTCCAGGGACTGGAAGCATACAAGACTTCTTTAGGGAAGGGGAAGTTGTCAGAGTCAGAAGGGCTATTCAGAGGGGAACTTTCTGAACACAGCTGGGGATGCCATTCTCAGTGAATCTGGCAAAACTAAGGTCCATGGAGATTCAACCCAGACAGATACCAGGGAGCCAAAGTATATGACTTGTCATAGTCAGTTTATATTTAATCCAAGAGGAATTGAGCTCCTACCTCCACAACCTTGATTCATCTCTCCTGCTCATTGTAAGTCTCTCTTACCCTTAGGTAGAATAGACTCTGGTTTTAGAAAACATTTTCATACACCATATTGCAGGTGATCCTTATAGCTGGTTGTAAAAGAGCCTGGTAGGGAACGAGAATCTCCCTTTTACAAACAAAGAAACCGAGGTCCAGTGGTTTTCCTAAGGTCCCCAGTTAAAACCCTCCCATAACAACCATCTATATTACATGGCATCTACACACTTGTCCATGGCCTCCTTGGCTTTTTCTCATCTGGTCCCTGTCTATTCCTCCCCTATCTCGCCATACCTCTTATCCCTGGAGAAGCAGCCCTTCTGCTCTGCATCCACCAGCACCAGCAGATTGATTGCCTTGATTTATTGCCTTGATGTTTTGCTCTCCTGATTTTTACCTGGCTGGCTCTCCCTCACTTTCCAGATCTCAACTCAAATATTGTGTTCTCAAAGAAGCTTCCCTATAGCGCTACCCAAAGTAGTTTCCTCCCATCACCCTGTATAACATCATATCACATTTTTTTTTCCTTTACAGCTCTCACCATCATCTGAACACATCTTGTTCTTGCTGTTGTTGCTGTTCTTGTTTGGTGTGTTATTAGGGTTCTACCAGAGAAACAGAACCATAGGATATATGTACTGGCAAATATATACATACAAAGGGGTTTATGAAGAATTAGCTTATGTGATTGTGAGGGCTGGCAAGTCCAAAACCTGTGGAGTGGGCCAGCAGGTTGGAAACTCTTAGGCTGGAACTAACACTGCAGCCCACATTTTCTTCTTCCTCGGGGAAACCTCAGTTTTGCTATTATGGCCTCTCAACTGAATGGATGAGGCCCACCCAGATTGTCAAGAGTAATTTCCTTTAATTAATGTCAACTGACTATAGGTACTAACTGAGTATAGGTATTAACCACATCTACCAAATACTTTCCAGCAACGCCTAGATTAGTGTTTAATTGAATAACTGTGTACCGTAAACTTGCCAAGTTGACACATGAAACTGAGGGCTCCACCATCACATCTGGGGGCTTATTTATTGTTCTTCCCCCTTGGGAAAGTAAGTTCCATGAGAAGAGAAGTCTTGTCTATCTTGTATCCCTAAGTACCTTGTTGCATAAGTGATTGATTGAGTGACAGCCATTTTCCTCCAGATGGTCCAGATAAACCCAGGTGACATCTCAGGGTGGCCACAAGGTGGCATCTGCTGGAGGGTTCCTGAGCAGCTGCCCACTGATCCTTAATGCAAAAGAAACTGAAATTTGGTGCCAGGTCGCCGAACATCTCATGGTTCATGTGGGGAGTGAAAGCAACTAGGGCGCTCCTTAGACGGAGCCAAGAGCAGCTGCTTCAAACCAGGGCATCTGATAAACCACTGACTAATGATAGGTCCCTGATAGGAGAGAGCTCTCTGCCCTTCACAGTGGCAGTGGTACCACTGAGCCATTTTGAGGACCCTCTCCCCAGCGCGAGGGGAATCAAGAGAGGACTGTGCCCCGCTGAGGCAGGTATGAGCATCTTCAACATCTGTAATACATTTATACTATTATTATTATTACTGATTTAGATGTCATACATCTTCCCCAATAGACTGAGAAGAAGCAATTGCACTGTTTCCTTAAACATTCGATCATAGCTGGAACAGTGCTTGGCCATGGTAGGCGCTCAGTCGACATTTGAAGAAGGGTGATCAAGGAGGGAAGGAGTGAAGGGAGGGAAGGGAAACGGGAGGGAGGGAGGAAGCAAGGAATCCATTACTATTCACTGAACCAGCCTTAGAGGCTTAGGGGCACCTGAAATCAGAGCTCTGTGGAGGGCAGAGAGGCTAGGTGTCAGGCTGGCTTTCGGTCCCCACATCCAGGAATTTTTTCCTCTATTACTGAGTCCAAATGTTGCTGTGGGGCGACAACATGACCAGAATCATCAAAAGCTAACTAAGCATTAAGCTAGATTGATGAGTTTACAGTGAATCTGGATGCTGTAGTCTTTTGGGTTTTCATTACAGGGGTCAGAGATAACTCGGTGACACTGATTGTGATGAGGCAAGAGGAGGGGTGCACAGAGAACGAGATGGAAGTGGGGTGTCCTGGTTACTCGTCCCAGTTCTGCACCAATGATTCTTGGGCAAACCTCTTTCTCTCCGTGCCTGGAGTCACATCTTCAAAATTAAGGGGACGGAGAAAATCAGTGGCCCTCAAACTTTATTTTGAAGCAGTGGAATCTTACAAGGAATCCCAAAATATAAAAGCAGAGCAGTAGAACTTAATTGGTATATGCATATTATATATTCAAATGTATGACATTTACTTATAGAGATATGAACAATAAGATGCGTTGGTATAAGCCAACTATTAAAATTGGGGGTAATGAAAGAAAGAGGCAGCTTTATATTTACTCTAATCATCTGATTTATTTTTAATTTTTGTTTTCATGGCAAAACAAGGAGATTCTCACAGACAAGCACTTGCAAATGGTAAATGCTCATTTTTCAATCTCAGAATCTTGTTTTATCGAAATGGCAAGTTAAGCCTTATTCCAAGGTCTTCAGAAAAGTGAGTTAGCCTGGCAGCACAATTTAACATCTTTGGGGTTACCAACAGGCTAAGATACGTTTTATTAACTCATAAGCAGCTGAATTTTTAAAATTTCCATAGTATGGTTAACAGATATCCAAAAGTATGGTTTCAGATCCTTTGAAAACACCTCCAAGTGAACAATCTGAACAGCCTTAGGCTGGAGGATTTCTACAGGTCCCTCTGTCTCTAAAAGGCTCTAAGTCTGAATATGTATTTGTTGAGCACATACTATACCATGTGCTAGTCCCCAGCGACAGAGGTGATTATGACCCAGAACATTTTTCAGATCTTTCACTGTAAGGTGTTTTCATATATTATTTTATTTCGTCCCCTCCCCCCAAACCTGTAATGCACATACTATTATCTCCTTGTTTTATAGACAGGGAAACTGAGGCTTAGAGAAGTTAACAATTTTCCCAAGGACAATAGTTAGTAAGTGTCAGTACTGGGACTCAAACCCACATCTGTCCACTCTGGATGTCTTGCTCTTAACCATTTGGTAACATTTTTCTAGTTCTTTAAACCTTTGGTTCAGAGCAGAACTGGTCCTGGCCACTTCTGGTCCAGGAGGAAGAGGGGGTGACACCCCAGCCATCTGAGGAGGCTGGTGACTGGACTTCTGTGGGCCCTTGCCCCGCTGGTTTGCTCTGATAATACTTCTCTCATAACAGCTTCAGCAGCCAAGCCCACCCGGGCTGCTGGCATGGCTGCCAGGTCTCCTCCGCAGGGAGAAAGAACGCCTCCCATTAGCAAGTGCTGCAGCTCGGAGCATCCTCGGGATGGGAAGCATCTGTTGCTGCTCCCATTGTTCCAGCTGAGAGCACGCTAATTGTCCTCTCCAAAGTTGGACTGTAGTCTCTTGCCAGAGGGAAATTATGGACCCTTTTTCAGCAGGCGCACTGTCCTTTCCGCAGCTGTCAGCTGAGTGGCCCCAGGAGGAACAGGCTGATTCGGAGGGGAGGGAGGATGGAGGCCTATCATGCATCCTGATCTATACAGAGAAGGAAAGTTAGCACAGCCCGGTGAGAAAGCAGAGCACCCGCCAGACACAGGAAGGCTGGCGACAACCCTTCTTGACCATTCCACTTGACTCCCTGGCATGCGTGATGGCTTGTGGTGCTGTTGGATAATTCAGGGGCTCAAATGGAGGTAGCAGCATGGAGTAAAAAGTAGTAGAACAGGCATGGGGGTCAAACTGAGCAGGCTCAAATCCCAGCTTTGCCACTTATTAACTATGACCTTGGGCTTCCCTGGTGGCACAGTGGTTAAGAATCCGCTTGCCAATGCAGGGGACATGGGTTCGAGCCCTGGTCCGGGAAGATCCCACGTGCCGCGGAGCAACTAAGCCCGTGCACCGCAACTACTGAGCCTGCGCTCTAGAGCCCGCGAGCCACAACTACTGAAGCCCGTGCACCTAGAGCCCGTGCTCCGCAACAAGAGAAGCCACCTGAATGAGAAGCCTGAGCACTGCAACGAAGAGTAGCCCCCCCGCTTGCAGTAACGAAGACGCAACTCAGCTAAAAATAAATAAATAAGTTTACTAAAAAAACAAAACAAAACTATGACCTTGAGAAATCACTGTCACTTATTTACCTTACTAGGAAACTGGGAGGAGTACAGAAGCCAATTAAAAAACATAAAATGTCTAGCAGAGATTTTGGGTATAGCCAGTGCTAATAAATATGATTTCTTCTTCTTCTTCTTATCATTGCTGTTGTTAGTATTGTACCTGTAAGTATTTAATCATCTGTGTGGAGACAGTCTACATATACAAGGTCTCCTAAGTAAGGAGGTAGAAGGGTATACAGAAACAGAATAGTAGTATTCATATATATTCAAAAATATTTTGTCCTTCTAAAAGTTTTTTAAATTTTTTATACAATCTTTAAAGGTTACACTCCACTTACAGTTATTACAAAATATTGACTATATTTCTCGTGTTGTACAATACATCCTGGTAGCCTATTTTACACCCAAGTACTGGAAACCAGTCCCAATGTTCTGAAATATGGGCACCGTCTACACTAGCAAACAAAACTCTGTAATAAAACACAATTTTTAAGCAAAAATAAAATTTTAAGTCACCTACTATGTTTCAGGTATATGCTGGCTGTTAAGCTTCTAGCTGTCAACGAGATGACCTGGCCCTACTAGGAAGTCTCGTAGGATGGGTGTTCTGAACTGGAGTAGCAGCCAGTGTTGGAAGAAGTTGCTGGAAGCTTTGGCAAACTGTTGGAAGGCACAGAGCCTCGAGCCACTTCATGGCTCCAGGGTTACCATTTCTGCACGGGAATCTTGGGTCTCAGCACCATATTACAATGCAACAGGAAGAACACAGGTCTGGGGATGAGCCTTGCCCACCCCTAGTCCAGTTCCAACACTTCCGGGTTGTGAGACTTCGGCAAGACCCTTCTTCTTCCTTGCCCCCATTTAGCTATAGCACAAGGATAATAATTGCTGACTCACCTACAACACAGTGGCGCTGCAAGGAGGGACCAAGCAACCCAACCACCCTGTGAATGTCTTTGGAATCCAAATGAAAGGTGTTATCACCATTATCTTTCTTCTCTTGGAGACTCCAATACCTTGGGTATTGTCCAATTCCCCAACATGAAGATTCCTGTTTTGAATTGAATTTATAAGAATTTGTGAGTGTGGTTCCTACACACGCGCGCACACACACACACACACACACACACACACACACCATCCCTAAAGAGCATATGATATCCTGGGTCAGACATGCTCATCACAATCACGTCCTTCCATCTAAGGCAGAGAAAGGAGATGGACCCATGTTACCTCTATGTTGTTTTTGATCTGGCCCCCAAATACCCCAGGATCAAACTTAAAGGGCAAATACTTCCCAGAGAGGAGCATATCAAGGTAAATTCACCATAACTACAAATGAACTGTAATCTAATCATATCATTGCAGACCTACCGGCAGGCCCAGTGTTCCTCTGTACTGCCTCACCGTGGGTCAAAGGAGAACATGAGGCCTGGAGGGAAGAAGCCATAGACACTCAACAAATATTTCTCATGCTAGGAACTATATGTGGAATTAGAAGCAGAGTGGAGCACAAGACAGGCGAATGTTATTTTATGCATCATAGAGCTTAGTGTCTAGAAGAGAAAAGAGATCATTGAAATATTCCCACAAATGTATCATTTCAGACTGTGGTGAGGGCTCTGAAGGTAAAGTACAGGGTGTTAAAAAAAAAGTGCAGGGAGATTGGGAGGAGCCTCGTAAGCAGCAACAAAAGGGATTAAATTAAAAAGGAAAAAAGAGAAACACTATTTAACCAGTCAATGAAATTAGGTAAAATTATCTGCTTGTCTTTATGAAAAGATCTAATGCTGCCCTTTACAATAAAGGCTTGCAAGATACAGTAAAATTAATTTTATGTTGGGCTGCCAGGTGCTGTTGTGAGACCATGTTTATGTAAGCAGTCCCAGGGCTTCAAACATTGAGTTGTAAAGGCCAAGTCTCAGGAGTGGCTTAGTGAGGAAAAACTCAAGTCCCGGCATTCCCCCTGGGGCTAAGTCTCAGCAAGCTTTATGGCTGGACACCCTGTTGGATGTTTTTCCTTAAATAGTCCCTCCTGACAATAGGTGGCAGAGCCCTGAATGAGAAATGGTATGATCTGTTTTTGCCCAGCAGCAAGGTGGAAGGGAATTGGGAATGTCTGTCTTTACTTAAAAACTAGGTAAGAATAGTTCCTATATAGAGAGACACAGATTGGACTTTCTCCAGTTCCTGAATAAAGAGGAGGCAGGCTCATTGCAGGGAAGAAGAAAAAGAGCTCAACCAAGCAGGCTTGATTGGAAGAAACTGGGTCATTTTTTGAAGTGAGGACTTCCTGTTCCAACCAAGTCCTGGTGTGGACTTGTTGTGAGGAAGCTACTTTTCAGCCATGGCTGCATTTGCCTGCTTCCCTTGCATCTAGATGGGATCATGAAACACCACCAATGGAATAGGACCAGAAGTCCACTGACCTTGAGAAGCAAGTGTGCCTATACCACCTCCCCCCTCCTTTTCCTTTCCACTAGCTTCCTGCAGAAGAGCACAGTCACCTAAAAATCACCTTAGGGATGACAGAGCCGCAATGTGGAAGGAGCCTGGGTCCTGGAGTCACCACTCGTACGTGAGCTAACCGTCAATTAGGAAGATCCATTTTGGACATTATGTGAGTGAGGAATCAACTTTTATTTTGTTTAAGTTGTTATATTGGGGAATTCTTTTTAGAGCAGCTAGTATTACTCCAATAGTATTATCCCAACCCTGGGATTGGGACTAGTACCTTTTCTTTACATTCCTTAATATGTAGCAAATATGTTGTTGCTATCCCTACTATGTCCATTGGAAATATTGTTAATTGATTATAGCTTTTTAAATCAGTTTTTATGTGGTCTCAGAAACCTTCTTAACATTGTAGTTATTACCAAAATTTTGAAGTTGCACTCAGAATAACATTTATTTGCTATTACAGCATGACTATAAGCTTCTTAATATAAGGGTTTAATGTCCATCACTTATCACATGGCCAGCACGTAGCAGCAGCTCAAAAACGTTTGCTAAATGAATGAAGGAAGGGTAGATATTCTGCAAAGAAGATCTACAGTATTCTTATATATTTACAATTTTCTTTAGGCCAAAGAGCTACCAAAAAAGGGAGAGCCATAGAGACAATTATTAGGGTGATTCAACTCGGGTATTAAGAGTCCTGGTAGACTCAGAGTAGCCATCCCAGGATGGAAGGTCTGTATTCACAGATAATCTCTCACCTCTGTATTTTACCTTGCCTGCATAGAAAAAGCAATCAAATTGTTCAGATCTGCTTGGAGCTCCAGTGTCAGGAGAGGTGAGGGGAAAAATTCACACTATTGTTTAGATGGTATCTTGAATATCACAGCCAGTCAGATGTTTACCTGCAGAGTCTGCCAAGAATCTATGTGAACAGCAGTGAGGATGGCCATCCCTTTCCTTTGCATCACCAACTCCAGTAGGAGGACTCCTGCATCGCTAATTTCATTTGATCATTGTTTAAGTAAAGAAAGCAGAGGGGAATTTACCCATTTCACGGATGAAGAGAGAATCCTAGAGGGAATGTAACTTGACGACATCGTAAAATATTAAAGATAAGCTCAGATCCAGAACCCAGGACTCAAAATTTCATCCATCCATTCATTCATTGCTTCGTTCAGCTAATATTCACTAAGTACTTATTTTTCATGCACCCTGAGCCCCTGGGTATTGCTTACCACATCCTCTTGTCATTCTTCCACGACACAGACTCATATTTCTTTCTCACGCTTGGTATTTTATAGAGTATAGTCCTTTCCCTTCCACACTATCAGACTGTTAAGGTCAAAGTAGTGAGAGGAGTGTCACATGGCAAGACAGTATTGGACCCTGCTCTTGGAAACATGCAGAGTCTAGAATTTGACTGGAAGTAACAGAGAGATGGTCTGAAGTCTTTGATTTCAGTTTCCAAGGGCCTGAAAGCATTCTCTCGGTGCCTTAGCCTGGGCTTCAGAGTTACAATTTGAGAAATGTAGCTTTCAGCTGAGAGCCTGGATCCATAAAGACCACAGTCCAGCTTTGCTGGCCGTCAGCCATCCGAGCATCTGAGATAGACATGGAACCAGCCTGCTTGGTCACTTCCACAGACACTGGCAGACACCGGGACACTCTTATGCAGATGCCAGTTTCCAGCCCAGGGTGCTCCCATCAAAGCAAGAAGGCTCTTCCCAAGACCTTCAGTGGGGGCCAAGGATGACTAGTGATGACCAGTTCCTTCGACCCCTGCTAGAGCTGCATGGCTGTCAATTCCTTAACTTATCCTTCGAGGGAAGTAGAAATTCTCCTGGAAGGAGGATAGTGATTTCATAGGAGAAAATTCATTGTCATAGGGAAAAAAGTATTAATGATCTCAGAGCACATAAGAGTACTTTTTTTTTAAGTCCTTGGAAAACTCACTTTTACAGTCCTCCGAGACTGCTCTTTTTCCCCTCCTTCCCATAAGGTATTCTCCACTCCACTCTTCCCAAACTCTCAAATACACCAGTTTTATTCCTGCTTCCCCAACGTCTCATCAACAATCTGAAATGCATCTTTCCTTTCTACCTGTTTAAGCAAGTCCTGCTTCTAAGTCAGATTCAAGTTTGACAATGGAATCACTTCTTTCCCCACAACTTTCAATGGTCTGGAGAGAGGGGCCCACACCACAGCATTCATCACGGCTCCCTCTGTTTCTCTTTACGTGTGTCGATCCCACATTTCCTCTGAGATTATACACCTTGTGCGGTACAGGCAATCTATCGCGTACTCTTCCGTGTATAAACTTAACACTCCATTTTTAAAAAATTAAACGTTGTTCTTGCTGTTATTGTTTTTCAAGCATTGGGTGAGGCCTTTGGTCTCACATAATAGATGCTGTATTCTAAAGAGCTAATCCAAATTTGGGGTCTAAGTGGATTTGCCATCTGCTATGAACAGTTTTAAGTAGATGAGACTGCCATGCGGGGAAGACTTTGGGGCATGGGGACAACCTCCCAAGGAGGTCCTGCATGTACATTTGGGGATTAGCAATGTTGACATCTTTGAAAATGAGGTGACCCAAGAGAAAGTCAGGGAACTCAGCTTCCTCCTGTCTCAGTAACTTTTGGAAATCTTAGAGAAGAGACGGCATGCAGGTGAGACCCAGATCCAAAGGCCAGGCTTCCCAGATGAACATGCAAGCTTGTTGGGGAGGGAATACTGGTAACTGGAGAGGGGACACATATGCCCCCTGTCCCGACCCACTTGTGAAAGACCCTGTATCAATTGCTCCAGTTTTCTCACCACGTCCCACCCCCTCCAAAGCTGGCCGAGAGCCAGGCAGACCTCCGACATTAAAACTGGCGAATGAGATCCGAGCCTTGATCTCCCCTCCCCACCTCTTCGAGCGAGGATTTTGGTGCCAGCAGCATATGTTGAAAGGGCCCAAGCACAATCCTATTACCATTGCAGGAGGCATTAAATAATTATATGAATTTACCTAAATATGGAAAAAAAGCCTTTACAAATCAGGGACACTTGGCCCATTTTCCAGCTGCACATTTTTCTCTTGGCATGGCACACTGTCCTGTTGGGTTCCCATTGCTACTTGGAGTGTTTCCTTGAATTGTGGGGCACATAGATTCTCTTGTTCTGTTTAATTTTCTCAAAGCCCGTTCTGTATGCTGGCTACAAACTTATTATATGGAAAAAAAATGGCCACAAAGGTATGGATTGTGCTGAAGTGTACCCTGAGGGGGAGTGCATATAAATAGTAATTTCTCGTATATGAAACCTTCCAAGAGGCGGTCTTTCATGAGATTGCTTTCCAAAAAAGCTGAAGGAATGGAAAGGGGAAGAAAGGAGAGGGCAGAAAAGGATTAAAAGGGGAAAGGGAAATGGAGTTAGAGGTAGGCCGTCTGGGTTCCATGCGTCTGAGGACCACGAATGGGACTTTTCTTTGGTGGACTTTCCATGGAAACACCTCTTCTTTAGTCTGTATTTTCACTGTCAACGAAATCATGTTGACAGTGAGATGTGTCTAAATCATGCGCCTCTACCGTTTGCTGTGGAATTGGAGGGCTGACATGAGGGTCCTACCTATGTAGCTGTGCCCCCCTTGAAACAGCCTGTCCTCACAGGAAGGCCAGAGTGACTGTCACCCACACAGCCAAATTGGAAAGGCCAAGGAAAGGGAGGTCCTGGTCCCTTACAGGTTCCTCTGATCCAGGAACTGTCTGGGATTCCCTTCCTTGGAATAAGAGCTTCTAGAAGATGCTTCTCAAAGGCTCTGTGAAAGTCCAAGGTTTTTTTTCTTTTGTTTCTAGCCCACTGAAGAAAGACTTTTTTTTTTTGTTTCCATCACAGCACTTGGATTCATGTTACCTTCTAGTCCTGTCTCCTTGTGGACCAGTAACCAAGAGTGAGTGAGGACCAGTCCACAGCCCACCCCTTGAGTAGCTCTCTTCTAAACCACAGGGAGATGAGATGCAGCTAAAATGACCCCTTCTGACAGATGTGTCCATTGATGTTGGGTGTAGGCTGTCACATCTTTGTCAGAGCAGAGATATAAAATGAGCAGCTGGGGACCCAGAAGATGAACCTTCCCAGCCTCACAAGTTTACAGAGGGCCCACCTAGCCTGAAAAGAGTGCTTACTACTACCAGCCCTCACCACGGTCTCCGAGGTCTTGGGGGAAACTAGTCTTCACATACGGCCAGGGTAGCTGTAGAAGCCCAAGCATGAAGTTTTAAGGCAATGTGTGTGTCTTTTTAAATGGTATTAAGATGTGGTTAAGACAATAGTGAAAAGATGTCAGAGGAAACAAAGAAAGGTGATTTTTTTTAAGTTCCTAACTTCCCCTCCCAAAAGCAGTGCTGACCCCACCTCACAAAATATTTACTGTTCTGAAGTCAGGGTCTGGCAGGGCCTCTGCCTCTAGACATTATGAAAGATGCAATTTTCCTAACTTCGCCACCCTCCTTCCTGCTCACGTCCAGCCTGTTCTGTACGTGGCTTCTCTCTCTCCCCTGCTGTTGATTCCAGGCGTTAGGCAGATGCCATTTTCTCGACAGTCTGGCAGTGTGCACTCCATCGCCTGCGAGCTTGTTAAAAATGCAGAATCTCAGGCCGTGCCATGCCCCCAACCTACCTCAGATCCCACATTTTAACAGCATCCTCAAGTGGTTTCCATTCACATGCTTCTCTTGGAAGCGATGACAGTGACATGTGCGTTCAGTTCCACCCTCTGACATGTGGGAGTTGTTATAAGCAGGAGAACCTTAGAGAGTTGAAGGACAGGAAACCAATAAGGCAAAACAAAGGGCTAGAATATCAGAAAGCTACTATCATTCCTAGACCTGAAGGGGCAAAGAGAGGAAGTGCCAGCCTCCCAGAAGCTGTAGGAGAGAGCCCCTGACAGAGGCTGGGGTGTCTTATGAAGGGTGTGGCCTTCAGTAGAGGAACAGGGGAACATACACCCTTCCAATCCTGGGGAGATAAATACCCCAACCTCTCTCTTCTTTCCCCCTCTCTCTGCTGGCAATGTCTATTAAATGTTGAATTGTGTCCCCGAAAAGATATGTTGAAGTCCTAACCCCCCATACCTCAGAACGTGACCTTATTTGGAAATAAGATCATTGCAGATGTAATTAGTTAAGACAAAGGCATACTGGAGTAGGGTGGACCCTAAATACAATATGACTGGTATCCTTATAAAAACAGAAGATGCACAGAGACAGACAGGCACAGGGGGAAGATGGCCATGTGAGGATGGAGGCAGAGACTGAAATAATGATCTTCAAACCAAAGGTTGCTGGCAAGCACCAGGCACTGGAAGAGGCAAGGAAGGATTCTTCCCTGCAGGCTTCGGAGGTAACAAGCCCCTGCTGCCACCTTGATTTTGGTCTTCCAGACTCCAGAACTGTGTGATAATAAATGTATCTTGTTTTCGGCCACTCGGTTTGTGGGGCTGTGTCACTGCAGCCCTAAGAAAATGATATAGTCCCCAAATGGAAGGCAGAGAACAAGAGAACCAGTTAATACGAGGGTGGAAAAAATAGAGAAGGAATCTGGAGGAACAAACAATGAGTGTCCAACAGATAGGAGCTATTGGAGTAGACTGATAGAGGAACTTCCCTGGCAGTTCTGTGGTTAGGACTCCACACTCTCAATGCAGGGGGCATGGGTTCGATCCTGGGTTGGGGAACTAAGATCCCACATGCTGCATGGTGCTGCCAGAAAAAAGAAAAGAAAAGAAAAGGAATAGACTGATAGAAAGCTATTAGGTTAAAAGAAAAAACAAAAACTTCTCCTTTCGTAAGAGTTTCCAAACCTGGTTGCTGCTGGCTCCCTTCCCTGGCCACAGTATGTGAGCATAAGGCCAGCATGCAGAGGGGATAGGGCATTGAGGGTGAGATAGCAGATGATAAACGTGATGGCTTAATTTAAGCTCTTTTTTTTTTTTTTGCGGTACGCGGGCCTCTCACTGCTGTGGCCTCTCCCGTTGCGGAGCACAGGCTCCAGACACGCAGGCTCAGCGGCCATGGCTCACGGGCCCAGCCGCTCTGCGGCATGTGGGATCTTCCCAGACCGGGACATGAACCCATGTCCCCTGCATCGTCAGGCAGACTCTCAACCACTGCGCCACCAGGGAAGCCCTAATTTAAGCTCTTGATCCAGCAATACGTGAAGCCTCTCTCCTTTTTGACTTGATCTACTGTCTCCAAAGCCCTAAATGTCAGAGAATGGTAATATATTTTACTTAACTTTCATGAGTCCTTCTGGCTAATCTTGATATCTTTCCTGAGGGAAAGAAAGCAACACCTTCCAGACAGGAAGTTTGTTAGGAACCAGTCCATATGAAACAAACAAACACTTCTTATAAAACCAAACATATAGTTCCTTGCAGATCCTTCTTATGAAAAATCAGAAACAGCCTAGATGCCCAGCGTAAGGGGATTAGGCAAATGAATTTTCTACATCCATTCAATGAAATTCTACTTAGACACAAATTATGACATGAGAAGATAGTTTTTGAAATGTCCTCCGCAGGACCCCAGGGTTTTTCTCAGAACCCCTCACGGATGGAAGGGTGTGAGTGAATACACCGAGCTATGGATACCATAATTCTGATTTAACCAGAGTGTTTTATTTTGACCTGTTTTTATCCTTTTGGCTTCCAGATAGGATTTCCATTGAATGAAGCATTCCAGGCAGCATCCATTAAGTATGTCAGTTGGGTTGAACATTCCCATTGTTTACCTTTTATGCACATGGGTGGCACTGGGGGAATCATAGGGCAGAAGAGTCCAGGTTTGATGAGCAGAAGATCTGAGAATGATTGTGGCCGGCTCATGACTCAGAGCTCATGTAAAACTGATCCATGTGGATAAAGAGGCCAAGTGCGGAGAGGAAAGACCCTGACTCGGAGCAGGGAGATCTGGGTTCTCGGCCCCATGGTGTCACCAGCAGGCAATGTGCTGGGCTGTGGTTTCCTTGTCCTTACAGGTCAAGGGCTCCACCTGGATGAACTCATGTTCTCATGGACACACCAATGTTCTTTAGTACTATGGAGAACCTTGTGTAATGTCAAAAAAAATTTCCCCAAATACCCACACTCATTCTCTGCATATCCATGCCTAATTTCAACTTTTCTTATGTATTTTCTGCTCTTTTCCTAGACAGGAACCAGATATATGGATAGAAATAGTCTGTGACAGATACAACATTGTATTTAATCTCCGTATATATCTGTATCTCTACGTATCTATACCTCTCTCTCTCCATAGCATCTATAGAGAAAGAGCTTGAGAGAGAGAGCGATTATCTATATCTATGTATCTATATCATCTATCTATCTATCTATCTATCTCTCAAGAGAATAGACAGTTTTCATCCATTTTCGTAGGATGGTAGCGCTGAGAGAGGTGGTAAACTGTAGAGTCAAGACTGTTCATTCCTCATGAAACTGATGCTCAAAGAGAGGGTATGACATAGCCAAAGTTATACAGTCAGTTGACATCCAACCCCCAACTAAACCCCAAGATTTTAAAGTCAAAATTAACAGCTTTTCACACTACAGTTGTTAACTTCACACTATACCCCTAACATGTACTTGCTGTACTTTCTGAGGTCTTGAAGAGGGAAAAAAACAAAAACAAAAACAAACCTGTCTCTGAACTTCTGCTCACCTAATGAACTCATCCGATTTACCAGATGTACGAAAGTGAAACAAATCTGATGCACAGTCCGTTAATCCTGCATCTTTCTTGGCGGCGGCCTCTGAAACAGCGGGAGGACAGTACTCCAGCCTGCAGTGGTGTTACGGATCACAACGGAAGCATACTGTCATCAGATTAATTTTCCAACGCTCCTACCCCCAACCACAAAATCCTGAGAGAACGAGTGTCAAATACACTTAATAATTGCATAATTATGACATCTGTTACTCTCCAGCACCTCTTAGTGGAAAATTAACTGAAGAAATAGCAGGTTCAAAGATGTGTTAACACTCTGATAGCAGATTTAATTGAAATATGACGGGGGAGGATAATGGAGATTAAATTAAGCTCTCAGATAATCATCTGACACAAAGATAATTGAGCCAGCCTCTGCCACGTTGATGAACGCTTCGGAGATGCTGTGCGGGGTGGCATTTCGAGTATCTTATCCTTCAGGCAAAATGGAATTCTTCTCCCTCCCCCTCCTTCTTCTCTCTCTCTCGTCATTCAACATTTGTATCCTCCAAATCGATAATGTGAACAGCAGCATAATTGGAAATAAAAGATGATCTGAAATCCACAGGAAATTAGGTTTAGGTGCTCTGAGGAGATACAGTCTCATCCTAGACACAGGGTGAGTTTTTATGAGCCCTCCATAAGATGGATGTGCCCCTACCCTGAAGACTCCCAGGGAGTGTTTTCCCAATACCTCTGTCCTCAGTGGAGAGAACTTGCCGTGTGTGAGATGGGGAGGGGACCACAGACAACAAGAAGGGACAACAGTCGCTTTGTACTTTTTCTCCTCCCACAGGGGACATCACCGTGCTTTGTAGGGCAAGCTCAGGATGCAGTGTGCACTGCAGAACTGGTACCCAGTGCTGGAGAGCACAGAGTCATCCTAGGAGGCAACTAGCCCCTGGTGGCTATTAGCGAATGTCCTGGGGCGGGATGGGGTGGCATGTGGTGAACAGTTGAAAGCAGGAAGTTCTGGTTACTGTCATTGAAAGTGTCAGCCTTCAACAGTCCTAGAGAGTAGGTCCCCACCATGTCTCCCCGTCCTTTAACTTAGGGAACACCTGCCTTTCCAAGGGCTGTGAGTGGCAGGCTAAGTGCAGACAATAAGATGGCATGCAGAAGGAGTCTTCACCCTTCCTCCACTCAACCAATGCCCCAGCTACTCAGAGTTTCAAGTTGGGGACTTTAGACCACTGTGATTTATCTGCTTTACCAATGCGGGGTCGAGAGAATGTGATCACATCTCCTTTCAGAGTCCGCTGAAGCACCTGTATCACATTTCCCTCTTATTCTTCTCTTCCTTGCCGTCACCCTGCCCACGAACACACCAAGAATTCCCTGTCCGTGTAGTACAGGGGTACTTCGCTACCCCTGTACAGTGACATAATTCAGAGGCACCCCCTTGGGGCTGGAGGATGCCACCGACACAAGTGCCCCCAGAAGTGGATTGCCTAGCAGACGACCACCCAGGGCAAAGCTGGGACCCTAAACCTAACGTGGGAGGAAGAAATCTTCCTCACCCTGGTGCAGCCGTGTGCATATTGTGTCGGTGGGTTTCAAACGCGGGGGCCTAGGCAGAGCCTCTCAACTCCAGTGGCACAAACCACATACTCTAGGTCAGGTCCACATCTCAGCAGTAAGTCCTTCAATGGACCGTGGAGCCTGACAACCAGGGAATTCCCTCCAAATTTGGTCAGAGCATCCACACTCCAATCTTCTTTCACAGGGTCTCCAGGGCACAATGCCCACCATGGCTGAGACAGAGTCTGGCATCCAGGGTCTCACAGATGGCAAACTTCCCCCTTTCATCACCCAGCCTTCTTTTCAAACCTCACAGAGATTTTATTTTACACAGCTCATTGCTCCTCTCGATTATCAGACTCAAGTAGGACAGACGATTCTGCAAGATCACAATAACATTTAAACCTGGAGAGAACGATGGAGTTCTCCACCCCTTCCCTTCCGTCGCAGTAGAGTTCCATGACTAAACTTCCCCAACTCCTGGATATCAGCAGTAAATTACATCTCATCCAGCCCCCAGCTAATCTATGATGGCAAAGCTTAGAATATGGCTGGTCCCATCTGTCCTATAATTTCTGTCTTAAGTTGTTAATTTATTGAAGCATCAAAGCACAAGGCATCTCATGAGAATGCAACTTAAGGGATTGTTTTAATCATCCTCCTGCAGCCAGGTAATATGGCACCAGAAATTCCTTCCAAAGAGAAGATTCTTGACCCTCCTCTGACCTCTCTTTTTATCTGCAGGATGGATGTGTGGCACCCATAAATCAACTAAACCCATCTCTTTCTGTCTAGTATGATGCTGCCAATTGACACTGGATGGCTGGACTCTGCCTAGAGAGAATACTAGAAAACCACAATGGTGACATGTGTTGTTGCTTCCACCCCTCTTAGGAATTTCTACAGTTCCTTGGAGAGGTTGATTACTTTTTAAATTATGTATCAGTTTGTCTTCTTGGGCAAAGTCCACAATCAATGATATGTTTCGCTGAGTATGTAAATGACTTTTACATATTTCAAAATAATATCTAATTAAAATGTCAAGGTTATAGCTCATGTGGCAGGAGTGGACAGGGCTCCACCGCCTCCTTCAGCCTCTCAACGTGACATTTAAAATATGTCCTATAATTAGGAGCAATTATAAATTCCAATTAAAAAGAAACCTGCACAATTCTGACGATATTTTTCTTTGAAGTTTCTGGCTTTAATTTATGTGCTTGGTGCACCAAATTGTCTCAGCTTCCTCAGATAGGTTTCCAGACAGAAAAGTCTCCCAAAACTGCAGAGAGAAAAGCAGACCAAATGTAAGAAAAGTAGTAAAGTTCATTAAAATGGGTTATTGCATCTATAACTTCTGGACTTGGCGTTCATTGATTAGAGATTAAACATCATCCTTTGTACTACTCAGATTGGGATTTTTAATTAGGATGTCATTATTACACAGATATAATGAAGGCCAGATTGATTTCTGAGACCTTTTGAAATAATAGCACTACTTCTGCAAAATGAAAATCATAATAGATTATTGACTTCTTCAGGAGTTTTGATCCAAGGGCACCTCCCCAGTGTCAGCATTTTCAATATTTTTAGTTTCATGCAAAGGGACACTCATAATTAAGCTTACATTAGAAGTTTGTGCACATCGACTCTGTGTTATGGATGCCGATGGCGTCACATTGATTACCCCTAAATTATAATAGCGGTGACGTCGCTTGTTGCTGAAGTTGTTTATATACCACAGAGCCTCTGTGTAATTTAAAAACTGTCCAGATTCATAACGGGTAACATACCTGATTCACAAGATCAGGAGTTCACCAACTTTCTTAAATCATAGGCTCTTCACATCTCAGTAAGTTTTTCAGGGTGCTCCTAGTTCAAAAGAAATAATTAACAGTGCCATGTATTAGTCAGGTCCAAACAACTTCATAAGCGTTTATGTCCTAACAACTTACTAGGCATATTTAAAGAGCATAAATTGAAAGAAAAACATGTTATGTTTATTTTGTTCTCGAATACCCACAAAAACTTCTAATGGGATGTCTGTACCTGTTGGGCTCTGCACAGCTTCTCAAGTTTTGGAATCAGGTTGGACCCTGCCACCCTCATTTCCTGTTTCACATTGATGTTTAATTGGGTCTTGCTTTTTATCACAGCAACCAATGGAAAATCCAGCTTCACAGAGATAGGATGTCACTGAAAGTAATACAGCATGATCGAATGTTGAAACTGTGAACGACCTCAAGCTAGTAGTTTGCAAGGTGTCTGAGAAATGTTACTGTGTTTTCCTCGAAAATTTATCATATCCGTCAGGGCCCCTGTGAACTCACTGGGGCACCCTGGGTACCCTGGCACACAGTTTGGGAACCATGACACTAGCCTTAAGTTTCTTGATATTATGGGATATGTGTTGTCCATCTTTATAGTAACTCATGCGCTCAACAGACACTGTTTAAAGAATGGTGCTTTTTGTTAGCACTTTTCTCGTTTAGATCATTTTAATTCAAAGTACGACAATTTGATAACACACACGTACACTGCCAACACTTGATCTGTTTTCTGGCACATACTCAGAGGGCTTAAGTCGAGGAAGTCATCTCTAGCTGAGACATTTCACAGATACTCCTCTGTGAAGACACTCTCTGAGTGTCGTAGATTTTCTCCACAACTAGGAAAATCCTTAAAGCCCCATCCACAGCTCATTCCGTAAGGCATTAGAGATACACATAGACAAGTGAGTGCTTGGACTAAAGAATTCCTGGGACCACCTGACCTTATCCCAAAGTAGATGGAGGTGCTTATGTCCAGAAATAGAGGCATACATAAACTCCCTCTGAGCAGGGTAGCCTTTGCCTGTGAGTCCCACTGATGCCGTACATCTGAGAATCTGGAGAACAGCACACCACCCAATGCAGCAATGGCTAAACAACAATGCCCAGTGGTATAGCTACACAATGGAATACCATTCAGTCTTAAAAAGGAATGCAATTCTGATTGAACACAAGTGAAACTTGAGAATATTATGTTAAGTGAAAGAGGTCAGGCAGAAAAGGTCACACATGGCATGATTCCATTTATATGAAGGATCTAGAATAGGCAAATTCATAGACACCAAAAGTAGAATCGTGTTTACCAGGAGATGAAAGGAGCGGGGAATGGGGAGTTATTGTTTAATGGGTACAGAGTTTCTGTTTGGGATGGTAAAAATGTTCTGGAAATGGATAGTGGTTATGGTTATGCAACTTTGTAAATATGCTTATTGCCACTGAATTATACACTTAAAAATGGTTAACACTGTAAATTGTTATGTCTATTTTAACACACACACACACACACACACACACACACACACACACACACACAGCCTGGAAAATGTGGTTCACTTAAAAAGATGACACCAATAAATAAAAGTTAGAAGTGCAAAAACCCCACAGACACCGTCTCTCTCTCTCTCTCTTTTTTTTTTTTGCATTCGCTCATTTATTCAGTTCACATATATTAAGCCTATACTGCTAGTTTTTTTTTAACATCTTTATTGGAGTATAATTGCTTTACAATGGTGTGTTAGTTTCTGCTTTATAACAAAGTGAATCAGCTATACATATACATATGTTCCCATATCTCTCCCCTCTTGCGTCTCCCTCCCTCCCACCCTCCCTATCCCCCCCTCCAGGTGGTCACAAAGCACCGAGCTGATCTCCCTGTGCTATGCCATGAAATGCTCCGTCAGAACAGGGGTTGGCAAACTTTCTCTGTAAAGGGCCAAATAGTGAATATTTTAGTCTTTACAGACTTAACGATCTCTGTTGCAACTACTCAACTCTGCCCTTGAACTGTGAAAGTAGCTACAGACAATATGTAAACTGGTGAGCGTGGCTGGTTTCCAGCAAACCTTTATGGATGGCACTGATCTTAAGTGTCATATGATTCGCACATACCATAAAATATGGTTCTTCTTTTGACTTTTTTTCTCAAACATTTAAAAATGTAAAAACCATTCTTAGGTTTTGGGTCTTACTAGACAGAAGGCCAGATTTGGCCCCTAAGCTGAAATTTGCTGAGCTAGAACCTCACATCAACGATGAGACAGTCCCATACTAATAATATTCAGAATCTCTCCGAACGTTAGGGATGGTGTTCTAAGGTGGATAGGAAATGCCACCCTTGGAAAATGTGTCAGTTCGTGATTCAGCCGGAACGAGGCATTCTATGACTGAACCAAACCTGGAATTGGCTCTCATTTCTTCTTCTTAAAGTTTTGTCCCACTGCCCGATCATGTCCCAAAGGCCAGCCCAGTGCCCTGTCGATCCAGACAAGGGAGAAAATCCACTTGATTCTCTACAGGATGTAAAGAATGCTTCTAAACATCTCTTGCACTCTTGCAGGATTATTTCCACTGAAACAGAGACCTTCAAGTAACTGTGGGATTTATGAAAGACTTTTTTTTTTTTTTTGCAGTACACGGGCCTCTCACTGTTGTGGCCTCTCCTGTTGCGGAGCACAGGCTCCGGACGCGCAGGCTCAGCGGCCATGGCTCACGGGCCCAGCCACTCCGCAGCATGTGGGATCTTCCCAGACCGGGGCACGAACCCGTGTCCCCTGCATCGGCAGGCGGACTCTCAACCACTGCGCCACCAGGGAAGCCCCTGAAAGACTTTTTTAAAAGGGAAGGGGACAAAGGGACTTCTCGGTGCTGTTGAACTAAAGTGATATCTATATAGACACACACACACACGTATATATATGTATATATATGTGTGTGTGTATATATATATATATATATATATACGTATATACATACATATATAAATACATATCTTTGATTTGTAGATTTCTCCTCCCATGTCTGCATTAGAAGTCTCTATATCAGCTCATGGTACCATTTTGTCAAAACAATGAACAACATTATATATAAATATATATATATATATATATATTTTTAAATCAGCAATGGCAGACTTTCTGAAAGGGAATTTTAGGGGAAAGGGCCAAAGGATCTTCCCAGTGCTACCAAAATAATATGATTCAGGCAACAGCCTCATTGCATATCTGCCCAGATTTTTTGGATGAGCAGAATTTATTCAACAAATTTTACTAAGCACCTACTTTGAGCTAAGCTTTGGGGATACACACTTCTTGAGAAACTCATATTCTAAGGTGTTAGTTTGTTTTCTTGTTGGTTTTTTGTTTTTTGTTTTTTTGTTTGTTTGGAGGTGGGGTTGGGAAAGGGATTGCAGTGTATAAATACCAGAGTCCCTAATGGTAAGAATTTAGTTCTTACCATGCTGATTGCTGTCCTCTGGAACTTTACTTAAACAAGAGGAATTTCTTCTCATACCAGCTACAGCTGTTTAGAAATGGGGTCTCCGGTCAGCTGCTGGGACATCACAAGCTGGGCAATAGACAGATGGGTGCAGGCAGCCTTCTCTGTGTACAAGTCTATAGGTTACCCTCCAATGGCTCAGAACATCCTGTGAAAGGTGAGGGCTGCTTTCCTGCATTTTGGGTTCTTCTAATTCTTAACATCTCTCTCCCTCTCTCTTTGATTCTTAGATTTCTCCTCCCATGTCTGCATTAGAAGTCTCTATATCAGCTCATAGTACCATCTTGTCAAAACAATGAACAATAATAGTTCACAGTGAGCTCGAAATAATTTAAATATTTGGTTACAATGAAGATGGCCACAGCCTGTACATCTATCTGAGCTCAGAAAGTGTTTCCTTCATTTGTTCTAACTTTATTTCCCATAAAATAGGAGGTCATTTGAGTAAAATGATAGTTGGAAAAAATTTTTAAACAGAACCAGCAAATAAACATGGTCTTTATGAGTTGTAACTTAATCCCCAGCTGATGTCATGTTTCATGTTTCAACATGCCTGACATCTATATATCAGGCAGATTTATGGAGACTTCAGGGTAAGGGTTAAGAGGATTTCTTAAATAAGGATGGTGTGTTGGTCTGGGGGTAATTTGCAGATTCTGTTATCCATAGATCGAAATGTGCACTTTTGGGCAAATTATAGGAATATGCCTTTTCACTTAATCTCTTTTTTATGTTTAAAAAGTCTTTGGTTATGGGAGATGAGTGCATGAGAGAAGAGAGAGAGAGGGAGAGACACTAAAAATATGGTTCTCCTTTGCCCCTATTTGGTCATTGATGTTGCTCTGGCAATACTAGAGAGAAAAGAAAAGATCTTGCATTGCAGACCTCAGAATCATAAACCGCTCACAGGCCCTCTCCACTCCCATGCATCTCTTGGTGGCAGAATGGTTGTGTTGGCTGCAGTGGGTAACCAAAAATGTAGCACCCTCACGGATTCCTACCAAGTGCCTATTGGATCTGCACAATTCCAGCAGTTACCCCACAGGGAATGAGCTTTCCAAACATAAACGTCTCCTCATATCATACAAGTTGGTGGTCAATTGGCCCAGAAAAATGATTTTAAAATAGCCCCAGCAAAAATGACTCACTTCGGTTTCGACATTTATCTGGAGATTTTATCCAAGCTTCCCTTTAGGTCTCCTCACTCTGGTGAATGACTAAGAATAAGTCACACTAACAGATACAGCAAAGGCCCCCGCGGCTCAGTGGCTTAACACAGTCCAGCGTTATTTTTTGCTTATACTGTAGTCCTATTGAGTGTTTAGAGAGTGGACTTCTATACGGTGACTCAAGTAGTCAATGTCTTTCCAGTTTGTGACTTTGCCATCTGCAAAGACTTGGAGTCTACTAGATACTCTGCATTCCTCTGGGAAATGAGAAAGCCAGCAAGAGAGAAAAGTCAGGAGAGCTACACAGGAGGTTTAATGGATCACTGGGCAGACTGGGTTACATGCTCCCTTAACTACAAAGGATGCTGAGAAAGGCAGACGACTTGTTTCCGACCTCTATTCTGTTTGTTTTGTTTGTGTCAGTTTGTTTATTTGTTTGGCCGTGCTGCAAGGCGTGTAGGATTTTATTCCCCCTACCAGGGATCAAACCTGCGCCCCCTGCATTGGAAGCTCGGAGTCTTAACCACTGGACCGCCAGGGAAGTTCCTCCAACCTCTATTCTGATGCGTAAGCCACAGTACAGCACTGTTGAATGGCTGCTGGAATTTCCTGAGACAGAAGGACTTGAAATAAATAACAAAAATAAATGTAGCTTTTTTTTTTTTTTACATTTGTAAAAAAATTTCATTGTGAACAGTGGGCTTAATTTCACTTGGCTCTCACACTAGTCCTATGAGGCATTGTTATCCCTACTTTTAAATGGGGCTCTGAGTGGGGTGGGGCGCTTGCCTGTGCCCCAGGTCTAAGAGAGAGAATCTTAATCAGGACCCAGGTATCCCAGTGTTGAATTTGCAGTTTTTACTACTGTATTGAAATTGTAGGGGGTAAATGGTACTTGGGGGTGGGAGGCGGGGGTTATCTCAAGAAAGCTGGAAACTAGGTGGAATTGAGGGACAATTCCTTGTTCTATCTAAGTGCTGGTAAAGACTTACCTATGGGATATTTGAGAGGTAGAGCATAAAATTATTTCAGTTCTCTGCTTTGAGGCTAAATGCCAGCCTAATTCAGAAATCTAATCCCTGTTTGCCCTAGTCTTTTTTCTTCTCTTTAAGAAATGAAAGCATAACTTTTCATTATGTCATATTACTATAAGAATATGAATTGTGATGACATCAGCCAGGACAAGCAGATGACCTCCCAGCAATGGCTCAGAATGAAGGAAAAACAGTTAAACGAGCCCAGAAATATTTGAGAGGGTTAAGGTTAGAATCCTTGTGTGTGTTAATTTCCACAGCTGGTACACGCCTAATAAAATGTTTTCATCCTTCCTGCCAAAGAAAGAGTAGAGTTCAACCCCCTTTGCCGCTCCAAAGAGATGTCACAAGGCTTCATAATCATGATTTCAAAGAGGTTTGTGGAAATGTTTCATTACTTCTTATAAAGAAATCTTTTTTTCTTAATTTTTTCATTAACTTCAGACATTTACTTGCAATTACATTTGTTCGGTGAATACAATGACAGAAATTAATAATTCATAGCTTTTGTCAGGGAAATTTTTTTTAAAAAGGCAACTTTAAATGTATCACTTTTATTTAAATAAGATTTTTAAAAATAAATAAAGGGGACTGTTTTTGTACTTCCTATAAATCTCCTCTTTTCCAAATTTTATCTTATGCTCTAACCAGTGACATGAAATCTTGGGTTGTTCAGAGCCCATCAGGAAAATAACAGGTTCAGATCTGATGTTCTGAAAATGGGGAACTTGACTCAAGCTCCGTGTGTATTGCATTGCCTGGATCTTCCGGGGCGTCGTGGTTGGTGACGGAGAATTGGAGCGTGAGAAAGCTGAAAGCGGCCAAAAAGATGGTGCCTTCCTGACAACCTCTCCTCTGACAATTGGGGAGGTTCAAGTTCAGAGAGAGTGAGTCTTTCAAGTTCACAGAGTGAGTTAGCAGCATAAACAGAGCTCAGCTAACATCTCCTGACCCTTGACCAAGGCTCTCCCAACATGCGTTGCTCTCTTCAAGTCATCTTCCTACCAGAGCCTGCCTACCAAGTGGCTACTTAGGGATTTTGGTGTAAGGTGTTCTAGGCAGACCAAAACTTTCATCCCAACTGCCTAAACAACTGACCTGAAACTCTACCATTAAAGGTTGGTTACTTTGGATTATGAAGACTTTTAAAAATCATGTTCCCCTTGTTAAAATGAAAGTATTCGTCACTTGAAATCAGCTTAGATGGAAAGGAATAAAGAAGGTCAAGGCCTGGCAGAAATAGGCTCATAAGGGGAACAAAGTCTTCATTTAGGTCCAAGACAGTGGATGAGATGGATTCTCTAGGTCTCTCTGCCTCTCCCTGCCTTTAAGAACCTGGCTGGCAAATCAATTGTACCCATTTGTTGTTCCAGTCAAAAAGAAGATAATAGAGTCAGACTTAAAAGAAAAATCAAACCATGAGACACTTCCTGGAAGTGGCTGGCTAGGGTCTCTGGGAAGGGCAGTTTAGCATATGGACAAGAATTGAATATCTCTAGGTTTGATTCTTTATTCAAGTAGTTATAAGTTCGGTGCCTTGGAAAAATCACTACTAAGTTATCTGAATCGCACTTTCTTTATAAAATGGAGATGTATTCATTAGCTATTGTGCTGTAACAAAAGGCCCCAAAATGCAGGGGTTTAAAAGAGCAGTTATTTGTTCTCATGTGTCTGAGGGTCAGCTGTGGTGGCTTTGCTTCTCACTGAAGTCTGTGGGTTAGTATGAGTGGCTCTGCTCTTTTTTTGTGTGTGTGGTATGCGGGCCTCTCACTGCTGTGGCCTCTCCCGTTGCGGAGCACAGGCTCCGGATGTGCAGGCTCAGCGGCCATGGCTCACAGGCCCAGCCGCTCCACGACATGTGGGATCTTCCCGGACGGGGGCACGAACCCGTGTCCCTGCATCGGCAGGCGGACTCTCAACCACTGCGCCACCAGGGAAGCCCCTAGCTCTGCTCTTTGTATGTGCCTCTCACTGTCCTTCTGAGACCAGCAGACTAGCTGGTTCTTCTTAAGGTGATGGCAGAAATTCAAGAGGACAGGAGGAAACACGCGTGGCCTCTAAAGACTGAGGCTTAGACTGGCACTTCCAATTGTCTGTCCTTGGCCAAAACAAGGATGTGTCCAAGCCCAAAGTCAAGGGATAAATTCTGCCCCAAATGAGACTATGGCAAGAGTATGGAGGAAGTGAGGAGTGAAGAATCCCCTCCACCAAATTTATCATACGGGATAATAAAAGTACTTTCTCACTGCATTGTTCTGACAGTTAGATAAGAAAGTGTGTTTATTATGGTGATGGCTGTCTGTGCCCCCTCAGAGAATGGCAGGGTATACCTAGAGGTGAGTATGCTTGGGGTCCTCTCCTGGGTAAAGCAGCAATGATGGATTAGGGCCTAAGGATTTCTCTTTTTGATTTGGTTAGTTTCTACAGAGGGTGTCTCCTGGAGGTGAGGAAATGTGTGGTCTTCCTCGATCCATCCATTTCCTGCTTCCACGTACAGTGTTGACTCTCATCTCACACACAAAAAGAAGCAAATGGATTTGATTAGCAAATACTTTCATCTACATCCTAATTGAAGTCTCTGGGACTTCCTTGTTTAAGAAAATCCCATTTTAATGCACAACACATCAGGTAGTCAAAAGAATTCCTTCTCTCATCGGCTCTCCTACCCCTCCCAACCGGGGAGTTTATTCACCATTTTCCCATCAGCTCCAACCGTTGGATCTAGACCCATGCATCCAGGCTCCGGGCTGGAAGAGTCTCTTCCTGCTTTTGATTCAGGCCATGAATCACTCCGTCCTAAAGCACTTAAAACTGGAGGCAAAATGCACCCAGTGGTGCCTGGTCCAGATGTCCCTCCACTGTGGACCTGCCTACTTCTCGCCAGGACCCCTGAGGTGCGAAGCCCACTCTCAGAGGCCGCTGCAGCTAAACTCAGTTGTAGCCGAGGAAGCAACCATTTGGCCATCTGAAAAGTCTGACCAGTTGGCACACTGCTGTCTCCAAATGAGCCGGCAGGAAACGGGGTTTCCTAAAACTCGGTTTTAAAGCACTTACAACAGGAAACCATTTCCCATGCATGTTAGATCTCTCTAATGACTGACTAACGAGAAACAGGCTATCTTAATACTCTGCCCCAAGCCATTACAAATGGCTTTCTTTCCAGACTTCATTAGAATATTTACTGCGATTTGGATAGAAGACTTTTGACACTGCAGTCATAAAATTTACAGGCAAACTTTTTTTTCTTTCAGTCTAAGAAGAAACTTGGAAGAAGAGGGGAAACCCCTCGGCTCCCCCAGCCTCATCTCCTTCATTAGTGGTCTCTGAGAGTCTCCTGACCTCTAGTTAAGAAAATAAACATCCCTGTGATAGTCCAGTGAATTGCTTTTAGAAAAAAACAGCTAGATCCGCTCCTTTGTCAACTCCTGCCTCTTTCTTATGTATGTGGCAACAAAGAGAAAAGTCACAGTGTGGGCCAGTCCTTGTGCTAAGCACTTTTGAAGTTACGTTACTGAATCATCGCAACCATGTTGTGAATGAGCAAGGTCATCATCCCTGTTTCACCTCTGAGAAAACTTCGGGCTGAAGTTACCAAAAATCACACAGTTCGTGAGTGACAGAGTTTGGAATGGATCAATGGCTCCTTGAAGCAGAGACCTTCTCTTACCTGCCTCACTACTTGTGCCTAGCCGCAAACAGACCCAGTCTACACAGGCAGTAGCTACTCTGTGCAAAAGGGGTGTGGACTCACTTTCACCTTGTTTTGAATTTCATGTATTTAGTGCCTTCTTAAAAGTCATCAACCATAGTTCAACACAATTGACGTTAAGCCTCCATCCAGAGAAAAGTCATCATGGGACGACGTGCAGTAGTGCAGTATTCAGTTGCAGTGGTGGCTGCCGAGTGGTGACAACATCCAACGGCGAGGAAAAAAAAAGTAGCGTGGGCGAATGGAGAGTGGTATCTGCAGGGAGGGGGCTGGAGGTGGGGACACTGACCTCAATTGTGTGGTCAGGGAAGAATTCTGATGAAGGGGCATTTAAGTAGAGACTTTAATGAGGGAGGGAGAGAAAAGCTATGAAATATTTTGGCAGAACATTCTAGAATGAGGGACAGAACATTCTAGAATTGGGGCACCACAGCGGAAGCATACAGCCCAGGTATCTCTGATGGTGTCTCTGTGGTCAAAGGTTGAATTGATAATTTGGAATATTCAAAGTTCTATATCTATACTACGTTAACATATCAGAAACCTGCATTCTTTCATCCTATAGTGTATCCCATGTCAGAAACATCTTCACTGAAGCTCACTTTAACAATAGGCCTCTGTGGGGTCTTTTTGTTTTATAATTGGAAATTTTTATCTTTTTGGTATAGGTGAATCACTCTGTTGTACACCCGAATCTAATACAACTTGGTTAATCAACTATACTCCAATATAAAATAAAAAAATTTTTTAAAAGCCTTTGGTTTTTAGCACCAAAATAGTGCTTCTCTAATCTCAGTAATGCTCAGTGAATACCCTGTTCCCTATGACACCCTATGTATTTAGAGATAAGAAAAAGATAGTCACTCCTAAAAACAATGTGCTTTCTCTTAGTACGTAATAAAGAGCAATTGACCTATAATGTTTCTCCACTCTTGCCTTGATTCCTAGGAAGCTCGATGTTAAGTTGAATATTCAATTAAAACAACAAAGTTATCCTTCAAGGCTTTTTAATATTTCTAAAGCTTAATCTTCGTTATGCGGGCCTCTCACTGTTGTGGCCTCTCCCATTGCGGAGCACAGGCTCCGGACGCGCAGGCTCAGCGGCCATGGCTCACGGGCCCAGCCGCCACGACCACTGCGCCACCAAGGAAGCCCTAAAGCTTAATCTTGTATCTGCTTTTTGTTGCAAGTGTCCTCTAGGCCTTTGGGAACTGGAGTATAAATAGCACATGGACATAAAACAATGTATGGCAAGGATATAATAAGTATTTATTTACTTAAAAAAATAACACGTATAATTAGCTCATTGGATATTTATTCCATTTACATGGAGGCCAACCTTGTGACCTGACTAGATCAGAAAAAGAGAAACATTGTCATAGGTTGATAGGCTAATGCCCCCATGAATGAATGAATCAATGAATCACATCTCCCAATATCCACATCCTTATGTAGCTTCCTCTCATGTGAACATAGAGTTTGGCCACGTGACTTGCTCTGCCCAAGGGGACATCCGCAAATATGCTGCAAGCAGAGACTTGATAAGCAATCACAGGTATTGGGGCTTGCCCTCCCACGATGTGAGACAGCCAGGTCCAGCTCTACTGAAGATAAAAGGCCATACGGAGAGTGGTCCAGCTATCATAGCTTTCCTAGTTGAGCCCAACCCCACACTGATGCTCCAGCTTCACACAACCTCGTGAATGAGTCTAGGCAAACAAGCAGAGGAACGATCCAAGTAGACCATGGAATCATGGGGATTAATCCGCATTTCAAGCCTCTATGTTTTAGAGTAGCTTATTACACAGCAATACATAGCTGATACATGTGTCCAAAGACTTCTTTTAAGGACAAAATTCTAGAGAAGCGTTACTAAGTATCTGGGTCCAGTAAGCACTTGGTACATGCCTTAGAACATCAGGGCTTCCTTGAAGGACTTATCTTGCCAGGAAGTAAAATGTACCTACAAGAACACATATCTTCTGAGAACGTAACACATATAAAGAATCTCTCTTGAGCCAAGGGTTGCACTGATAGAAACACATAATCACTATCCTCAAAGAGCTTAGTAGATTATAAGGCCAAAATAATTTAGACAGTCTGGGATTGCAAGAGAAACAGATGAATGCAAAAGCTAGAATAGAAAGTCTAGAAACAGATTCTAATAAATATAAGCATGCAATATACCCTAAAAATGGCAACCCACATCAAAGGCATATAAAAATATAATTAAAAGATTTTCCATGCATGGTACTAAAATAATAAATAACTACTAGGAAAAAACTCTGAGACCTCACTTTATACTGAATATATAGAGAAAAGGTACTACAACCAGTGGTATTATGCTCGTACTGAATTTCATAAATATTCAGAATTTTAATAGCTGGTCATGAAACTGGTGGTACCTTAATGTCCATAATAGGAGTAGTTATACCATATTAATTGGCAAATGCTACAAACAAGGGCTTTTATTTATTTATCTGTTTATTTTTAATTTTTTTCAAACCTGGTTTACCAGCTCCGTTGACAATGGGAAATATTTATACATTGGACCTCAAATATATTTAAAATTGGCTTTTGAAAAATCTAGATAATGAAGTTGAATGAACAGTATATTTCATATATGTGAAAAAATATATACATGTGTAGAAAACTATCACAAGGAAATTTTTTACCATGTTTTTTTCCTTCATACCAGCCTGTAGTTTTCAAATTTTCCACAATGAGCCATGTCTTACTTCTCATCACTCCAAAAATTAAAATAGAACAAAACAAGTTCTGAAAATCGAATTTTACAAAATGAAAACAAAAAGTTCTTCCCCTTCAAAGTAGTAAAAATAGTTAATACTTATATGCCAGGCATCAGACTAGGGAATTGATGTTTATCATTGAATCCTCACCACATGCCCAGTTTGCAGATGAAAATATCAAAGCCTGGAAAAGTGAAGTGACTTAGCCAAGGTCCTAAGAGTGGTAAACAACAGAGAAAAATTCTACATCCTTTTCACCCTACAGTGCTGGCTCCAGTATTAAATTGTGACCAATGCTAAAAGTTATCTTCAATTACTGATTCTCATAAAATCTCATAAAACTCATAGATCCATAGGTCTCTCAGGCTTTCACTAGAGGCTTCTTATTCTCTTTTTAGTTAGAATTACATGAAGCATGGTGAAAACAGTAAATCAGAACATGAAGGCACTAACTCTGGAGGCCCAGGGGCAACTAGAGCAAGTGACAACTGACAGCTTAAGACTGGGAGCCACTTATTGACAAGAACTGCATGTCATCCTCTGTTAGAGCCCTACCGCTTACTTCATTGCTGGCTCATGGTAGGCTCTCGATACATGTTAGTTTTTCTTTAATTAAAATTTTTTTTTTAATTTTTAGTGTTAACTATAGTCACAATGTTTTACATTAGTTCCTCAGGCTTTATTCATCTTATAGCTGAAAGTCTGTACCCGTTTACCAAACTCTCCCTAGTTCCCCTACCCGCTAGGCCCTGGCAATCGCTTTTCTATTCTCTGTTTCTATGAGTTTAATTTTTTTTGTTTTTAGAGTCTACATATGAGAGATACCAGGCAGTGTTTGTCTTTGACTTACTTCACTTATCATAATGCCCTCAAGATCCATCCAAGTTGTCATAAGTGGCAGGATTTCCTTCTTTCTCATGGCTGAATAATATTGAAGTGTACAGGTATATACCACATCTTCTTTATCCATTCTTCTGTTGACAGATACTTGGGTTGTTTCCATATCTTGGCTATTGTGACTAATGCTGCAATGAACATGGGAGTGTGGATATCTCTTTGATATCCTGTTTTCATTTCCTTTGGATACAAACCCAGAAGTGGGATTACTGGGTCAGATGGTAGTTCTAGTTTTAATTTTTTGAGGAACCTCCATATTGTGTTCCATAGTGGCTACACCGATTTATATTACCGATACATGTTTTCTGAGTAAAAAAAAAAAAAAAAAAAAATGGGAGAGAGAAAAAAAGAAAGAAGGAAAGGAGGAAAGAAAGAAAGAAAGAGAGAGGGGGAGGGAGGGGGAAGAAAGAAAGAGGGGAAGGAAAGTAGAAAGGGCAAGAGTAGAATAGGAAGGTGAGCAAAAGGGAAAGGTAGAAAGGAAAACAGAAGAAAATTCCAAGAAACAAACATGAGAAACAGAAACCATAGTGATAGAGAGCCAGGTAGCAGCAGGGGCAGTGATCTGATGCACCTCAACTGCCTCAGAGTGCATCCCAGTTAAGTTGCAGCCAAGGCAAGAGCTGATGTTCATAATTAAGACCGCAAATCATCCGAAAACTTAAATAATACTTAGTATAATATGATTCAGGAGTCATGGATAATATAGAGTGCATTTTAGAAATAAGTGATTAGGATTTGTATTTAGATGGGTCAATGTCAACCATGTAGAAAATTCATTTTTCTAGACCAGCTCATTCCCAAACCATGGGGAATCATTATCTTTGATTATAAACACATTTCCGTTCAAACAAATCCTGCAATAAAGTTGATGACAAATATACCCTTCCAAAGGTCCATTTAGATATGTGCAGGTGTTATCAGCGTTTCACTATCATTTGGAAAAATCAAACATTTCTTGAAAGTTTCTTTGTGTGTTTGTTTTTGTTTTCTTTTATTTTACCACAAACTGTATATCTTATCTGTCTACATATTCTCTGGAATTTTTATTCACCTTCCTTATTCCTTGACCTCAGAATGATTATTTTCTTCAATTCTAAATCAGAAGCGGGGCAGGATATGGTAATGATTGACAACACCCAGTCAGAAATCAGGGAGACCTGGATTGTCCTCCTTCTCCGGGGTTATTTGCTGAGATCTGGCCACCTGGTTCACCTTCTCTTCCTCAGCATCCCTCTGTAAAAGTGAGGGTAATAGATCCTCCCCCAAGGTAAGAGAAAATGATATAATGTTGCATCCAGTTCTTGTAATGGTACCTGGTACATAGTAAACACTCAAGAGTTGAAAATGATAATTATTGAACTAAGTACAAAATATATCTTTCATAGTGGTATTGGGATTATATATTTTAAAAAAATTTTTTATTTTTGTACTTTGAGTTAGAAATAAAACCCAGGCTCCAAATCTCTGGTTAAAATGCTAGCTTCTAAACTCATCTTAAATTCTGGATCATCTCTGGGGAGCTTCTCATAACTTAACAAGATTTTGTAGGGTACATGAAGTTAGAGTGATGTTTAAATTGTGATCTTTATTTTTGGCTGAAAAAAAATCTGTTGGAGTTATCCCACTGTTGTTTAACAACTGACTCCTAAACAGACCATTCTTCCTTCTCCTGGGAAGGAGACCTCAAATCTTAATTGAATTTGCTATGGGTAATTTTGGTCCAAAGTTTAGTGAGCAATGTCTGGGTAACTCCAATTCCTGTTTGTCATTTTCTTCAGAAAGATTTGATCCTGCCTACTTTTGTCCTTTTGATATCAGATTCAATATGCACACCAAGCAAACAAGCTGAACCAAAAAATTCAATAAATCCCTTCAATTCAGAGCCATGTTTAAAAAATCCAAAATCCATGCCTTCTGACCCAATGATTGATGATACACTCCCATTGCTGCCCTTTAATGATCCAGCCACACAGGAACTCTAAAAAGGAAGGGCTGCACGGAAGCCCAAACCTTGGATGTTACTCCATGGCAGAACAGAAGCTCTCATCCCCAAACCCCGTATTTGTAGATGGACATTTATTTTTTTAGAGGAAAAGTCCTCATAAAATTTGTTCTATGCTTTCCCGCAACTTCCAGTCTTGCTGTTACAATCCAGCTCGTTCTGTGGTCTCCTTGTAAAGGTCAGGAAATCTTATGATATTCTACTTGCATTTCCTCTCTTGTTCGCCTTTCTTTCAACTCAATTGCTGGGGAAGAAAAGGCGCATTAATTACAGAGACCCCAGTCCTTCCTATAGGATACACGTCTTTATCTACCAGTATGACTTTCGCTGGGCCCCATTGATTTCTACTGGGCACACTATCCAGTCTTGTTTTGGCCTCCAGTTTGGACCCAAAGGGCAAACAAGACATCCTCTAGGGAATTCCAGCCAACTTCAGGTTTCTGTGGACTTCCTTTTCTGTCCTTTCAAGAGGCATTTTACAGCAAATCCACAGGTCTCCAAATCATACATTTCCCTGCCCTAAAATTTTACCAAGATTTACAACACAAGGCAGCCCTGCTGATGAGAGAAATGAACCAGCTACCTTTATTTTTTTTCTTTCCGTGATGAAAAAGCCACAGTGCCTCATTTGTTCTCAAGCTTGGCTTTGAAAAGAGACCTGCTCCTTAGGCTGACAAAAAGGAAATTTCAGGGAATTCCATTTTTCAAGTTATTTACCCTTGCAGGAACCCTCATTCCTGCTCATCTCATGCGTTCTGTTCAAAAACCATCCTTCTAGGTTTCCTTTGAATCCCTTACCAGAATTATCTACTCTGCACATCTCAGAGCATTGAATGCATATTTTATTATTTTGGTAATCAACTGCATTACACTTATTTCTAATTAATTTTTAGTATATAGATGTCCCCCAAACTGAGAGCAAGTCTTAAATTCCTTCTATTATTCATAGGGTAACCCTTACCCTCTAAACAATGTTAAATGTGTAGTAGATACCCAATGAATACCGATTATTGGATTTCTGCCGTGAATGTTTTTATAAATTCTACGTATTTTCATAGAAGCATCAAAGGTAAAGGGAGGTAGGAAGAAAAAGCAGATACTTCTAGAGCAATTAATTCAAGTAAAATGATCTCATGAATCCTTGACTTAAAGACATCGAATCATTAGGATTGAAAATGTCTCATCTGGTACCAATATCCATCTGATCTTGAATTCTTACTAACCTTTCTGAAGAAGTTATTGAAAGAAGCATTTTCCAATATGTTAAGTAGAGTCACCTCAAAATTTTTAAGCAAGCCAAAGGGAAAAGAGAGAGAGAGAGAGAGAGAAAGAAACTACATAAATGACTCTTCACGATCGATTATAGTATATGTTACACATACGTATTTAAAACGTACACACGGATGCAGTAGGAACCCAGTTTTCTGTTACTTGCTCCAAGTTAAAGTTCAGGTAATTGGTCAGTGGGATTAAAAGCCCTGGGATACTGTGCATGTTTAGTGGCCTCACACCTGCCTTCCCGTAAAGCTACAGCCTATTCCTACTCTATAACCTTTAAAGCTCTCCATCAGCAGTTTACTGATGTAGCCAATTAGATGACGAAGCGAGATTTCAGAAGCCCTTTCAGTGGGGTCAGTCATTCCCAGGCCTAAAACACAAGGAGCTGTAGCGCTGCTGAGATTCTTGCTGAGAACATTCACGGCTGTCTTCCAGGTTGGAGCTTGGCTGAGTTCCTTTCACATTCTAAAATTACTAGTTTCAGGATACATTGTCACCAAGAAACAGGTTGCCAGACCATCAGCCACTTGCCTTTTTTCCCTGATTTTCCAGTGCGTCTCTCTGGTTACTTCTACAGAGCAAGTGTCATCCCATCGAGATTTCCCTTGGCAAGTCCCCACCGTTAAAATAAACTGGGGATGTCTACGGTGGGAGAGAAGCATGGGTAGTTCAGGTGACCTTATCACAAATGATCACTGGCAAATATGTAGGATTAACAGCTATACACTCATAAGATCTACTTTCTTACATTTTTATTTTCAATAACATCTTGATCCTTCTGGGCTTTTTGGATTCACTGCTATGTTTTGGTCTGTTCCTTAAAACCTTACCTATGAAATATTTAAGTCCAAAGGAATATTTACCAGGTAAGAAACATGAAGCATTAGTTGATTAGATCAAGACCCTCTGATTTTCTTGTAGATCTGGGCAGCAACATTCCCGGATGGTAGGGAATGCCCTTGGCAGGCACAGAGAGAACTCTCATTTGGAGCTGGGAGAGAAATTGCCTGTGGGAAAGAAAGTTTCTGCTGTTAGAATCAGCGAGTAAAGGGAAGAATTTCACGTGCAGTGTCTCCGGCAGGAGGGACTTTTCTGATAGGAGAAATTTTCTGGCAAAAATGCCTGCTTAGCTTTTATTTCCTTTGGCGTGTTTCCTAACAACCGTCCACTTATCTCTCTTAAATAAGAACACTAAAAAATAAAGGAATAAAAATCATGACATTTTGGTCAGGATTCTGCTTAAGTCTTGAAACAAATGGCCGTTGATGATTTTAAGTAGATGTTTTCAAAGCTTCTGTTTGCTTTTAAATGAAATTTTATAAAGAATACAGGTAAGAGAGGAGCACGATTTCAGAGTTTCTAATTAGATTTCACTTCTCTGGTCAGTAGGAAGACAAAAATGAAAGCTCACAGAATTTTGCATCATATCAAATCGGCTGATTTAAATTGATAAGACATATCTCTGTAATATTTATGCCAAAAGTTACCCAGGCTTTCAAGACACCTTTAAAATGTGATAATTTGGAAGTTGCCTTATTAATGTGCTCACTTGACAGCTTCCTTTTTTTAAAGAAATTAAGTAATTAGGTTAGCTCTTATATTTATATATACTTTCTAGAATGGCCTTGTGCTGTGCCTTCTTTTAGCACATGCCTAAAAATGCAACAAGTTTTGTAATGCAAAGACATTACAGATGAGTAAAAAGGGAATGGTACTCCCAAACCCCATTCTATGTAATTTTCTTATGCTGTTATAGAAAACCTACTACCCTTCAAAATTTAGCTCTCAAAACTTCATACAACTAAAAGCAAAAGATCCAAAAGATATGTTTATATATAAAAGAGATCAGGGGCTTCCCTGGTGGCGCAGTGGTTGAGGGTCTGCCTGCCGATGCGGGGGATGAGGGTTCGCGCCCCGGTGTGGGAGGATCCCACATGCCGTGGAGCGGCTGGGCCCGTGGGCCATGGCTGCTGGGCCTGCGCGTCCGGAGCCTGTGCTCCGCAACGGGAGAGGCCACAACAGTGAGAGGCCCGCGTACCGCAAAAAAAAAAAAAAAAAAAAAAAGAGATCAGGAGAAAGGGATTTTCACAGGTCGATTATCCTTTTGCTGGTTGTTTTTGTTTGTCTGTGAAAAAATGAAAACTCGGTATTGGTTGCAGTTAAGCTGACTTCAGGATTATATGCCCCAGAAGAATTTTGAAGATTAACATTAAAAAAAAAAAGATCTTTTACACCTCTTTCAAAATTGCCTGGGAAAAGGAAATAAATGCAGGTGATGTGCTGATCCAATTTCACCACTGCATTGAGAACTATGGAAAATTATACTATATAGAAAACAGTTGTCCATAAAAAGAATTCTGAACAAATTTGAGCATCTAATTGCATAGAAAACCAGAGGCCATGTGATGCTATATCTGAATCCTTCCTAATCAGAATGTATTTGATGTCCCTTGGGGGAAAACAAGTATTTTTGTACAAGTTATAAATGTGTTATATGAGGCTTCCCTGGTGGCGCAGTGGTTGAGAATCTGCCTGCTAATGCAGGGGACATGGGTTCGAGCCCTGGTCTGGGAGGATCCTACATGCCGAGGAGCAACTAGGCCCGTGAGCCACAACTACTGAGCCTGCGCGTCTGGAGCCTGTGCTTCGCAACAAGAGAGGCCGCAATAGTGAGAGGCCCGCGCACAGCGATGAAGAGTGGCCCCCGCTTGCCACAACTAGAGAAAGCCCTCGCACAGAAACGAAGACCCAACACAGGCAAAATAAATATATTAATTAATAAACTCCTACCCCCAACATCTTCTTAACAAAGAAAGAAAGAAAAAAAAAAAAGAAAACAGTTGTCCATAAAAAGAATTCTGAACAAATTTGAGCATCTAATTGCATTGAAAACCAGAGGCCATGTGATGCTATATCTGAATCCTTCCTAATCAGAATATGTTTGACGTCCTTTGGGGGAAAACAAGTATTTTTGTACAAGTATAAATGTGTTATATGAATTGCAACACCAGTGTGCACTTTCTGATCCAGGTGGATAATTCTTCTACCCAAAAGTTGGCCATACCCCACAGAATATGGAAAACACGAGAAGCAGCGGCTTTGAAGATGAAAGGCCTGGATTCCAAAATTAGCTTGTGAAGCAAAAGCTGGGTCTCCTTGGGCAAGAAACTTCCATGAGCCTCGGTTTTTCCACCTGTAAAATGGAGATGAGAATAGTGGCTACCCCCACAGGGTGGTTTGAAGGATCGTTTCAGACAATACATGAAAAACATGAAGCATATTCTTAGTATGTGGTATGAACTCAATAAACGCTATTAACTATTACAGCAGGAATGCTACAAGTCTTTGTAGAGTTGTGTCGCACAGGCTGACAGGAGAGAAGCCAGAGGTTGCAAAAATGATTGACAGGGCATCTTGTGAAGCACTACGACATCTGGCCTTCAGAGATTTTTCAGCTGAAAAGTTTCAGGTAGATATTTGACTCAAGACAGGTGTAAAGGAGAGCTGAGGCAGAGCGAGGGGATCTGTGGAGAGAAGAGGAAATCTGCAGAAACTAGATTGAGAGTAGGGGTTGGGAGGCAGCGTAGAAATTCTTTGGAATTAGAATGTTTGAGGTTCATTTACCGTTTCTGCCCATTATGAATTTTATGGGCTTGGTCATTTGCTGTATCATCTCTGTGCCTAGTTCCTCGGTCATAAAAGTGTTATTACAACTTATTTTATAGGTTGGTCCTGATGTCCTCGTGGAATAGCATCTCATGTATCTAAAGGTATCACCTGAAGGTATTCCACAAAGAGGAGCTACTGTTGTGAGGTCTGCTACTCAGGTAGAGGGTATCCAAAATGATGGGGCAAGCTGGGAGAAAAGGTTTAGGGAGCGCATTCATGAAATGCATGTCTGTGAACAGTGACACCAGACCAGAACCAATCAGGGAGATGCAGAGGAGGGAATTATTGAAAACTTTGGGAGAAAACATCTGGAACCCGGATGGGAAAGAAAATTAAATTGAATCCTCTGTCACAAATGCCTTGAATAGAATAGATTAATGAAACATACTGTATGTTAGAGATGGGGCAGAGTGGCTTGCTGTTCACCACACTTAATTCTCTTTTGTCGCGGCACATGACTAGATCACTGTAACCAGCTTCTCTTGTAGAGGGGTCTGGCCAGGAGATAAGTACTCCACTAGCTGGTGGAGTATGGCCAGAAATGATGAGCCCCATTTCCAGGCTTGGCCCATGAAACTGAGTGGTCCCCTGCCGTCTCTTCACACCTGGTTATGGACGCCCTTGAATGCCTGTGGTAAAGATGGTGTAGCCTCCATCAGCCTGGGCCCCTGAATGGCTATGTGGAGCAACCTCCTTCTATTACTACTCCCGCATCTATGTCAACTGATTTTACATGAGTGGAAAATTAATGTACATTTTGTTAAACCACCAAAATGGAGAGATTCTCATAATTGGATAGGCCTCTAAGGTGCACCCCAACTTTTTCTCTAGTCTTTCTTGTCCCTGAAATTAAGTATATAATCCAGCCTTTACCCAATAAGAATATTTTACATTTTAACTCCACTTTCCCTGAAAATGTAAACAAGGCAAATTGTTCTTGGCATTTCATTAATTCTGTTTATGGAGGTAACTTCATCTTCAAGGAAATTCTAAGTAAATTAACATCAAAGCAACTGTATGGGAGTCCATAAATTTTAGGACATTAAAGGACCACCCACAGTGAGAAATGAGACAATATGCGGAATCTACATTCATCCAAATATCTCTATCCCAACTAAAACTCCACACGGGGGTAGACCCCAAAATACTAGAAAACAAAAGTATAAATCAGTGTCCTACTTATACAATATTATCAAATGCATTTTAGGTTCCTTTTTGAAAATGAAAATAATTGTATGATTTTTCTCTCATCATAAAAGGAATACATCTTTTCAAAATATTTAGAGAATACACAAAGTTAAAAAAATGAAAGTCAAGATTATCTCCAATCTCACCAGCCAGAGGCAACTCCACTAGTAATAGACCATATGAGGTATTTATTCCCATCAACCCTCACTGACACTGAACGGCCTCATCACTCACTATACTCTTCCAAAGTGGTAAGAGAAAAATATCTATGCTCACATTCATTTGTATTTCTTTGACTATCTGCGAGTATTGGCTTATAATATATATTTCTTTGGCACACTTTTTTTCTTTTGACATATTCATCCCTTATTGTTTTTTTTAAAGTGCTAAATAGAATATGAAGTTGACTTTTCTAAATAGAAAATAAATTTGAATACTCTCTCTCTATATATAGTTTTTCTAAATATATTTGAATATTTCAATACCTTGAAATAGGTTTAATCTTCCTTGATAGAGCTTTTTCGAGCTTAAGAAAATATTAATTGTTTTAATTTGCATAAGGATTAGAAATGTCATGCATCTGGGTCTTCTCCCACTGCAGAGAGCTAGGCTCAAACAACACCTTTCATGCTTAACATATGAGATCTCATTTAACTTTCGATGTAAAATTGTTCACAGATGGCAAGGAAAAAGACCATAGACTCAAGCTTTTGTTATTTGATCAACGCTGTGAATATTAGATGTAACTTATCTTTTTGCTCTCAGTACTTTTAAATGATGTTGAAAAAATTTTTAAGGAATCTGGTGATAACTAAAGATGTCATTCTATCTCACTTGAAGATTTCTTGGTCTGGAACACAAGACAGGATAAAATCAAAATAATCATTGCTTCTTTATTTTTATCTATACTTTATAAATCTCAAATTGCTTTGAGTCCTGTTTTATACAGTTGATTTAATATCAGTCTTATAATAATAACAGCATAGATATCCTTACTTTCTTATAGGTGGGACAGATCACAGTTTTGAAATGTTGTACGACTTTTGTAGAATCACAGGGAATAACAATAATAATAATGACTAATGGTATTTAAGATGCATCCTGCCCCTGTGATGCAATAAATCAGGTTGGCATGCTTTATCTCATTCAATCATAACAACCATATTTTAGCGATGAGAAAAAGAAAGCTCAGAGAGGTGAAATGACTCCCCCAAAGTCACACAGCAAGTAGATGATAGAGCCGTGACTTCAGCCTCGGCAGATTCTAGAACCTGGTCTCATAAGTAGCACTGATTAACTCCATTGGAAGACTGGCAAATCAGTGTTAGCTACAGAACCAGAACCAAGGCCTGGGGATTGATTCCAAACATAAACTTAGAACTTTGCCATTTGTCTATTCTTATCACAAGAGCATCTTAAAAGAGCTTCTCCAAGCAGTTCTAAGGCTAGGGTGGAGCTTGCTTGTAACAGGGAGTCGATGAAAGAATGGCACGGTTCACTGGTCAGACTTTTCCCAATTATAAGCAATTTTAACTTTCCATCAACTCTGTAATTATAGGATTATTGCAAACTCAATATATAGGTTGCTGATTCTGAAGCCTGCACGTACAGAATTCTGACATAACTGAACAAAACAAAAACTGTATGTCTCAAAAATATTTAAGAATCCACTTAATTTTTGTACAAGGAGATCTTCAAACAGTATAAAGGTGGTTCTTAGCATAGAAGGTTTCAGGAAAAAGATACTCTGTACCAAAGTGTGTAGACAAAAGCTGTCTGGTCTTTTAAACTCTGTTGCCTGAAACATCCATTTGTGTTATAAAAATAAATGCAGACATTACAGAGAAGCATTGGCAGGGAACTCTCCCATATTTAATGAATCTTGAAAACACTGTCCCCACTCCAAACCAGTGATTGAATTCTCATCTTCCCACTCCAGAGTTTAGATGCTGGGGGTGGTGTTTTTTCTTTTCCTTTTTTTTTTTTTTCCCCTAAGAGAACACCACATTGCCTGATTCTTCTTCATTTAGACTCTCCTGATTGAGATGTATTCTGGATAATATAGGCGAGCCTCTCCAGAGGCAGTAAAATGCCGCAGACAGCCTCTCTTGGTCCCTTAATTTTATGTTAACTGGACCTGGAAGTCAACTTAGAAGTAATTGAAATCCAACACCCCCTTTTTCTAAACAGGTGAGGAAAACTATGGTCCACAGAGGTTTAATAACTTGCGCAAATCACACATCTCATTGCAGTGAAGCCCTGATTCCAACTCAGCTCTTGACTTGCCTTTCACCTTTCCCCCACCATAACACTCAAACTGGCCAGCATCTAGGCAGTGTCTCTGTATCATCAACATCTGGAAAGAAGGGATGCGGCAGGTCAAGAATTCAAGTCTTCTGAGACCCAGCGAGGTGGAGAGACAGTACCGAGCTGCTTGATATCCTGTCCTGCAGTCAACAATGTCACAAGTCCCGTTTGGTCTGCAGCTGCAGGTGTGAAGAGATGTTATAAATTTACCGGTTTCAAGAACAAACAGATCTTAACTGGTGTAGAGAAAAGTCTTGTGGCAACCCAAGCACACCTCCAAGAAAACAACGAAAGCCAGCTCAAGCAGGGCACCATCCACAGGGCACCGCAGAGCCTCTGAGGTCTTACACCCAAAAAGAGCACACATAGGGCTGGGATGGGGAGTTATTTCTGGGCATCTTTCTTAAACAGCAAAATTAGAAGCAATGGCCAACAGGGTGGGGGCGGGGTCCAAGCTCTTGGTTTTTTGTTTTTTGTTTTTTTTCCTTTTCAAAGGGTCAGAAGCCAACAATCTGACACTTATAAAAGTGTCAGCCCGAAGGGGGAAGTCTCCTTGGAGGACACGATAGCTCGCTCAGCATGTATCAGAAACCGAGATTCAACACCACGCTTCCTTTCTCTTCTTTCCAACAGCCTCTGTTGCTCGTGGCAGATTTAATGGTGTGATTTACAGCGCTGAGAGACCTTTGTCAGGGCCAGTAAAATGACAAACAATAAATATATGTAGCAGTATGTTAACAGCCTGCCACACAATACCTTGTCAGTTACAGCTTGATAGCGATACATTTTAATTTTGTCTTTCATAAAAATCTTGGCATGTATGCCTCATTTGAACACAGGCTTCCAAGTCAAGTGTGTCATCCAAGCATGCAGTTTATCACCCTCTATATTTTCTGTCCTTTTCATTTAATGTCATTCCTATGGCAACAGACATCGCCCTGGAAATCATTTTCAAAACAGCTTATTTGTTGAAAGGGACTGGGTGAGGTTAAAATATGTGTTTGGCTGGGAAGAATGTCAGAGTGTGAATATGGCTTAGTTACATTAATCATATTCTTTGAGGACTTTGTGTAATCAGATACTTGAAGGAGGCGTATTGTGGGGTGGGATTTGACATCTCCACCCCACCCCCAGCTTTTTATGGGTTTGCATTTTATAAGGATAAAAATAAGAAAAGCAAACTTGCAGTGCACTTTGTGGAGAGGCATATACACGTGTTTCTAATACTGCCCAGTATATCCTTTTGTGGGTAGGGTCGATGGGTGGATTGTAACCCTGATGTTAATACCGAGGTGCCCTTACTCTGAAGCTCATGATGTAAACCCAGATTTATTCATTCAACATTTATTCAGTGCATCTTTATTGAGCATCTACTATGTAATGGGCATTGTGCTGAGAACAGTGGTGAATAAAATAAACCGAGTCTCTGCTCCCATGGAGGGAGTAGGGTTAGAGTTTAGACTCTAGTGGGGAAGAGAGATCTTAAGCAAGCAAACAGATGGTCTAAGCTGAGCTCTCTAGAAACAGGGTCTGAGACGAGGATCCTTATGAAGGTGATTTATTGAAGACTCCATAAAGGAGTCTTACAGGGACTTCATAAGGAGGTGTGGAGGGCAGAAAAGAGAAGGGGATGAAGGTAAGCAAAACTGAGTCCAGGCTCAACCTGATCCCCGGATAGCTTAGAGCTTGAATGGACCCAAGAGTGACCCATCTTTGAGGCCCTGAACCGGGCCTGTGCTTTTGGACTCAGTAATGAGTCAGTCGTTGGTTGCAAGCTGCCTCATGTCCATTGTTATAGCATCCTAGGCGTCCCTGGGCTAGGCAGCTCCTGTTGACCAAGAGTGATCCTTGGGAGAAGGGTGCAGGGTGGGCCATCAGCAGTCAAAACTCACAGTGGCTAAGGAGGAGGCATCCCAGCCAGGCATAGGGATCTGTTCGGGGCACATAGCTTCTACTCCATGCATAAGTACGATCTTTTAAGTTAGTAGTAGTGCAATGAATAAAAAGAGGATAGTCAATGGCAGATGGACAGGTCATGAAATGCTTCTCTGGAGAGAGGACATCTGAGCTGAGCCCTGAATGCCAAGCAGAAGCTAGCATGATGAAGGTCTGGGACACTATCTTTCTAGGGGCATGAAACAGCAAGGACAAATAAAGTGGATGGTTTTTTATTAAGGATGACAGTTTAAGATATTTGAGGAGCAGAAAGAAAGCCCAGGTGGTCCGAGTGCCATGAGGAAAGGAGGGGGTGGTGGAGAAGAAAGTCAAAGGGACAGGCAGGGGTCAGATCAGATAGGGTGTGGCAGGCCATGAGCAGGGCTTTGGATTTTATTCCAAGGTCAGTGGAGAGCCTACTACGCTATTAAGCCAATCAGCATCAGATATCCCAATCTAGAAATTAAACCATCAGCCCACACTCAGCCCCTCTTAACACCATACCAGAGGCTCTGAGACTAAGCAGTCAGTGAGTATGGTGTGCCCAGGATGCTGCCTATTTTACCATGGAAACAGGGCTTGTTGGATGGAATGATTCCCAGGAGGCACACTTACATGAATGTGAACATCAGCTACAACTACTGGCAGTTCTTGCATTAAGACCACCTGGTTCTTGGTTCACACAGCAGCCCACAGAAGATTTCTTAACCTTTGTCATGGATGACCTTTGGTTTTGATGAAAATCTGAAGCCTTTTTCCCATGTATTTTCCCTACATCTGGTATTCCAAGAACACATTTTCCCCAAATTAGAAGCTAGTGCATTTTCCCATACGGGCAACATTTTACGTGGTGGATAGTCCTACAGAACTTGGCTACCCAAATTGTGATCCATGGGTATTCCACGTACAAATGCAGAACCACAGGCCCCGTCCCAGGCCTACCGAGTCAGAATCTGCTATTTAACCAGGCCCCCAGGTGATTTGCATGCACATTAAATTTTGATCAACTCTGTTGTAAAAAGTTGTTTCTACAGGAAAATGTGTCTTGAAGTCCAATAACTCACTTATTAACAAACACCGGGAACTTATGACCAGTGTGTAAAAGAGTGTAGAACTTTAGAATATAACTAGAAAAGAGAAAAACGTGTACTAGTCCTTTGCATAATTACTGTCATTTGTGTGGACACCAGGAAGCTGCTTGGAGTCCCAAGATGATTGAAGAGAGACCCCAAATGGAAAGAGATTTGGAGAAGAAAAGAGTGAGAAATGTAGCTTTGATGGATGGTTTCACAGAAAAGGAGAGGTCAGCACTAGTCCAAGTGTGTCTGAAAATATTTCTTCTAGAAGGCAAGACTTCCAGAATGCTAGAAATCCAGCTACCCGCTCTTCTATAAAAGCAACGAGGTGAAAAAGCAACAGAGGCAAACTTATCAAAATCAACTTTTTCAGAACTCTGGAAATTAATCAAAAGCTTGTAACAATCCAACAGGTATTTCTTTAAGAAAACATTAGTTTTACAAGATGATCATAAGTTTTACCCAAAAGAAGATTCTGTAGTTAAATGAGAAGCACTGGGTGTGAGAAGGTTAAACAGGTTTCTCTCAGCAGGACTTTCCAGAGCCTTTACGATGCCAAATATGCAGCGTATAGCATGCAGTTTTCCCCCAAACTTAATTGACTGTAGATCTCTTTTGTTGTGAGCTATTTTGTGGATTTAAATCCTGAGAAATACATGTTGGGAAATACTAGGTAAGACTTTGAGGTGAGATCTGAGAAGGAAGGAAGCATTCTAGACACTGGAGGAGAGAGTGAGCATAAAAGAGAATGAGAAGATATTTGTCATGCACCTAATCAACAAGGAGTCCTATCCAGAAAGTATAAAGGGCAAAGGATATTAACTGAATAATATTAAAGGATAAACACAGGAGAAAATCTAGATGATCAGTAAATACGTAAAAAGATGCTCAACCTCCAGAATTATCAGGGAAATACAAATCAAATTAAAACCATTATAAGTTTGACAAATATTCTAATCCTTGACAACACCAAGTGCCAATGGAGAGGTAGAGTATGGCAACTCTAATATATTGCTAATAGTGGTATAAACTGGGATAACCATTTTGGAGGGTGATTTGGCAAAATTTAGAAAAGTTGAAGATGTGCATGCACCCTAGAGAAACTCCCACTTGTATGTACACAGAGACAAGTCCAAAAGAGTTTGTTTCAGCATCATTTGTGAAAACAACCTAAATGGCCGTTAACAAAACAATGGATGAATATATTGTTGTACATTCATATAATAGAATATTATACAGAAGTTTAAAATGAATTAAGGCTATACGTATTAACAATGATAAATTCTAATAGGACACATAGAGTATGAAACCATTTATAATAAAGTTTTAAAAAATGCAAAAATATTGCATATTTGATCCTCTCATATTGCATATTCGATCATTTTCAGATGTCAAAATTGGATCATTTTCAGATGTCAAAATGGAAATGATGCATACAAATTCATCATGATGATGACCTCTGGGGAAGGAGGGAGGGGAATGGGATTGGGGAGGGATACACAGGGAATTCAACTCTATCTGTAGCATTTTGTTTCCTTACAAAAGAAATATGAAGCAAATATGGAAAAAGGCTTAAACTTGACCAGGATATGTATGGGTAAATACTTGTTTACAGTATGTGTGTTTGCAATGTTATTGGCTCTGTTTCTGTGTATAGAATATTTGTTATGGGTTGAATTATGTCCCTCCAAAATTCACATGTTGAAGTCCTAACCCCCAATTACCTCAGAATGTGACCTTACAGAAATAAAGTCATTGAAGTTGTAATTAGGTAGGATGAGATCATACTGAAGTAGGATGTGCCCCGTATCCAATATGGTTGGTGTCCTCATTAAAATAAAAAAAATAAAAAGAAAAGAAATTTGAGCACAGACATGAGTGCAGAGGTAATGCCACATGAACTTGAAGGCAGAGATCAGGGTAATGCATCTATGAGCCTAAAACTTCAAAGTTTGCCAGGAAACCACCAGAAGCTAGAGGAGAGACATGCAACAGATCCTTCCTCAGTAGGAACACACCTGAATGACACCTTGATCTCAGAATTCTAGTCCCAGAACTGTGGGACAATACATTTCTGTGGTTGAAGCCACCAGTTTATGGTACTTTGTTACAGCAGCTCTAGCAAACTAAGAGAGATTTCATTATATGAGATAATTGTGGCAGGGATGTACCTTTCAATAAGGAATCTTTTTGAGTTCTTGAACAGAAAAGAGAAATGGCAAAAGCCTGGGAGTAAAATTTCCTAGATGGTGCTATAAAGAAGTGTTCAAGGGGATGTGATACTACACCAAAGTTGATCAGAGGTCACTGGGGCAGGGCCCATACTGAGCCTGACTGAAGTGAGGCTGTAGGAAACAGAGGGAAAGGACGGAGCCATAGGACACATCATGGATGCCATACACCTTAACTGTTGACCTTAGAGCCAGGTGAGGGAAGGCAGAACAAGTCAGTGCTTAAGAGAATGGGTTCTGGAATCAGTCAGCTCTGGGTTTGAATCCCATTTGTCCCTAACTAGTTAAATGGCCTTGACAGGCTATACAACCACTTTGCCTCAATCTCTCCATCTATTCAGTGTATGTAGCACCATTTCTGTCATAGGATGGGCATGAGGATTAAGTGAAATAATGAAGGTAAAATATTTAATCAATGCCTGGCATTTAATAAGTATATTATGAATATTATTGTATTACAGTATTACTCAGGGCTCCATCAGACAAGCTGGAACCTCTCCAGGTATTTCAAACAGTGAGAACCTAATACAAGGGATTGGTTTTACAGGTAATGTAAGGTCTGGGAAACTGCTCAGGGGATGGATGAAGCAGCCCAGAGATTAGCAACAACAAGAAGCTGTTGTTATTACACCTAGTGTGTGAGGGACAACATGAAAAAGAAGCTTCCTAGGGCTACCTTAACAAATTACCACAAACTAGGTGGCTTAAAACAACAGTTCATTCTTCTATGGTTCTGAAAGCTGCAAGTCCAAAATCAAGGTGTCAGCAGGGTTGGTTCCTGCTAAGGGCTTTGAGGGAGAATCTGTGGCATGCCTCTCTCCTAGCTTCTGGTGATGGTCAGCAATCTGTGGCATTCCTTGTCTTGCAGAGGCATCACTCCAATCTCTGCCTCCATCTTCACATGGCATTCTGCCTCTATGTCTCCGTCCACTCCTCTTCTTACAAGGACACAAGTCACATTGGATTAGGGCCCACCCTACTCCAGTATGACCTCATTTTAACTATTCACATCTACAAAGACCTTACTTCCAAATAAGATCACAATCAAAGATACTGGAGGTTAGGATTTAGACACATCTTTGGGGAGCACACAGTTCAACCCATGATAGATATGTTCTCAGTGATAAGTCAAGGCCATCCAGGGTGGGCTAGAATGTTGGCTGATAACTATCTAGTAGAACTGTGGACCAAAGAGGGAAGGGCTGTAGCATGAGATTTGTAACCACAGCTTCTGCCTAGCCACTGCCATTGCACCAGAGGCAGAAAAAGAAAGGGAGAAATATCTCTGCCTCTGCCTTCCTCCTGCCCTTCAACCTCCCACCAGTGCCTCCTACTGGCCAAAAGAGCTGGAAAACAGCTGATGCAAGAGCCTGGGAAATTTATCCTGCAAAATCAGCTGTCCCTTTCCCGTAGTTCTGAAGTGCAAGGCCTGAGGCTGGACAATGTCCAGTTGCAATTGGTGGAAGCTGGTCAAGGCCTGCATGGACCTAGTCACCCCAGCTGGAACAAGAGGGAGGGCTGAGAGGATTTTGAGTGGTGACAGTTAATATCCAATCAGAGAGAAGAACAAGATAAACATGCTCTCTGCCCGTGGAGATGTTGGTCTAGTGGATGAGAGTGATATTAAATAAATACAATTTAAAATTTAAACTTAAATAAGCACTATGAAAGAAAAGTAGAGTGAGTGATGAGAATAATCATGGGCTCAAAGTTTAAAGCGGGGCTTCAGGGGCAGCCTCTCTTAGAAGTGACATTTAAGCTGAGTATTAAGTAGGGGCAGTGAGCATGATCTACTCAGTACTCCTTCCTTTGTAAAACTGACTTCTCTCCCTTCCTATGATCCCAGAGGACATGCCCATCACATGTCCCAATCTGTTGACCATGGGAAGTCACATAACACAATCCAAGCCCATCAGACTCTTCTCCTCTGGAAGCTGAATTTAAATCAAACACATAAGAACAGTAGCAATAGATGCTGAGCTCTCTGATGGCAACGTCTCAAAACTGTTTATGAAACTTCCCCAGAGAAGCTGTGACACATTCTATTTTCTAAAGATTGCTGCAATAGTATCTCCCATCCCACCTGCTCGTCTTTTTTTTTTTTTTTTTTTTTTTCGCGGTACACAGGCCCTCTCACTGTTGTGGCCTCTCCCGTGTGGAGCACAGGCTCCGGACGCGCAGCCTCAGTGGCCATGGCTCACAGGCCCAGCCGCTCCGCGGCATGTGGGATCTTCCCAGACCGGGGCATGAACCCGTGTCCCCTGCATTGGCAGGCGGACTCTCAACCACTGCGTCACCAGGGAAGCCCCCACCTGCTCTTCTTACGATGTGACTTTGATTCTACACCCTGTGAGATGTTAGGGCCTGTGCTCCCTCCGTTTGGCATCTGAATGGCATGATGACTGGTAGAAATGATGTCCCGTGACTTCTGAGACTACATCCCAAAAGGCAATACAAAATCCAGCTGGCTCTCTTGGGATACTTGGAACCCAGCAACCTTGGAACCTAGCTACTTGTCTTCCATAACCCTCTATGTTCCAGGCTCATCGCAATGAGGCCAGTACCAAAACCTTCGCCATACTGTAAAGAAGTTCAAGGGCCCATGGAGAAGAATCAAGGCCCCCAGTCCCCACTCCAGGTGAGCTCCTAGCTGCCAGCCATGTGAGTGAGCCATATTGAGAGTGGGTCCTTCAGCCCCGATCTGAACCATGCCAGCTGATACCCCACAGAACAGAGGGGTATCCCCACCCAAGTTGAAGATTCATAATCAGAATAAATGATTGTTGTTGTTTTGTGCCATCAAGTTTTGGGACAGTTTATTACCTGGCAATGAATACTGGAACAGCTGTCCTGATTTTTCTTTGCTCATGACCTGGCTCTTTTCAATTTTATAAGCTTTTTGGTATCCTTTTGATTAATTTATTCTTACCTAAATTAACCAAAATTTGTTCCTTTTGCTTGTAACCAAAGAACCTTGACATATAACCCTGGAAAATGATAGAAGGACAAACATCCACCGAAAGGCAACAATGGGCCTAAAGACTCTCGTTCAGGGAAGAGCCTGGGACCTTGAAAGGAATGAGAAGAGTAAGTGAGGCTGGAGTGCGGTGAGTGGGGGGCATGTGACTCAAAGTGAGCTGAGAGGGAGTAAAACAGTACTAATTATGTACCAAGCCTAGGACTAGTATGTAATGCATAATGTCTCATCCATGTGCATATCAACAATAAGGGGGAAGTCCTATTTTTGAGCAACTCCCCACCTCCACATACAGAAAACCCCATTTAAGAGAAAACGAAATTGCAACTCAGCAACCACTATTTACTGCTGACCTGGAAACTCGACCCAGCTTTATCTTCCTCCAAAACTTGTCCTCCTAATATATCTGCTGTGTGGCCCAGTAGAAGATTTATAACTTAGAGAACAGAGTACAAGGAGAGTAATAAGGGGGATATGCATGGATGAAGAAACAGCCCAGTTGGAAAGACCCAATAACATCATGGAGCCATAAAACTCATTTTACAAATAAAGGGACCCAGACATGGACCGTTATTAAAGGGTAGAAGGAATATGGACTTTGGAGCTCCACAGATGTGGGCTGAATTCAGAACTTCCTACTATGGGATGTGTAATCACAGGCATTTCACTTGACCTCCCTTGGAATCCATTTTCTCATCTCTAAAATAGGGGTGAGGATCCCCAAGTCGCTGCTGTAAGGTTTGACAATGACACTTGTAAATTGGATGGCGCTTGGTGGGTGTCAAAATGGCACCAATAATCCTAGATATTGAGAATACTTATAGTAACACCCAAGGTTGCCTAGACAGAGACTTAAAAAAGTGGGGGGAAAGCAAAGCAGAAAAGAAGAGAGGAATCAGTAGAATGGGAGAAAGGGACACAAGAAAGAAGGAATTACTGGAGGGAGGGAGCGTGGGTAGGAGGAACAAAGAATATCAAATCGCACGCTGGAGGCTTTTTAAGTCTCCTTGCAGAAAGCTATTCCAGAGCCTGAAGCAGCTCCTGGTGCGACCAACCCTGTAGGAGAGGTGCCAGCCACGTGCAGCCCAGCCCTGCAATCTTGTCAACGATCAGATGTTCATGCTCAGGGGTTAGGGCACCTGTAACTCCCAGGAAACCAGTCCTCAAACAATCTGATTGAGAGCTCTCTTTGCAAAGACAAAAGGCAGCCAGCCCCCTTCTACCTGAATCCTTTTAATTCCTCTACCTCGGCCAAGGGCCAACAGCTCACTGAATTCTTGGTCGCCATGGGGCTCAGCCTCTCTAGGTAGCCTTGCTGCTGTCTGACCTTCATTCAGCTGCAGAAGGAACTGGAGGAGGGCACAGAAGGATGTCCCCTGGGGGCAGTGGGCAGAGTAGCCCACACTAGGTCCTCAGCCCCAAGTTTCCATTTCTGCCCAGCACCTGACGAAAAGAACTCATTTTCAAACCATATCACCCACGAATGAGGCAAGCAACAGATGAAAGGAACTACAGCGACTTTCCCAAGTCATCTAAAGTGTGGCCAGCATTGCCACGATTCCCTGGTATGAAGTTTCCAGACAAGGGAGAAAAATGGACCAAAGGGAATGTCTTTCTTAAAAGGGAAGTGGATCTGTGTTGAGATACTTCAGAAGAAGGATAATTCTGGGAAGGCTGATTCTGGTTCCTTGCCATCATCCTATCCTCGGTGGCCTTATTGGAAATTCCTACCCTCCCTCCCTCCAGGCTCCCCATCCCCACATCAGGGCTGGGCCACTTTCTATGAGGAAAATAGAGGTTGCAATGTTTGGCATATTAATTCAGAGTATATGGTCAAAAATATTGTTTGCTATGGCTCGTGGGCTTATGATATTTAATTTAAAATAGATTTTCCTAAATAAAAAGAGACTTTAGGGCTTCCCTGGTGGCGCAGTGGTTGAAAGTCTGCCTGCCGATGCAGGGGACACGGGTTCGTGCCCCGGTCCGGGAGGATCCCACATGCCGCGGAGCGGCTGGGCCCGTGAGCCTTGGCCGCTGAGTCTGCGCGTCCGGAGCCTGTGCTCCGCAGGGGGAGAGGCCACAGCAGTGAGAGGCCCGCGTACCGCAAAAAAAAAAAAAAAAAAAAAAAAAAGGAGAGAGACTTTATACACATGGCCATTAGAAGCAAACCGTTTTGCTGCTCGGCATTGGTAAAATACGATGTTTTTAAAGCATTTTATAGCACGTTGGCCCTTTGGCAAGGATGGAGTGTTCTGAAAAGATGGAGGCTTAGCACAGTGACAAGATGGTCCTGGTGCGATTGTCACAAGCCCAATTCTGTGGGCAGTTTTCACCTCCATAAGCTCCATTTTCTTTTGTATAGTAAATTTCCTTCTTAATTCCTGAAGTTATACTCAGATCTGAGAAAGTCTAACTCTTGAGATCAGGCAGCTGAAGTGATGACCACAAATGCTTTATTATGTCATTTCTCATTAAATATGAACAGATTGTTTCCACAGCAAGCACGAGGCCAAGTGTTTTCCCATTTTCCACGTCTCTTCCAGCGTTAGTGGGAGGGCTGTGGAGCTTTCCCTTTTTCTCTCTTTTTCTGTCTTCTTTTAGCAATCGCCTGAGATTGAGGCTGCAGAAAGGGTGGCCTGGTGTTTTAAAGGCCTGGAGGTCGATGTACAAGTTAAATAAGGCTGGTCTACACGGACGGAGCACAGGAGGGGCGGTTGTGCAGCTCTTGGCGATGCAAGTTCCATAGAGTGGCTACAAAATAAAAATACCTTCTTATTCATCTCATGGAGGACCATGCCATGAATTATGTCAATCCAGCTTGTTTTCTTCAACTGATTCATTTTAAACTTCAGATGATGGCAGCAGACCTAGCAGGGCGAACCCACTGAGTGGTTTAACCATGAAACACACAAGGGGAAAAGACAAGGAGAAGAATCCATGGTGTTAACTTACAGGTTCCTGCTCCGAGTGGGAGCATTTTAGCAGCCCTGTCCTCCATCTTCCATCCTCCGCTCGAAACCAGACCTAGACAATATCCTTCGCTGGAATATGATCACGAGAGAGCACGTCCCTCAGGGTCCAATCTGTTGCACTGGTTTTCTTGATGCAATGTCAGCCGCTAAAGACTTTTACTGGAAAAGCTGATACTTGAGAAATGGTTTTGTATTAGTTCAGGATAGAAAGGAAAGCTGATAGCAGTTTCTAGATTGTCAGTAATCCTTTCTTATGAGTGGCCAAAGAGAAACAGCCCACTTCCTGATGGAGCCTCAGAGAAACGTGGAGGTACGAGAACAATTGTTCCCAATGCAGTTCCGTCTATAATTAGCGATGCACCAACCACTGCGCGGTTTGTTTTTCTAGTTCAGTAACCTTTAACAACACTTGTAATCAGTTGGGTTTTAAGAAAGAGGGGGTGAGGGCCAGGGGAAAGAGTTACATTACACTCAGCACAGCAGTCCTGGAGAAATGCTCACGGCTGAACACACCTTTCTGCCAGGGTGGCTTTCTGTGCCTTTGTGTGAAGGGATATAAACAAAGCTTGGGGGAACACAGGAGAGATCCTGCAATCCCACGGGGTAACTTTAGAGGAGAAGCTGTCTCCTTTGTCCGTGGAGTGAGGGATTGGGTTTGCAGGCAGCCTGAGGACTGCAACCCTGCCTTTGGGGAGTTTTGGGGACAGGTATTTACCTGGTCTGCACCTGGGTATCAGTTGCTTAAATGGGGCACAAACCTGCCAGGGCTTGAAAGGGTCAGAATATGTACCTGGCAGAATTAACAAAACTAGAAGACACCTTTGCTGAAGCAGGCAAGACCCCTACTGGGGGTTTTGCAATTCAACTCCAGAAAATTCTTTAGAGGGGTTATCCATTAGCACATGCTATGGTGAGCAGGAAGGCAAATATTGATTTGTAAAGTTCCTATCTCAGTGGCTGTCTTTGAATGAACTCGGGAATTGACCACTCTTAACCAGCCGTTAAAATTAAAGCAAAAAAGGACTGTTTTATTTCTTGTTAAAATAATTATTTTCTGTTTATAAAGAGGCACTACATGTTCAGTAAAGACACATTAGGAAGTGAATAGCTAATAGAAAAAGAAAAAATCAAAAGCTTCCATAATCTCAGCATTAACTGTGGTCTATAACATTTCAAGCTTGAAAAACAAACATACAAACCATTTCTAACAAACGTCAGGGCTGAGAGTACATGCTATTTTGGAATCTACTTTTGTCACTTTTGAGCCTTTATTGCGGCCATTACTTCGTCTACATCATTTTTAATGGCAGCTTAGTATCGTATGTCATGGATGTACAAAAGCTTATTTAATCAGTCCTTTGTTTTTAGACACTCAGATGGCTTCCAGCTTTTCCGTATGTTGTAAACTGCTTCGGTGAACCACCTTCCGGGTAAATATTTCCATTCAAGTGTTATTGTTGTTCAAATGGAATCATCTGGCGATGCTTTAGAAAATGTTCTGAGAACTAGAGTCAAGGCGAAGAGTGGCATAAGCTCAAATGAGGCAATGACCTTCTAAATACGTCTGAATAGAAGATGCGAATAGAGTTTCCTAATAGGTATGACTCAAATAGTAAAATAGGAAATGTTAAGAGACATTCTGTAAAAATACCAGGCATTTAACCAAATTGTACAGGGCCACCAATGATCTGTTAGATGTCTGCCATCTCTAATTTCTAAGCATGCTATTCTAGGAGCCTCTGTTTTTATAACACATAAATGCATGTGGCATCTTCCTGGGTTATTTGGACCAAATACTGTAATTCTTTGAGCTCAGCAGGCTGTTTTGGGGGATTACAAAAAAACCTGGTTTAGATGGTGATAGAGAACTTGGGGGGTAAAGTTGCTGAAATGATAGTGGTGAAGGGCAAAATGCTAGGAGAGAGCAGGTCTAAAGTTGTCCTTAGTGAACTCAAAATATATGATTTGATAAAAATAATCTTAATCTCTGCTTTCAAGGAGAGTGTTTATAACAAGCATGGACAGCAGTTAAGAAACTCAGGAGACAGCCTTCGGTATGGAGGGCAATCATATGGCAGACCTGTCACCCCCCCTCTCCTTGTCCATTAGACGTGGCTAACAATCAAACCACTCCTCCCTGAGATCACACACAGCCCCAGGATCCTCCATCCGGGTCTCCAGGCTGCCGTGAGTAACCTATTGGAACTGGCACTGGAGGTGATACTTAGTTTTTCTTGCTGGCCTAGTGGGTTTCCACCAATAAGGGACATGTTGGAGGAAGGGGAGGATTTAGGTGGTTAGGAAAGTAAGAAACTGATACCTGGACTGATGGAGCTAAAAGGCAGGAGAAGGGCATTCTGCTGAAAAGGCTGAGAATCCATCCTGGTGCAGCAATCCCAGAGGCCTGTTTTCCTGTATGTAATTTGGAACTATAATCCACAGATTTTCCTGAAGTGTTTAATCCCACCCTCCCCACTAGAACTAGGGGCTCCTACTGCAGCAAATTGTAAGCCCTCATTTCTACATACGGATCTCTCAATTAGTCGGCATTTATTGAGTGCCTTTTGTCTTCAACTGGATTACCCAGGAAAGAGGAGCCTGAGACGGGACTTGTGTGTAGCTAATTTATTACGGGACCTGAGTTCAGGGAACTCAGGGACCTGGGACCCTTTGCTGCAGTGCTGCAGTGCTTGCACCTGGACAAACATCTTCCCGAGCAACAAAATACAAAGAAACTCTAAGGGACTAAAAAATAACTGCATGCATACACAGTTGGGGCAAATTCTGGGCAACAGGATACAAAGAGACCAAGAAGTCCAGCTGCCACTTCTGCAGAGCTGGGAGCAAAACAGGGTACTGTGCGTGCCCCCTGCACTCAACACCACCAAAGGGGTGGGCAAAACACCTGAGCCACCCTTCTGGCCCAACCCCTGGACACGTCCCTGCCCTCACCCCATATAAGGTACCAGCTCGCCTCCCTTAGCGAGTGAGCAAGGGAACCTGTTACTTGTTCTCAGTCCCCTCTGCTGCCGCAGGGGCTCCAATAAAGCCTTGCTTGAATTTCTTGTCTGGCCTCTTATCAATTTCTATTGATTAAGGAGGCCAAGAACCCTGGTCAGTAACAATTGAAAAGAGCAACACACAAAAAGAAGGAAAGCCAATATGAAGATGTGGGCTTGATTCCCCTAGGAGCCTCTGAAGAGCTTCTAGAATCTTCCTCAGCCTTATCTGGTGAGTGACTGAGGAGGGGATCCATGACCCCGCCCCCCACAGGTCAAAGACTGCCCCAAGGAATAAGTCTCTTGCACTCCTGTGGGTGCCAAGTGGGTTCCTGCTGTCAGACCTGAAGCAGAAAGTGAGAGATACACAATGTGGCCTGGGCCCAGGGCGCTGGGGCAGACACTGTCAGATTTCACCCATACAAAGCCGGTTGCTACAGCTATGGCTGTATCAGAAGTAATAAAATTATTAGACACAATCTCTCTGACAGCTGAATGATGGGAAGGAACAAGCCTTACAGGCTGATAGGAGAGAAAAAGAGCTTGTCCTGTCCCAGGACCAGACAGTCTAAAACGACTGGAGCCAAGTGAATAAGGAAAAGGGAGTTAGAAGATGAGAGATGCCAAGAGTGCTGTAGACCATGAGAAGAAGTTTGTGTTTGATGGGAAGACATTGGAGAGTTTGCAAGTGGAGGAGTGACATCATCTGATTTAGCTTAAAAAATCCCCAAAAAACACTCTGCCTGCTGAGTGGAGAACTGACAGTTGGGAAGGGAAGAATTGGCAGTGGGAAGAGTGAGCACAGAAGCAGAGGGAGCCATGAGGGGCGATTGTAGAAGCACATGTAACAGACAAGGGTTGTTTCTTATAGGGCAGTAGTCTTCAAACATATTTCTCTCACTCACCCTAACAGAATTTTGAAAAATTATGAGTTTAGTCTCACACTTTTTTTTTTTTTTCCGGTCCGCGGGTGCTCCGGACGCGCAGACTCAGCGGCCATGGCTCACGGGCCCAGCCACTCTGCGGCATGTGGGATCATCCCGGACCGGGGCACGAACCCGTGTCCCCTGCATCGGCAGGCGGACTCTCAACCACTGCGCCACCAGGGAAGCCCTATTCTCACACTTTTAAGTTGACATCTAAAATTTTTCAACCCAAGTATTAAGTAGTTACCAAAAAAGGTAATTTCTGCTCATTATAAACGTTGACAATTTAAAATAAAACATGTATCACACTTTTCAAGATATTCAGTTGAAGCTAAATTCCATAATTTATTAAATACCATTTACTGCATGCATTCATTTTAAAAGTATATTAACAAGCTTTTCCATGACAGTCAATTGTTGTATTCTATTTTTTATCTTTTAATTCATATTTTTATTCTGCTTTTCATTACATTTCCCTAAAGATTTTTATCCTAATGTAGTATATTTTAATGTTTGAAGTACTTTTATTGATTATCCTCACATAGTCTCTACATCAAAAATATGTGTAAGAGTTGGAATTTTTTTTTTTAATTCCTATGGTCATCAAACTTCTAACTAGTGATTTTTTCTGATTGAATTATCAGAAGTTCTAACACACAATTAATTACAATAATACACAATTGACTACAAAAAAATAAGCGTATTACTAGCACAGTTGATTATAATAGCATCAACTATTAATTACTAACGCACAATAGATTACAATAACATAAACACATTACAAATGCTATTGAATAATGATTAGACATAAAAAACTAAAGTTCATTAAAAATGCATCTCTTCAGGAGGTTAATGGGGCTTTTTTTTTCCTCGAATGGTTTTTACTTCCTGCTAGAATGAGACAGAGCTCAACATCAATTCTATCCCTATTTTTATTTTCATTGATATAAATGCTAAGAAAACTTATGCACAAAAATATGTAAATAGAAATGAAAGGAGTTTTATTGTAGCAAAATCTGTCAATGATTTGAACTCCTTCTGAGTTATATGCCAAAATATGACAAGCTAATCTGTCTTCCAAATACGCTTGAATGACCTATCGGCTCAGTTAGTTCTTTGTTCGTTTTGTTGAGCACCAGGAATTGGAGACAATCTGACTTCACCAAGGATGTTTCCCAGTCCTTGGGTGCATTCCTTTCATTCCTTTCACCAAAGAACCTAAAGTGTTTTCCACCCCAAAGGTAGGCGCCATTGTAAGCTCAGGAATGGATGCTGAGTAAGCTTTTCTCTGTGTAAGGGAAGGTGTGCGAAGAGGGGCACTGAGACTGTAAATGACCTCAGCATACTTCTCAGGCAGATCCTGTTGGAGAAAGAGAATAGGGAAATCGATTGCCTTAGACTCTTCATTTCTTGTACACCTGGGAAAACTTTCATGTAACCCCGCAGTGAAAAACCATGGTTTCAAGCCCACTGGTCTTGGTTTTAGCAATGAAAGTGGTAAGAATTACTGGAGTTAGAGTAGATATCAAAGGTTGAGGCTCAGGACTTGCTGATGGCATGGATATGGGGTATGTCTAGACAGAGGGAATTCAAGATGGTACTTCAGTGTAATCAGAAGAGAGGTGGCTATAAGGGTGCCTGAAATACAGTAATAAATTTTGTAATCTCAGTGGCTGGAGAAATAAACATTTATTTCTTATTCAGGCAAAGCCCTCTCTGGGTTAAGACTGACTCTAGGATCCAGGATTTCTCCAAGGCGTGATGCTGCCATGTCAACACATGGCTTCCAAGGTTCTGCAAAAGGGAAAGAGAGAGAGGTTCCAGGTTGTAACTTTCTTGTCCTGGAAATAACTCTGGTCACTTTTGCTTACGGTCCATTGACCAGAAGCACGTACCTGGTTCTCAGCCAATTGCATAAGAGACTGCCACGAAGGACACCACAAGAGCATTTTGTGAGTGCTGTCTTGGCCACGCTGTGTTTTGGCATGTGAAACTAGATGAATGATGTTTCTGAGCGGGGGGGGGCAATATTTGTATAGGTTCATTGCAAACCAGAGTTTTGGGGGAAAAAACCGTAATTGTTTTCATATAGAATAATAAATAGGCAAGACCGGTGGAGGAAAATAGGGAAAGTAACACCAATGAGAAGGACTTGCCCTGCCAAATAATGAAGTACGTTACAAATCTAAAATAATTACAATGGGCAGTTTCAAAAGAACAAAAAAGTAAAGCCTAAGACAGACTTTAGTTTATATAAACTTTTAATATATGATGAAAGGCAGCCTCATGGGACATCTGTACCACTCTTTACACCATTACTAAAATAAATTACACATGGATTTAAAGGGTTGAATGGGAAGCAAAATACTTATTTCAAAAAATAATCTTGCCATCATTTAAATAATCACCTACATTTTTCTTCTCTGAAAGAATAATGTAGGTGATTGTTTAGATTATTTCAAGATGAGCAAGGACTTCCTGAGCATAAAAGCAATAGAAGAAATCATGAAAAAAAGACTGAATACATTTGAGAATATATTAATTTTTTTTGTCTGTAGGCAACGCAAACAAAATTAAAAGGCAAATGACAAACTGAAAACAGATATTTAAATAAACACGAGACAAAGGGTTACAATCTTAATTTAAACAACTCTTACAAAACTGTGATGCCGCCAACATGCCAAGTTTTAATGGCAAAAGCTAAGAAAAGACAATTCACACTAGAAATACAAACAGCTAAGAAAGACAATGGCCTGCAACGTAAAATAATCTTTTTGCTCACCAAATTGACAGATAATTTTAAGCTGTTACTTTAGGAGTCAATGCTGGCAAGCCTTTAATGAGAACGATGATGACGTATTCTGCTGGAAAAAGTGTGAATTAGAGCAAACTTCCTGGAAAGCAATGTGTAATATGTAATCAATACTGAGATGCTAAAATGTTTATGCCAATGTTCTATATCTGACGTATATATATATAAAATTGATCTGTACAAGAGTTGTACACTTTGCTATACATAAACCATAACTTTAATTTAAAACAAACATAGGTACCTATAAATGAAAATGGATAAAAATGTTAAAATAATAATAGTAGTTATCTCTGAGTGATTTTTTTATTTTCCTTTTCCTTCTCACCATTATCCAATTTTAAATAATAAATATTAAATATTATTAATACAATAATTAAAATTGATGTCAGTAATATAAATAGCAAATTAATTAAGTGCAGTCACAGAAAGGTATCCTACTCTGAAACCATGGTCCTCAGGCTTCTGAAAGAAATTCAGCTTTTGTCAAACTCGCAAAATCATTAGTAGCCCAGTTCCCCTAAACCAAGTCCATCATGTAGGCTTTGGTGCAGTGCTGTGCAGAGGAAAGCATACTGGGTTGTAAGTTATAGATTAACTTCCAAGGCGGTCATTACTAGGACTGCTCACAAGTGTGATTTACAGCAAAGAAGTCTTGAAACTCAACACACCCTCTGAAACACTATAGGTAAAGGAGAACTGAAAAGCTAGCTGGATATTGTTTGTCTTACAGGAGAAAATTTGTCATTTTAGTCACGTAGAAATCACCCATCATCATGGGCAGTTAACTTGCAAGAATATCTTTTCCTGCCTCTGTCTGTAGCCTCTCCAACACCCTGACCCGAGGTTGCAAGACTAAGAAGACAAATACAGCAGGTCCTACCCAATAGCCCATCTTCACTTTCTTCTTGATAACACCCTGATTTTGTATGGGGTCCAGCTCTAGGGAATGAAGCACGATTGTTCTAACTCCTTATGGCCACGCCATTTCTTGTTGGCAAATGTTCTTTTTCAGAGCCTTCTGTGAAGCTGGAAGTGGATCCATATAAGGAGAAGTCTAGCTTTTCAGGGGAAGCTTTTCTTCTAAGATAAAAGGACAGAGGCTTATAAGGACACAGTCTTTTGTCTCTGCCTCACTCTCCCCCTGGAAGGCTGCCATGATGCCTGGAGCCATGGTAGCCATCTTAGGATCATAAGAGAAAGTTTAAGAGAATTCCATAGAAGCCTACCCAATGCTCTGACATGGTTTAGCTGCTGAACCAGCTCTGGAGCGTCTGTCTACAAATTTCTTGAGATATTAAGCGTTCGATGGCTAGGGTTTTTTACTTGCAGCTAATTGCTTCTTAATAAGATATAATGAGACTTTAGAGATGACCCTGGTTTGCCCATAATCTTGTTCCTAACTTCCTAAATATGGGATTTGTGACAATTTGTGACAACTCAAGGGAGTTCTATAAACATGTTCTGTGCTCTTGCAGACTAACATGGGGAGTGAAGAAGGTCATGCCAGCAGTTAGATCAACCCCACCTCAGGGCTTCCCTGGTGGCGCAGTGGTTGAGAGTCCGCCTGCCAGTGCAGGGGACACGGGTTCATGCCCCGGTCCGGGAAGATCCCACATGCCGTGGAGCGGCTGGGCCCGTGAGCCATGGCCGCTTAGCCTGCGCATCCGGTGCCTGTGCTCCGCAACGGGAGAGGCCACAGCAGTGAGAGGCCCGCGTACCGAAAAAAAAAAAAAACACACACACAAAAAAATCTTTCAAATTCAAAGATGCTTGAGACCTCCATTAGTCCTCTTGTCCTGGTGTTTATCATCTTCAGTTAACTTACCTGGTGTCCAATGTTCCAGTTCTGTTCCCTGGATCTACTCTTTGGGAGAAGTGCCATATTTAGAAACATCTACCCATAGCTATCAGAGTTAGCTATGACCCCATGGAAAATGTATTCTTATCTAAAACATATCGATTGGTATCTTGTCATGAGCTTCTTACCGAGAGTTTACCTTTACCTGTAAGAGTCAATCTCATAGCAGAATTTGGGGCCAGGTCTTTTAAATAAGAAAACTCTCTGATATCCAGGCAAAGGACTGCTGCTCTGTCAATGTATAAGTCCAGCTTGAATTACACCAATAGGGTTACAGACAGACTCATATACCTAAAAACTCATACATAATCTGAACTCAAGTGCGTAAACAAACAACTTTTAAAACAATGACCCATCTAGAGTTTAGTAAAATATGCAATATTAACACTCATCCCAGTTACCAGTTAGAATGACCTAGACTCAACGTCCCCACTATCTGACAACATTTATTTATGTATTCCATACTCAAACACTGCCAGGAATGTGGGGAAGGAATATTGTGTTGGCTATCAGGACTTTGAACCTAGTCCTCTTTCTGCCATGAATTCATTCTGATTTGAGTGAATCCCTTCCCCTCTCTGGGCCTTAGTTTTTTTGTAGTGTAAAAAGATGAATTGGACCACATGATCTTTTTTTTTTTTTAAAGAAGACGTTGGGGGTAGGAGTTTAGTAATTTATTTATTTATCTTTGCTGTGTTGGGTCTTCATTTCTGTGCGAGGGCTTTCTCTACTTGTGGCAAGCGGGGGCCACTCTTCATCTAGGTGTGCGGGCCTCTCACTATCGCGGCCTCTCTTATTGCGGAGCACAGGCTCCAGGCGCGCAGGCTCAGTAGTTGTGGCGCACGGGCCTAGTTGCTCCGCGGCATGTGGGATCCTCCCAGAACCAGGACTCGAACCCGTGTCCCCTGCATTAGCAGGCAGATTCTCAACCACTGCGCCAGCAGGGAAGCCCTGACCACATGATCTTAAAGGCTCCAGACTGCTTTCAGATTCTCCTGCATAGGAATGTAGGAAAACAGAAAGAAATTTTGCCCTCCTTCTGTTAGAAGATGCCCCGTAGACCTGAAAAATAATATTTGGAATGCCAATGTTTTCTGAGAACTTATTATGTACCAGGCACTAGACTGTGAACAGCTTTTTGTGTATTACTTCATTTATTCCTTAAGATAACTAAGCATTATCTTTCCCATTTTGCCAATAAGGAAACAGGTCTGAGGAGCGCCATGACTGTGCCAGGATCACATAAATAAAAGGAGACAGTAGATTCCAAAATCCATCCTCTTACCCATCACACCACCCTACTTCCATAAGGCATTTAGCAAGTTTCAGCAGTATTTAAAACAACATATGAGCCTAACTGTAGAAAAGAACAACTCAAGGTTCTACTTCTTTCTGTCTAAAATTAAGTATGCATTTCAGTAAAATGTTGTGTTTTCTATTTTTTGGAGGCTGTGTTTTGGCTCCCATGTGAAAATGGCATCTTCTTCATAAAGGGCGGATAAGCAAAGAATGATCTGTTACATTTGATCATCTGAGTCTCATCATGTGAGACTTTTTACGGCCTGTGAAGGTTCGGGTTTTCACGAATTGCTGTCGTTGAATTCCATAAACATCTCTTGTGTTCAGGATATTGTAGCACCTACTCTCAAGGTATTGTTACTATGCTGAGTAAAAACACACTTGCCCTCTGCAGCCTATGGTTTTGCTTTGAAATCTCTGTAATTAACACACTCGCATTTCAGGCACTGGGTATTATTGAGTTCAAAGAAAAAAATATGTATTTCATCCTTTATTTTCTACAGATGATTCATCAATTCCACTCCTCCCTCCTACAGACATCTAAATTTCAGTTTTCTGAGAAGCTACAAAGCGTGAAGTGGCATCTAGGCATTGAGTCAGAGGACACCAAGTGTTAAACTGTAATACCGCCGAGAGTTTGGTGTCAACCCTCTTAACCTGTTTTCCGGTGTAGGCGTCATTAACAATGCTCTTTGCCCTTGGGTACTAAAAGGAAAAGACTCCAGTAACCCTACACCGGCTGTTCCACTTAAGTAACTACCTGATGCGTGGTTATCTTTCCAGGCTATCCGGGGAAGGGGGTGGAAACATTTGCTTCTGTGTCCCTGGCAAGCTGGTTAATGCTTGTCAAAGCAACGGCTCTGTTCCCTGAGGCTCAATCCCTGATCAGCATTTGAATTTGCACGCTTGTGAAAACCAGATAATACTCAGGATTGTGTTTACTGGACTATGAGATAGCACAACCATCAGCATGTTCACTTCAAACACACACACACACACACACACACACACACAAATCAGACATGTAACAGGAAATATTATTTCACACTGAAATACCTTAGTTAACTTTCCAGGTGCCTCTGTACTAATTTGAAATATCCCTAGCAATCCCCACAGAATGTTTGGAAACTTCCTCTTCAACATTTTCTTTATTTGTTCAAGTAAATCTATTCATCAATATTTCCTTTATTTGCTCAAGTAAATATATGAAGTATCCAAATATTCACTAAGGATTTGGTTAAAAGGGCTATAAGCATTTTTTTTAACGTATCAAGATTGCCCCTGGTGATCTTCTTGAGTCTTGACCAGTAGATGCAGCTAATTAGGTGGAATATTCCAGAGAAATGGAAGTCCCTGCAGAGAGAGATAATTCAAGCCATTCCCTATTTTACAATGCACATTGTAAAAAATGATTTCTTCATTACGAGAGGAAGGAGCTGCTCCAAGGCAGTGGAAATCGGCAGAAAGAGCGCTCCTCAGGTTTTGAAGAGGGAAATTTTTCAACAGTTATATAACCTCAATATTTTAAAAATGCTCTTTGGGGATCAAGCAGTCCAACTCTTCCAAGCCAGTCATTTTTCAATCCAAGATCAAAAGTGACATTTTAAGAGAGGTACATAAAGAAAAAGAAGAAGAAATTGTTGCAGTTGAGTGATTCCAAGGTCTTGTCGCCTTGTATATAAATAATTTCTGTGTATAATCTCCTGCTCGTGTATAACTCGGACCTGAGCTCTCTGCCAAGGAAATCTCTGTGGCCAGTGTTTAACAGGATATGGCCCATCTTGCTGGCTCTGAGCAGCCCACAGTGCATTTTTTTGTCCTGGGGTGGAGACCTTTATTTGCTGGCTGCAACTTGGATTTGGATGCCCAGTCACACTCTAAGCTGACCACTTTCTGATGTGTGATGCTCCCAGAACTTTTCACAGAGCAGGCCTCTCTGAGCTTCTCCTCAGAACTCCATGTATTTTGCTGCTGACAGCAACTCTGTCTCCTGGATATACATGCCCTTTGGGAGATATGGTGGAGTAGAGTGACCTCCTCCAAGCAGCCAGGTATAGCCCAACCAAATTTCCAAAGTTTCAAGTTACCTTTCCAATCTCACTGAATAAAGGAGCAGAGATTCCAAGCCAGTCCATAGGTCTAGCGTAACCTATGTCTCATCCTAAGAAGCATCTCCACCATCTTTCTGTCTTCCATTTGAAGTAAGTCTTTGTTTCTATCTACCCCAAGTCACCTGCTTCATTAAGCACAGAGACAGGAAAGTCAGCTGCTCCCTGGCCATCTTCTGCCACACGGGGAACACACGCTCAATCTGAGCACACACTGTCTTCAGCAAGTGATCGTTATATCCAACCCTCACTGCCTACTGCACGAGTCCTGATTCTTCCGCTTAAATTTGAAGAACCTCTTTCATCTTGCCTCAAACTATCTAATCCATGCTGTATCCCCACTGGTCAATTATGGTAGACCCACTGCCTCTAACTCTCTGCTTTTCTTAATATCCTAAACCTGTCATACTTGTTTCTTTCTCCATACCTTTGTCCGTACTGTTCCTGACCCTTGACTTCAAATGACTTCATGCTCATAGTTACTGACAGTGTTTTACAGGGTGCTGGCTATGTGCCCAGTCCTGTGCTGGTCACCTTGCATATGGTATATTAGCTTACTTGTATAATGTCCAAGGAAGGTGAGGATATTTATTCCTGTTACACCAAACAGGAAACGGAGGCTTGGAGATCTAAGCAGATGCTGAGATGCCTCAACAAGAACTGCCTCCCTTTTCAAGACCAAGGTAACTCATTCTCCCTGCTGCTGAGGGTGTTGAGTGCTCGCCTTACACTTTTACCTCTCCCAGCAATCGGAAGGGAGCTGCTTTTCCTTCCTCGGGGGGCAGCCCCCATCCTATGACTTCTTGGTGCAAGAGTATAAAAGTCTGGACCCCTTGACTTAATTTGGGACATTTCTCTAGGACCATCCCTTGTCCAGAGCTCCCTTTGGGTCAGCTCAGGCCTCTGGTGTTTCTGGATAGAGGCTTCACTTCTCCTCTGCCCGGCCTGCTTCCCCCACCCCTCACCAGCACTGCTCCGAAGACCACTCCCTGTTCCACCTCCCGCACACAAACTGCAGAGTCTCAGAGTCTATTTTCTGGGGAATCCAACTTGATGAGGAAGGTTGCTTTATGTGCCCAAAATCAAGACCAAGGAGAAGATCTGAGATTTAAATATAACTCTGCTTCAAAGACTGTGTTCCTTTCTATTTTGCTGCTCCGCCCCCCCCCATTGAAAGACCACCCATATTTCCCTTCTCAGATGGGCGGAGCTCTTTTTCCAGCCTGTCACGACTCCAGGCACCAGAATGCTTAGATTCCACCTGAGGAAAGTGGGAAAGTGTGGCCTCACGGAGCGTGTGTACGCACATAGATCCAGCACACAGATGTGTTTGTTTGTCCTGCGCTGTCCTTTAAAAAGGTGAGTCAGCATTTTAAAAATCAGATGTCACCCCAAAACACAGCTTTCCAACTTCTCTTGAAAAAGCAGAGTAGCCAGCAATACTAGGTGGTCACATGGCTACATGAGGACAATGCCTGCTGCTGGGAAGTGGTGTGGCGGCCCCTGTGGACACTGAAGTTGGCTGCTGTCTGCACCATCCCCAAGGAGTCCCTACCATGGGGACTGGGGGCAATCGCCATTTATCAAGTTCCTAGTCTATTTCAATTCTTTTAATGGAGCAAGAATTCTCTCTATGTGTGTTCCTACCAAAAGATAGAAAAATGAAAGATAGGCCTGGAAGATTATATATTTAAAGGAAAAATATAAGGAAAAGCTCTGGGGGAGAGGGAATAAGAGGGAAGCTTAATTTTACCTGTTTAATGTGTGAACAGAATGGGCGAGTTACAAAGACACATCTCACATTGGTCAATGCATGATCTTCCTAGCACCTGTGGAAATTAAAGTTTGGTCTACCGTTCTGCTGAATAGCAACGCTATTCACAACAGCCAAGACATGGAAACAACCTAAATGCCCATTGACAGATGAATGGATAAAGGAGGTGTGGTACATATGTACAATGGAATACTACTCAGCCATAAAAAAGAACAAAATCGGGACTTCCCTGGTGGCGCAGTGGATGAGACCCCGCACTCCTAATGCATGGGGACCGGGTTTGATCCCTGGTCAGGGGACTAGATCCACATGCCTGTCGCAACTAAGAGTTCACGCATGCACCCACTACTAAGGAGCCCACGTGCTGCAACTAAGACCCTGTGCAACCAAATTAATTAATTAATTATTTAAAAAAGAAGAAAATAATGCCATTTGCAGCAACATAGATGCAGCTAGAGATTATCCTACTAAGTAAGTCAGAAAGAGAAAGACAAATACCATATGATATCACTTATATGTGGAAATAAAATATGACACGAACCTATCTATGAAACAGAAACAGAATCACAAACATAGAGAACAGACTGGTGGTTGCCAAGGGGGAGGGAGTTGGGGGAGGGATAGGGTGGGAGTTTGGGGTTAGCAGATGTCAGTTATTATATATGGAATGGATAAACAGCAAGGTCCTACTGTATAGCACAGAGAAGTATATTCAATATCCTGTGATAAACCATAATAGAAAAGAATATTTTTAAAAGGAATGTATATATATGTGTAACTGAATCACTTTGCTGTACAGCAGAAATTAACGCATTGTAAATCAACTGTACTTCAATTAAAAAAAACGTTTGGTCTACGAACGAGATCAAAGAATGATACTGTGAGTCAGGTGTTGTCCGTGGTCTAACAGAAACAGCCCCAGATCTGGAGTGAATGGAGAGGGGGATGAGGGAAAAAGGGGTGTCCGCTCCTGCTTCTGCTGTGATGTGGTCCTATGGACAAGCCCCAGAACCTGCCCAATTTCAGACACTTCTGTAAAATGAGTGCTGCATTAGATAATTTCAAAGGTTCTGTCCAGTTTGCCCAAGTAATAGACATATGAGGGCATGGATTATGCCCGCTATTTCTTTGTATCTCTCACAGTGTGAAATGGAAGATAAGCGTGGTACACATATTGATGGATTAAATGACTGCTCTCCAGAGCCTGCGAGTGAGAACTTTTCCACAAGGAGCACCTAATCCAGACCACAGACTTCATCTCAGGAGAGAGAAGAAAGCAAACAGAGATACATTACAAAGAGCAGGAGCTGCACGCAGCATGAAAGAAGAGTAACCACAGTTCACAAATGGAAAATGTCGTAACAATTCTGGGGAAAAAAGGAGTCAAAAATGCGTTTCCTCCAGCACAACGATTTCTCATGAACAGAAAGCGCCCTTTGGACGTAGTCTGGAGGGAATTGAAACTCACTACTCTGGAAAATCGATTCATCAGGATAAGAGAAAGTCACAGCTTTCTATCTGAGATCTCCCTCCCACTCTCCACACCCCACTTTGTTTCAGAAGCACATTTCAGAGAGGGCTGGGGGTGTCTGAGACGATAGATCTGAATCACCCAGAATTTGGCTAAGCTTCTACTCCCTCTATAATGCCTTGTGATTTTCTAGGCATAATTGTTTTAAGGGGATTTTTCCTGAATTATTGCTTCAATCCAATTGCCTTCTTGGTTTAGACCTATTTCACCCTGTAGCTTCTGTGTCATTTTCCTTAAAAATCCAATCACCGGATCCGTGATGAGTCTGGTAACTTCCCTGAAGCCTGAGGAAGTACGGAGGGGCACCATGTTGTACAACGAAGCCTGTCGCCATCTTGCTGCCAACCCCCATCCCCCCACTCCTTTTTGGCTTCAGCACCTTCCCAAAAGCCATCTTCCCACCCATGTCTCTCCCTGGCACGCACCTGAGAAGAGTAGCTTGGACCCCCCTCCATCAACTGCTTCTCTTTTGGGGAATAGGGCCTACACGCTGGCCTAGTTAGAATTGCAAGGCCCCTCGAGTTCTAGTGAGGAAGAACTTCTCTATCCCGCTACCCTTAAGTATTTTTTATAAGCCTTCCAAAGTGCCTAGAACGCTGAGCATAGCATCTCGATGTTTTCTCTGCTTGGCACTTGTATTTGATTCTTAGTCTAGAATATTTAAAGCCGAACGTAATTTTTGATGATGATTTAGTTTAATCCTCTCATTTCATAGCGAGGGAAACTGAGGCTTCCCCCCAAATTAAATTCCTCTAGAATTTCTAAATGTAACTCAACTGCTTCGGCCAACCACCAACAGAAGAAATAGATCTTTGTTCCATGTGGAGATCGACCAGCTTTGTTCATACCCCAAACCATATATAATCTATGCTATGGGTGACATAACGAATTTTGCAGGATAATTCTTTTAAAAAATACTTGATTTTTGCCCTACTGTCTGATATTATAACTTAATTTCTACGTACTGTGGAACCCCACTCTATATAGTAAGTAATGTGGGAGAACACCTTGATGAGGTGACATACATCTGGGAACCAGCAACGACAAAGCAAAGAGGTGTGAGACATTGTGGGAAATTCCTAGAGCTATAGGTGCGTGATGGGGATTTGGTGGCGTGGGAGGCAGCTAGCTTGGTGACTAGGTGGGGGAGGGCGCAGCCTTGAATGGCAGCTGAAGATTTTATATTTTGTCTTGTGGGTGGTGGAGTCACTGAGGAGGTCTAAGGAGAGAGGAATTTGGTCTATTTTTGCTTTTTACTTCTACCAGACGGTAGAAGATAGCCTACAAGGGGATAACACTGACAGCCAAGAAGATATTTAAGAGGCTCTTAAAATGATCCAGATGAGAAATGATGCCAGAGGGGGAAGATAAGGGAATGGAGGGAGATATATTTAGGGAATAGAATCAACTGAGGAGCAGTTGAATATGGCCAGTGATTAACAAAGACTAGGCCGTTGAAATGTCTATGTCCAAAAAGTCGCTTACTTGGTAATTATCATTCTAGCTGGAGTATCATTTTTATATTTAGACTGCAAATCTAACAAATAACCCCATGCTTCCAGCTCCAAAGGCTACAAAATACCTTGGCCAAATTTAAACATAAATTAGTAGATGGTGCTCCTATAAATTTTCTAGTCCCCAACTTAATCACACATAAAATTTTCCAGTAGTTTCGAAATCCAAGAGTCGTTAAGGTCTGAACCTTTTAGAGAGTTAATTTTACTGCCATCTCCTCTGATTCACAAGGCTGATTTTAAACATGGCCTTTTGATGGGTTGTAAGTTGGTGATAATGCCACAGAAAACATAGATGGACAGCTTGAGGATAAAGGAGACAACAGAGGAACCATATACTAGTTTCTGATTTGTGTAAATATCAGCCAGTGCTATTGACGAACTAAACAGTGGATCAGAGCTGTGAATTCAAATGCCTGCACAGTCCAGGCCAAGAGCAAAGTGGAAAGATTTAGGTATGTACACGTTGATGTGTGACGAGAGCTGCAGGAAAATGGAAATACACATCTCAAGAGACAGCTCCTACGCCTTTCCAGCCTTCTGTTATCCTGCAGAAATGCTGGTCCAAGGTTACCAGATATTCTGGGTTTTTTCAGAGCTAGGTGAAAACTTGGCTAATATTTTTAAAACTCTGCAACCAAACTAACCATGTCTGACAGACGCATTGAGCCCATGACCCATCATTTTGTACTCTTGCAATTCAAAGTACGGTCCAGGGACCAGCAACGTCAGCATAACCGGGGGGCTTCCTAGAAACGCAGAATCTCAAGCTCTGCTCTAGGCTGGCTGAATCAGGATCTCCATTTGTAACAAAGTTGTTGATGATTGGTGTCCACGTTCAAGTGCGAGAAGTACTGGCTTCCATCTAAAATATGACACAAATGAACTTATCTAAAAAACAGAAACAGACTCACAGACATAGAGAAGAGGCTTGTGGAGGAGGGGGGTTGGGGGAGGGATGGATGGTGAGTTTAGGATTAGCAGATGCAAACTATTATATGTAAGATGGATAAACAACAAGGTCCTACTGTATAGCACGGGGAACCATATGGAATATACTGTGATAAACTATAATGGAAAAGGTTATAAAAAAAGAATGTGTATATATGCATAACTGAATCACTTTGTTGTACAGCAGAAATTAACACAACATTGTAAATCAGCTACACTTCAATTAGAAAAAGAAAAGTACTGGCTTCCACAACCTCAGGCACAGAGCCTGTATTGCAGAAACTCTCCCTCTGTATCCAGAGCAGACATGCAGAAGAGCGTATTTCTGTTACCAAGGCAGAGCACGGGTTGTTTTTTGGAGACAAAAGAGGCAGCACCCCGCTCCACCAGGGGCCCTTTTGAGTTGACTCCAGAGAAAGGACACAAGATGTCTTCTAAAGTCCGCATGTCCCTGGTAGGGTGGTAGGGGTGCCTTTTGCAGGGTCGGGACTAAGTTGAGGCCAGAGACACTGGCTTCAGGTGCAAAATTTAAGGGGGAGGACCCAAAACACTCTGCAGTTGAGATAATAATACAAAAATCCTTTCATGCATTATTGCATTCACTGATTGTTAATAAAATAATCATTTGATGCATTATTGTGTTAATTACTAATGAATGTTAATAAAATTGTTCTTTAAGGTAAGAATTTTAAAAGTCAAAATTAATGCCAAATAAACCCCCATGATGAACAAAACATCAAAATTCTCATCTTGTCTCCACCTAGTTCCAGCTCTACTTCTGTTGATGCCATTTTGAATATTTCTATAACCTATTATTTCCTGTTATTCAGACATGTCTCTTAAAAGCCACTGAACAAGATGTGTAATTTCAAACCTATAAAAATAAATTTAATACAAAAATGCTGTTTCAGTTAGAAAAAGGCTTCATTGTAACCCCAGGAGAGTCTAAGATGCTTCGGCTCAACAGGCTGTATTTACTAGTATCATCTTTGGCTCAGCCGGGAGCCGACTAGCCTCCGTCCCTTGCCCACATTATCTGAGTGCCAAACCGGGAGCTGGAGCCACTTTATTAAGGAGCAAAACATTGCTTTATTCTTCTGCTTTGGAAGTCCAGTAACTTTAGAAGAGGAGATAGGCTGGAAATGGGCCGTGGCAAGCTGGCAGGAACAAAAATAGCTGTGAAGCTGCCTTTGTGTGTCGATCTCACACGTTGACTTCCGTTTCACGGCCAGAACCTGGAAGTGCCCCAGGGTCCAGAAAAGATGAAACTCGAGGTGGGAATGAATGAGTGACCGCTAGGCGTGTTTCAGTTCCTGTCTAGGGAGTAGCAGCTGAAGATAGCAAGAAAATACTAGCTTTTCATACCGACTCTATGCAGAGTCCTATGGGAGGAAAAGCTGACCAATTGTACCCTGAACGGCAGCTCTGGGGAGGCAGTTCATTGATTTTCGTGTGGCATTCACGTAGAGTGTCGGCTAGGCTCTTCTTGCTGATGGCTTTATGAGGAAGCAGGCGAGGTATGGGGTGAACCAGATGGGCTTTTGATGTGGTATCAGAGTGTATCCCAACTGTTACTAAGCTAGCACGTAGCACTAGCACTTAGCTGGGATCTTAACTGCGTGTCTGCGCCATCCCAAGCCTCAACTTCTTCATCCTTGCAGGACCAGTACGAGATCGTAACAGTGACATTCTTTAATATGTGACCTAGCACGGAGCCTGTAACCTAAGAGGAGGCAACAACCATCCTTCCCAACCAACCAAAAGATTCCAAAGATGGGGGTTCTCTCTTTTATCCCTGGCACCCAGCAGTAACTTTTATTTGCATAGTAGATTCAACGTTTCAAAGCACTTTCCCTTAAAACAATTCTATTGTGTCCTCCCAAGATTCTAGTGAATTAGGGAAGGCAAGAATTATTATCATTATTTTTAAGTGGAAAAACCAGAACAGCTGGTGGAAGGTAGTTCTTCTGACTTTGAGTCCAATCATATTTCCACTACTCTGTCCTTCCCGTTTTACAAATAATAGGGACTCGAGGCATATTTGTTGAATATACATTTTCAGGGAATTACCTGAAAAGTCCAAAATACAGATGTTCTCATTCTTCACCAGAAAGTTGCTGCGTGGTGACAAGTTATTAAGTTGCTTAAGGTGAAAGAATTTTTTATATATCTTTACTTTTTTTACAACGTGGTGTTAATTTCTGCTGTACAGCAAAGTGACTCAGTTATACATATGTGTTTTCATATTCTTTTCCATTATGGTTTATCACAGGATATTGAATATAGTTCCCTGTGCTGTACAGTAGGACTTTGTTGTTTATCCATTCTATATATAATAGTTTGCATCTGCTAATCCCAAACTCCCAGCACTTCTTTATGTATCTTTGAATCTCCCACAGCATCAAGAAGTAGGTGAACATAGTAACTGGGATGAATTTTTCTGGTTGACTGATTTATAAATGATAATCGACATATGGATATTAGATGTTTGCTTACGTTAGATGTTTGCCCATGTTTTCGTAAACAAATGAAAAGGAGAACGAGCTTATGTTCATGTCAATTAGAGTAAAGTGTTAACCCTCAACCCAGAGCACATAATCTGCTACAGCCGCCACCACTGCAGTCCCATTGGGAGGGTTTTGTACTGACATAGCCAGAGCTACCTCCCTTCTGCCCGGGCAGTCAGAGCTCTTTGGGAGTTCATCTTTCACAAACACATTAGAAATACTGAAGCCGTTCTATGGGTCAGCGCTGAATTTAAGGAGCTACATATCAACTTGAATCAGACTGATTACGACTCCTCTGAACGTAATTGGCAAAACCTAACTGCATTCATGTTTTATTAAAAGCAACTTTCATTACACAGGCGGTGCTGTCAGAAAAATAAATTACATCTGCAAGCACTTAGGTATAAAATTTTGCAGATAACTTCCAGTCGTTGGTAATTTTATATTAGAAACTGTTTTTCCAATACACGCTAAAACTTTCTTCATCAGTACTAAGCACGCTTTACCTACCACTCGGAATATTTATAGGATTTGTAATATAACCTTTTTTTTTTTCTTCTTTAGTGATTTAGTAAACTGTTTTCCACCAACTTTATTTTTGGCAGCCTCCGTAGGCCCTTTGGAAACTATAAATTGGTTTGCATTTTATATTCCACTGTTTACCATTCTCCCCCCTTAGAATAGATTCCAATCCTTTTTATTTTTTTAAGTTAGTGGTAGGTGTTGGCTGCAAAATAAGTGAGTTCTACTTGAAATTACAATAAATCACTCATATAACCTTACAGATGGGAAAAAGTATAAAAAAAGACCTATTTCCGTCTAACTCTGAAGACAATATTTGAGTTTCCACTATGGGGAGATTTGCTGACCGCACCTACAGGGTTCCCCACAAGTTCCTTTTTCTTAATTGTACCCTTAATTTGCAACAATGTGATTTTGGTATATTTGTCACCACTGCCATATGCAAAGTTAGATCTTTGTATTACTTCAGAACGATTTTTCAAGCAATGAACGTCGACTAACAGTAGTTTTAGAAAACAGAAGTCTTTATTATGAGTTAATTGTAGACTTAAAGGAGAATTGCAAAGATAGTACAGAGTTCCCATATGCCCTTCACCCAGCATCCTCTAATAACATCTTACATAACCATAATACATCCGTCAAATGTAAGAAATTAACATTGGTACGGTACTTAACTAACGTATAGACTTCTTTCAGGTTTTCCAAGTTTCTGTTCCAAGATTCAGTCCAGGATACCACATTGCGTTTAGTTTTTATATCTTCTTAATCTCCTCCAATTTGTGACAGCTACTTAGCTTTTCCTTGTCTTTTATGACCTGGAACCTTTTTGAAGAGTCCTGGGCAGTTATTTTCATATAATGTTTCCCAGTTTGGTTATGTGTAACGTTTTTCCATGATTAGGTTATAGTTATACTTTACTGGGAAGAATACCGTAAGCTGAAGTGCACTATATCAGGACACTTGAAAATGCTCTATCTTATCACAGGTGCTGTTAACCTTAACCACGTGGTGATGACTGCCAGCTTTCTCCACTGTGAACTTACTGTTTTCCTCTTTGCAATTAGTAAATATTTATTTGAGGGGAGATAGTACAAGACTATGCAAATATCCTACTTTATAAATGTTTGCCCACTAATTTTAGCATCCATCTGTGGGTCTTGCCTGCAGCAGTTTTTACTGTGGCGCTCTGACGGTGATTGCCTATTTTCTTTCTTCTTCCTATCTATTAATTGGAATTCTTCTGTAAGGAAGAATTGTCCTTTCTACACCATATCTTTATTTGCTCATTTATCTATGTATCAGTACACATTCAAGGATAGTTATTTACTCTTTAGGTTATAGCAATCATATCGTTATTCATTTTGTTGCTTCAGTTTTTCCTAATGCCTTGGTCATTGGGCTTTTTCAGGTTGACTCCTGTGGCCTTTTACTATACACCTCTTCCTTTTTTTCTGAAACCACTTCTTCTGTTTCTGGCCCCACAGTATGCTCCACGTTCATCTTGAATGTTCCTTGCCCCGGCCCTGCCATGAGCCACTTTTCCACAGAGCCTTTGTTCATTTTACTGGAGAATGATATTTAGGTACTAGGAGTCCTCACTAATACTGGGATGTTACTGTTTTTACACCTTCTCAGGAGACAGAGCTGAGAGATGGGTATCTGTGTATGTACACTAACCCACGTGCACACACTTATTTATATCAATTTCTGTATCTACCTATCTGCATATAAATTTCTGCATATAAATTTCTGTATCTACCTATCTGCATATAAATTTTAAAAACCAGGAGTTTTACCGATACTGCTGACTCTAAACGAGCACCACAGGGTTTATTCTAGCCTTGTTCTCTTCCTCATATGTAACTTCCTCCTCTGACAATGAGAAACCCGTTTCTCACTATCTACCATAGATTTACTTATTTCTCCAACCCTGGTGTACATAGAAAGCAGTTTCATAATTGCTAAGCCTGCCCTGGGAAAAACTAATTTACTAACTAGAGGACAGTGTCTGCATGCAGTTCTTTTCCCCATTAGCCTTATGGGATCCAGTCAGAACACTGTTTTGCAAAGTTATTTAGATTTGTTCCTTTCTTCCCCGCTCCCTTCAGTGTGGTTATTATTTATTGGTAACCAAGTCTGATTCATTTGTCACAGGCTGTATGGCCTCTCAGGTTCTCCCCACAGCCTGGTTGTTTTATTTTCTTAAATTTATATACTAACTAATGTTCCCTCTTTGTGGCATGCAGTCCTCCAGGCGTTGACAAATGCACGGGAATGTGCGTCCAGCACTTGCAGAACAATTCCATCACCCGCAAAATCTGCTCACGTCGCGCCTTTGTATTCAACCCATCTCCTCGCTCCCCACTCCTGGCAATCAGTGATCTGTTTTGATTCCCTATAGAAGTTTTGCTTTTTTCCAGACTGTCCTTAAATGGAATCATACTGTAGCCTTTGGGGTCAAGCTTCTTTCTCTTAGCAAAATGCGTTTAAGGTATGTCTGTGTTTTTTGTGTCCATCCAGGGTTTGTCCCTTTTTTATTGCTCAGTAATGTTCCATCAAATGGATTTATCACATCTTGTTTATCCATTCACTAGCTGAAGCACACTGGGTTATTTCTCTCATTCATAATGTGTTCAGTGTCATAGCTTAAATACTCTTACCCAAGATTACATGACTTTCTCCTATGTTGTCTTCAAGAAGTTGTATTGTTTTATGTTTTATATTTAAACTATTATATGATTGCATCCAAAAAAACGTCCAAGTGTTTTGTTGTAGTTCTCAACCGTGAATGTGGAAAGTAATTAGCGGGCCAGGTCAGCAGCCGCAGCAGGTCTGGTGTGGTAGCTGGAGAAGCTTTGGCCCATCTTCCTCCCTCTGAGAGCTTCCAAGGGGACCTGACTCTCAGCACGTGGAAAGTCTGGGGCAGAGACCCAGGTCTCCTCTGGCCATCCCTACATTAGGACAAAATATCCTATGTTTTCAAATAACTGCACACAGATACTGACTCAAGTTTTTTGAGCAGAGAACGAGATCAAGAATATTGCTGTAGACAGAGAGCATCCTTAGAATACAATAGCGTGAAGCATTGGAAGGGGCAGGGTTTCAGAAGTGGCAGATCAGGGGAGCCAGAAGCCTGATAATTCTCCCAGACTTATGGGAGAATTATCCCTCTTTCTACCCACATCCAAGCCTTCCCTGAATTCTCCAGCTCTGACTCATCACACACCCTTACATCCAGCCACAGCTTTCCATATCCTCTGCAAACCCTCCGGTTCAAGAAATGCAGCAAGAGCCGTATCGATTTCCTAGTCCTGCCTTAACAAAGGACCACAAACTGGGTGGCTGAGAACAACAGAAATGCATTGTTTCACAGTTCCGGAAGCCAGCAGTCCAGAACCAAGGTGCCAGTAGGATCAGGCTCCCTCTGAAGGTTCTAGGGAAGAATTTGTTCCAGGCCTCTCTCCCTGTCTCCCAGCTTCCGGTATTTCCTTGGCTTATGGCAGCATAACTCCAATCTTCACAAAGCATTCTCCTCAAGCACCCAAATACCAAAATCTACTTTAGTCAGGGATCTCCAGAGAAGGAGAACCAGTAGGTGATATATGGAACCTATATATGTGGAGGATACACACACACATGTATATATACATATATATATATATATATATATATATATATATAGAGAGAGAGAGAGAGAGAGAGAGAGAGAGAGAGAGAGAGAGAGAGAGAGAGATTGATTTTCAGGAATTGACTCCTGCAATTGTGGGACTGGCAAGTCTGAAATGTGCAGGGCAGGCCAGCAGGCTGGAACCTCAGGTAAGAATTGACATTGCAGTCTTGAGTCCGGATAACACAGGGCGGCAGGCTGGAAACTCAGGCTGGGTCTCTGCATTGCAGACTTGCCACCAGGCAGCTGCTGGTCAGCCTGGAGAAGGGGGCCATATCAGGGGCTCAGTGTTGGTCTCCACTGCTGGGCACCCAGCAGTGGCTGTAGCCAAGTCAGCCTTGGTAAGTGGAAGCCCATGTTGCTGCATAACCTCCATCCCTGCCACCATGGCCACTTTCGTTCATGAGCCCATTGGGTGATGACAAGGTGGCTGGGGAAAAAGGCTGACTGGTATCTTCAGAATGGGTCACCCTTCAAGTAATAATCTACCTGATTATTAAAATCCTCCTCTGCTGAGGTCACCCTTTGGTGAACATTCACATGAGACAGATATCTTCATGCTTTTGCCCATTCAGAGAGGTCTACTCCCATACCTCTTCCCCAAATTTCCTTGTCACCAATTTTCCAATCATTCTTCTTCCAAGTCCCTGACCATCCAGCCAAACCATTGGCCACTCCATGGCCATGAATCAGTATATAATTGGACCTCTAGCCATTTCTTCTTCCAAGCAAAGTGAACAACGAGGAGTACTGCTCAAAGTTCTGCTCACTGGGAAGATTTTCCTTCACCGCTTTCTGGGATGTCTGAGAAATGGGCTGTAGTGATTTAGCTGTTTACTTTCAGGTGGTGCCTGCATCACATGCAGAACCATCTATCGACCAAGCCTGAGTTTTCTCTGCCTCTGTCAACCGATCACTGATTGTATGGACTCCCCATGAGGCCATCGGCGCAAGCTGGGAGGGAGAAGGCAGTGTAGCAGAGACCGTGGTATTTGGGTCACTAATTCATGTAACTTACTTGTGCTTTCAGGACCTGCTCAGGCCCGATCACTGTATACCGTTTCCATTTGACAATGGAGGCCTGCCGTGCACACCCAACTTTATGGCTTGGTGGGTCAGATGGTCAGTTCATGATGGGCAGCTCAGGTCATGTAGAAACCTAGTGACACAGGGTTGTGCGTTTAGTCTCTACATAAGGCCCAGTGGTAGGACTAGAGCTCTTTCTCATAAGGGGAGCGGTTATCCACATAAGACAGGCTTTGCTCCAAAAATCCTAAGGAACTGTGGTGTGATTCACAGGCTTGCCACTCCAGACAGCATCCGTACCTACCACTGCCACTTCAAGTACCATTGGATCTGCTAGGTCCTATGGTCCAACGGGCAGAGCAGTCTGCACATCAGCCTGGACCTTTGCAGAGCCTTCTCTTGTTCTGGGCCACACTCAAAACTTGCATCATTCTGTGCAAATTATATACAGAATGGGTAAACAACTAGGTCCTACTGTATAGCATAGGGAAATATTTTCAGTATTCTGTGATAAACCATAATGGAAAAGAATACGGAAAAGAATGCATATATATTCATAGCTGAATCACTTTGCCGTACAGCAGAAATTAACACAATACTGTAAGTCAACTTTACTTTAATAAAATAAATTTAAAAAGAAACTAGCATCTTTCTGGATCATTTGGTAAATGGGCCAGAGTAACATAACCAAATGAGGAATAGATTGCCTCAAAAATCCTAAGAGACCCAACTAAGCATCCCGCCTCTTTCATGGTCATAGTGGGAGGCAGATGCATCAACTTATCCTCTGCCATAGAAGAGATATCTTGACATGCCCCATACCACTGGACCTGAGACATTTCACTGAGGTAGGAGGCGTCTGAAATTTCGTCAGGTGTATTTCCCACCCTCTAGCGTGTAAATGTCTTACCAGTAAGTTTTGAGTAGTTGCTGCGTCTTGCTCAGTTGATCCAGTCATCATAATGTCATCCATAGGATGGACTAGTGTGATATCTCATGGAAGGGAATGGCCATCAAGATCTCTGCGAACTGAATTATGTCACAGAGCCGAGGAGTTGATACATCCCCAAGATAAGGCAGTGAAAGTGTATTTCTGGTCTTACCAGCTGAAAGCAAAGTGCTTTTGGTGGGTCTTAGAGACAGGGATGGAGAAAAAGGCATTTGCCAGCTCAGTACCTACACATCACGTACCAGGTTATGTGTTAATTTGCTCAAGCAATTACACTGCATCTGGCACAGCCCCTACAATTGGAGTCACCACCTGGTTAAACTTAAAATAATCCGCTGTTATTCTCCAAGATCCATTTGTCTTCTGCACAGGCCAGATAGACAGGTTGAATGGGAATGTGATGGGAATCACCACCAAAGCCACCGCCATCTTGCAAGTTTTTGATGGTGGTGCTAATCTCGGCAATCCCTCCAGGAAGGTGCTATGACTTTTGGTTTACTATTCTCCTAGGAGGAAGCAGTTCTTGTGCTTTCCACTTGGCCTTTTCCACCATAATAGACCTCACTCCACAAGTCAGGGAACAAGTACGGGGGTTCTGCCTGTTGCTGAGTGTATCTATTCCAATTATGGATTCTGGACCTGGGGAGATGAACACAGGATGCAGTCAGGGACTCAATGGGCTCACTGTGAGGTGGACCTGAGCTAAAAGTTTATTGATCCTTTATTGATCACCTGACCTCCATAAGCCCCTACTCTAGTGATAGACCACGGTGAAGCTTTGGGTCTCCTGGAATTAATGTCAGTTCAGAGCCAGTATCCAGTAATCTCCAAAAGGTCTGATTATTTCCTTTTCACCAATACACACTTAGCCCGGTAAGAGCCACAGGTCCCCTTGGAAGAGGACGGGAGTGGAAACAGGCAGGTCTCGGGTACAAACTTCCACAGTACTTTCCCCAGCTACTTGGAGGGAAGCAGAGCTGACTTCAGACTCCCCTGGTCTCTTTCCATCCTACGAAACATGCACTTTCTGTTCTTGGCTTAAGAGTGTAGCTGGGATGCAGCAGGATTACACATGTGCTGCTGTGAAACATGAAATCAGAGCCAGGTGGGACCTCCCCTGAGAAAGGCTGCCTATAAATCGTAAAACCCTTAAATGAATAGCTTAGAAGCACAGGGTTGCCTTGGGTTAGGGTTAATTGTGTCGGGTACAAAGAGTTTTATGTTCATAACTGTCCTTCTAGCCTCTTCCTGATTTTCTGAAAGTTATTTTGCTTGAGGACAAATTTGTATTTGCTTTTCTCAGTGATCGGTTTGAAGCTGAACTCTTTTCAGCTGTTGGGAACTTGTAAAGGGCTCAATATCTATAAGATTTTCTCTCTCTGATGCATCCGTTTCAGAAACATCGAAACAGAGTTTGAAGTTTTTGGGGTTTTAAAAACATCTTTATTCTCTTTCTGGAGTATTGCTTCGAACTTATTATTTTTGCTCTGATTTTTTAAAGCCCTCAAAACAGTTTTTTTTTTTTTTTTCTTTCTTTTCTGGTTCATTCTCTAGCACATCCCCTGCTAAGACTCTAACTTCTATATGTCCGTGTTACGTTAGAAGCTGAAGTCCAGGGTCTAAGCGCCCAGACTCTGTGTTCAGCTAGACTTGAAAGCCAAGGCCAGCTCATTCATTGCTACTTCTGTGACTTGAGACCAACCATTTAACTTTGCTCAGTTTCCTCACCTGCAGGATGGTTCTGAAAACGTCATGGCTTTTGTGTAATTTAATGAGATACCATGTACAAAGTGCATATTTCCTTAACATAGCAGTTGAAAGCACAGGCTCTGGAGCTAGGCTGCTGGGGTTCAAATCCCAGCTCCACCTTGGGCAAAAGTTCTCTGTGCCTCAGTTTCCTGAATTGTAAAGGGGAACCCACAATTGCCTTTCCACATTGGATTATCATGAAGATTAAATGAGCCAATATATGAGAAATGCTTAGAGCCATGCCGGCCACATAGTAAGCACTCAAAAACGTGTTCGCTCTTAAGATTAGAGAAAAGTACTCAAAGAAGTTCCCAGCTGCAAAGCTGTCACTTTTGAACTAATCTGCTCATAATAAAATTGACTTTTCTCTTGAAATGAAACACAAATCGTTCTAATCACTCCCATTTTCCCTTCTTCTACAAGGGCAGCTCGCCTGGGCATCCAGAAAGAATGGTAGGAGGCAGTACAGAATGAAACCTGTGAAACGTCAAGGAAGAAGCTACAGGTTACCCCATCCACTGCTTTATAGCCAGGGTTACCCACATATAATCACAGCCTGGACTGGATGAAAATGGCAAGGCCATAGTGCCCTCCGGGTAGAGCTAAAATTTATCTTATTTTGGGGGTGGGGATGGATAAATCAGGAGTTTGGGATTAACATACACACACTCCTATATATAAAATAGGTAAAAAACAAGGACCTACTGTATAGCACAGAAACTATACTCAATATTTTGTAATAACCTATAGGGGAAAAGAATTTGAAAAAGAATATATATATATATATATATATATATATATATATATATACACAACTAAATCACAGTGCTGTATACCTAAAACTAACACAACATTGTAAATCAACTATATTTCAATAAAAGGAAGAAAGAAAATATGGCAAGGCCATAGTGCCCTCCTGATAGAGCTAAAATTTCTCTTGTTTGCAACTGAGAATACTGGCTGGTAGAAAGAGGAGAGAATAAAGAAATGTCATAAAGAGAACCAAAAGTTAGACATTATGGCAACCTGCAAGTAAAGACCGAAGCACTTCTGTCTCTGACTTGCCACTTCCTGATTCCTTTGTTATTTCTTGTTCTGGGAGAGACCCTTGCACCTGTTCAATACTATCTCCATTGTGCTTGAGCTGGTCTAAGTTGATTTTATTCCTTGTAAGCAAAGAGTCTTGATGAAGCGGTTTTCAACATGAATGTGTCGGGTAAGACAGAATGGCATCTCTTATATCCCTGTAAGATGTTATAGCTACTCAGCAAACACGCATTCAACGAATGGTGGAGGCTAGCACCATCCCACGTGTGCAGCCACGTAGGTAGAATGAGGCAAAACTACATGTGCCAGAACATATTGAGAATTTTCTCCACCTTAAATACTATGACTCTAAAGGGTTTTTTCTTCTTGCTTACTCTGGCTGACACACTTCGAAATGTCTCCATTAAGTTCTAGCTCTGCTATTTATATAAATGGAGTTGGTGAGTGAAGGGTTAAGCTAGAAACAACACAAAGTCTTCTAGCTTACAAACATTTAATTTCTTGGAATTCTCCCCTCATTCCTCAAAACCGGAAAGTGACATTTGTTGGAAAGAAGTCCTGGAAGGGCAGAGTCCCAGGATTAGCTCCCATCATGAATCACACCCCAGAAATGACTAGGGAGGGGCCAGCATGACACAGCGGACGGAGTATGGCTCTGTGCATGGGGCCACCTGGCTTCCGGGAAGGGGTCTCTACTAACTCCCCATGGAACACTGACACTTCTTTTCTCTGAGTCTGTGTCTTCACCACTAAAATGAGGGGGCTGGCTCTTTTCATGTGTCTGTGCCTCAGGTCCCCGTCAAAGCCCGGGATCTGCCGGGGCTCAGGCAGATCAGCCGCAATGAATGGGGTGTGCAGAACTGCGAGACTCATCTGATTTCTAAAGGCTCCCCCAGCTTCTAGCCAAAACAGGCAGCTCAGATGAGACTTTGCTCAGGTCTGATGCCTGGGACACTTTCAACAGGAGATGAAATGAGATAAAATGCCTTTGGGTACAGCCTAACAGACGAAGAGTAGCCTTACTTTGTGCTGAGATTCTGCCATTTTCCCTGCCTTCTTAGAGACATATGATCACAACGGAATTTTTCAGGGTTCCCAGGTACCATCTTTCTGTGTGTAATTGCTGATGAAAGCTTTAAATTTAGAGAAGCATAGATCCTAATCCTGAACCCCAACTCTAGCCCTTCGAGCCGTTTGACTTTGGATTTAGTCTCCCCAGGCCTCAGTTTCCTACGGCAGTGGGGATATTTGTGACACTTGCCTCAGAGGGATGTAAAGGGAGATAATTGATGCCAAGCACTTATTCCCCTGCCTTGCCCAGCATGATAGCTCAGAGCATGTCAGCCAGCATCACCTTCTTCTCCTGATACTAATAGAGTCCCACGCTGACCCCACCATGGCCTCCGAATAAGGCAGCCAGAGAGGCTGCTTGGCGTGGGACCCTTGCTTTGGCTGGAAAGTGAATACCTTTTCCTGACTCAGAAACAACCAACACACACTCCTAAGACCCGTGATCTGAGTCATGGGAAGAGACACTGAAACTACTGCATTGTTTATCTCCAAGCCCTTATGCAATAGTTTTCCCACTATTTTTAAGCCTTCTGTCCCCATCCCCCTCCCAGTCTTCCCTTTCCCCAACTTCAGCCCCCTACAGCCCAGCTCCTTGTTCAGTTCAGCTATTTCAGTTTGGGGTTGAATGGTCTAGACAGGAACCCAGAAATGCACAGTCTGCACACCGGTCCCCCACTGGGCCTCACAATAATTCCAAACAGAGCCCACGGACGTGAGACTGATTGAGAGAGGAACTTAGGTTCCATGAGATCATCCCTCTGAAGCACATACCACAGAGCCTGGCACAGTGCTCAACAAATTGTCAAAATACAAGCTTATGGTTCTATGTAGGTATTCATCCCCTTGGCTTTTACTTTCTTGGTCTTTTCTATTAAGATAACATTCTGGAACCATGGCCACTCTCTCAGCAACCTTGGAACAAAATAGGAAAGACAGTCTAGTCTGATTCTGGTGGGCTTCTCCAGCCCTTGACGTAGTTCTGGCACACACCGCTGGGTCCTTTAGCTGCCTCATCACCTACAACCACGAAATCTTGGGGGCATAGAGCAATAAACACTGATTCAGCTCACGTGCCTGTGGGCTGGCCAGTCTCATTCTCCTCCTGGAACAGGGGAGCTCGTCTGAGCATGCTTTTCTTATAGTGATGGTGGACGTGCAAGTGTACGTACTCAACCACATAAATGCATCCTGTTTCTGCCACATCCTATCCGATCAGATCTCATTGGCTGAAACAAGTCAGGTGATCCTGTCCAAGGTTAAGGGTGAAGAAGTGTATTCCTCTCATGAAAGTGTGAGAGAGAGAGTGACACATTCTGAAAATAATTTAATCTACCTCGACACTCCAGATTCCATGAATTCCTGCTGTACCCCTACACCATGCATCTCTGAAATGCTCATAGGTGATGCCTCTTGGGGTAGACGCAGAAAGCGGGGAAACGGGCCTTCCTTGTCCCTCAGCCAGCGGGGGCAAGACCACCTCAGTGTTGACATTTTGTTTTCAGTTTCCCTGCAGCTACTTGATACTCTCCTGCTGTTGCGTAAATGGACATTTCACATCTCCTCCTAAATTTAGAAAGTTACATGATGGCAACTGAGGCTTCTACTACTTTGGCATCTTGGAGAGCTCCCAGTGCCTTTCAAGACGTTGCTCATTTTATCTCCTCTTGGATGGTTTCCCAACATCTCAATGTCCCCGCTGCCCCACTTCTATGCTTCTGCTCCGTCCTTTGCATACTCTGTCATGGCGTTTGTCTTGCAGTTATTATCCCTGTTGCTTCATGAGCCCATGAGATTAGTGTTTCTAAAGGTATTAGCTACTATGTCTCTTGGATCAGAAGTTTCTGGGGTGCATGTTCCCAGACCCCTCTGTCAAAAGTCAAATACAAAACATTTAACAATTGGTAGGGGATGGTACCAGTCAGACAGAATACTACTGCCCTAGCAAGGGACTTCAGAGCGCCTGACTGCAAGGCGTTATTCTTTTGTTTGCCGAATGTGGGGAGATCCAAGGGATCCTGCGTTAGGGGATCCTGTGGGGAGGGAGAGTTCCCAAGAGAATTGGGAAATTTGGTATTTATCAACAATTAAAGAAGTTTCTAATATTTTGACCATCAGTTCAGCTGTCCTGGTGTGTTCCACTTGAACCAGCCATGGTCATGCTAGTCTCGTGAATCATATTTTTTAGGGTTAAGCCTCAGGAATCCACATTTTTAACAAGTTTCCCAAGCGCTTAGATGCACATTAAAGTTCTAGACCCATTGAACTTGTAGGTCAGCTCCTTGGAGATGGAGGTTACCTTGTTTGTGTCTCAAGTTCTATGCCCAGACTAGCACGTAGCTGTCCTTATCAGGGCAAAAGCTCTCATAGAACAGCCCATCAAGGCTGGCTAGCCCTGGTGTTGCATTAATCTTTAAGTCCCGTTCAACACATTTCACTGACTGCTTTCTCCATTTTCCCAGCGCTAATTTCTAGTGGAGAGTCCGGCTCATCTTTTGGGATTATGTAATACAGGTCAAGATGGCTGACCTATTGAATGAGCTTTCTTGGGGGTCAGGCAAATGGGAGGAGGAGGAAGAGGCAGAAAGAATAAGGAAGCAATTCTAGATGGAGGGAAGAACAAGTAGAAAACTCATGAGGTGGGAATGAGCAGGACACTTTCAAAGGATGGAAAGGAGGATAGTGAAGCTGAAGATTTAAGAGCAAGTTGGGGGGACAGTGATGTGAGACGTATCTGGAGGTAGGAAGGGGCTAGAGCCAACAGAGCCTCATCAGTCACGTGCAGATATCAATCCCAGCTCTGCCCCTTAGAAGTCATATCATTTTATTATGTGACTTTGGGCAAGTCACTAACCAGAGTTCTGGTTTTGTCATCCTTAAAATGGGGATAATAATACCAAATTCTGGATCGGGAAATACTTTGAAGTTACTGGTACTTAAAGACTTACTTGAGAAAAGTAATTGAAGTATTTGCTAAAGAGCATACAATGTATCCAATCCTCCAAACCAGAAGCTACAAATGCAACTGCCAATGAGGACAGGGCAGGTACCATTCCTGAGTGGAGAGGGCCAGAGGAGACTGTAGGGCATTGGACAGCATACACCTCATTTATAGAAGGCAGGTGCCGCCCAGATCTGGTCAAAGGTTGCCAGACACTCTCTTTGTTTCTTCCCTGAAATTTGAATATTTAGATTCTTATATGGTATCTCTTGACTTAAAGTACTGGCAACCAGCTAACAAAAAAGTTTTAAACAAAACAAAAAAACCCTTCAACAGGTTGGATTTGGTGGGAGAACTGCCATTTTGCAACTTTTCCATTGTAAACTCTAAAATCTGTCTCTTGATTAGAGCAGCCCTACAGAGTGCTGTGTGCCAGGACCTCTATGTCCTACAAACTCGCTTTCATTGAACTGCACTTTAGTATTTTACTACCAGCCAATGTTCAAGGATAGTATTAAAAGGGTCAGACAAAGACAAATATCATATGATATCACTTATATGTGGAATCTAAAAAAAGGGTGCAAATGAACTTATTTATAAAACAGAAATAGAGTCACAGATGTAGAAAACAAACATATTTACCAGGGGGTAAGGGGTGGAGGGATAAATTGGGAGATTGGGATTGACATTACACACCACTATATATAAAATAGGTAACTAATAAGGACCTACTGTATGGCACAGGAAACTCTACTCAGTACTCTGTAATGACCTATATGGGAAAAGAATCTAAAACAGAGTGCATATATGTATATGTATAAATGATTCCCTTTGCTGTACACCTGAAACAAATACAACATTGTAAATCAACTATACTCCATCCAATAAAAATTTAAATTAATTAATTATTTAAAAAAGAAGCCCCCATGAAGCCTGTATGTTTTCTGTAAGGATATTACTGAAGGTATTATTTTCTTCATCCTATGGCATCTTTTTTTTTTTTTTTTTTGCGGTAGGTGGGCTTCTCACTGTTGTGGCCTCTCCCATTGCGGAGCACAGGCTCTGGACGCACAGGCTCAGCGGCCATGGCTCACGGGCCCAGCCGCTCTACGGCATGTGGGATCTCCCCGGACCGGGGCATGCACCCGTGTCCCCTGCATCAGCAGGCGGGCTCTCAACCACTGTGCCACCAGGGAAGCCCCCCATGGCATCTTTTTTTATGAGAAAATAATTAAAATAATATGTTTTCTTTGGCCTTTAACCTTAAGAGTTGTTGTACTTATTGTGAGCAATGGGATTTTGTTTTCAAATTTGTTATACACCAAAAGTCATGCAGATATCTTAATACATAGAAATGTCTTTGCATTAACTTCTAGAAACCTAGGAATAAACCTTATGACTTGCCTTTAGAAAGTGGCCCACATAGTAGTAGCTGGGTGGGGACATGCGTCTGGTTCTGGCCAATGAGTTGTGAGGGGAAGTATGCTACCTCTGAGCTGAAGCATTTAATTCCTGGTTTGAGGCCCTCCAGAGCTCTCTTTCTCTCTGTTAAAGCAGCACTTTGAGATGACAATTGCTCTGTCATCTGAAGTGTGAATGTGAGAAGCAGAGCCTTCAGTCACCCCTCAGTGGATATAAACACAGATGAGAAATAAACTTTTGTTTTGTTAAATCATTGAGACCTTGGGGGTTTTTCTTATTGCAGCAAAACTTAACCTATCCTAACTGATACATAGTTAATAGGTATCAAATTAAGGGTTTGGATCAGTGTTGCCTTTCTCCAGAGCCCTTAGCCACTACCTACTAGTATACAGCAGTGATCGTTAATACCATTCACTGCACAGATAAAGTCAAATGTAAGAATATAGATAAAAGTGCTTTGTAATCTGTAAACACTTTATAAACATTTTATAAAAGCACGTGATTTTATCAGACTTAATGATATTGATCTGGCCTCCTTAACGAGGCTGTAAGATCTTTAGGGAAAGGGATTCTTTTCTCAAGTACTCTGAGATCTTTCATATTCCTAGAGTATGCCTGCCTTATTATACGGCACCTTACAAGTTCTTAAATAATTCTCGTTGAATTGTATTTAATAGGTGATGCAGAGGATCAAGAAAATAGCTTTGTGACACAGAATCCCTTTATTTACTGGCCCTCATAATAATAGGAATTTGCCTGTTAAAACTTTGGAAGAAAAACTGCTTACCTTTATAGAGGACAGAAACCAGGAGGTTTCTAGCAGCTAATGTTTGGTTCCTAAGGAAGGTGTAAAAGGAAGGATGGAGGTCGGGATGGACTGTTCCTGACCCCAGGGATGAGAGATGGAAGTAAATCATGAATATGATCACCACCGAAGCTGAGAAAGAGCTATTAATGTCATGTAATCAATTTCAAAAAAAGATACAGTTGCACTTAGGGTCTTTAAACCTTGGAGGTTTAAACTAAATCATACTTGTCACATGCATACAGTATCACTAATGAGCTTATGTAAATATTTAATCTTCTCTATTTGCATTACTCAGCCCAGTCTATCTCACCAGCCTCTTCTTCCAGCCTTCTCTAATACCATAATCCAACCTCGTAGAACTAATCTGGTTTCCAGAGCTCACCATGCTCTTTTATGCCTCCCACCTTTACATATGCATTTGCCTGTTTGGGACTCTCATCTTGCCTTCTCTCTCTACCCACTAAACATCTACACGTCCTTCAAGGCTCAGTTCAAATACATCCTCCCGCCCCACCCCACCCCCTCTTTGGGAAACCTAACCTGAACCTTCTACAACTACCCTTCCTAGTAGAATTTTTAGCATCTGTTTCTATGCCCCTATTGCATTTTGCTAACGTTCCATAATTCTGAATATTACATTTATTTGTTTGACAAACTTTTATGAAATATTACTATCTGCCAGGCATGGGGCCAGGTGCTGAGTATACGGAAATGAATAAGAAATTATACGTATTTGTGACAGTAAGTGTCTCACTTTTTAACTCGCAAGCATCATGCATTTGCAGGCTTGTAAACAATGTGTTTTCTTTATATCTGTGTTTTCTTTATATCCTACTTCTGCCTGCAACCATCGGGACTGTTTTGGAAGTGATAGAAATGCAATTCAAGCTGGGTTAGTTACAAAAGGGAATATATTGGCTCATGAATTCCAGGAAAGTTGACCATTCAGACTTGGTGAAAGTCAAGGATGGAGCCTTATTTTAGGAACAACAATAATAATGGTAAGAAATAATGATTTGAATGCTATTCAGAATCTCTCTCTGTTTTACATTCCAGATTTTCTTTGCCTGCTCTTTTTATTTTCACTATCAGCAGCTTGGCTTCTTTGGCATGGAAGGAAACATGGTCACCAAGACCCTCGAGGTTTTATGTCTTACAGCTTTTACCGCTGATGACAGATGGCTGATGTTTCTTGGTTATAGACTGAAAAGTCTCAAAGCAGGATGATGATTGGCTCATCCCTGACCACTTGTCCAATCCTAGAGCTTCCCGATGTTACCAGGAGATTAGAGAACTACGACTGGCCTGGTTGTCTCAGATGTCCACCTTCAAACAACCAAGAAAGGCTGAAGGGGGAAAGTAGTGTAATCAGTTTCTCAGGAGAAAAGGGTGATGGTAAGCAGATCGGCATCATTTTCTATGCCACTGATTCTGTCATTCATTCAACATTCTTTGTATGCTTATTATGTTTAAAGCATTGTGCTAGGATGAGCTGGGGAAAAGAAATGAAGGATATGCAATTTCTATCTGATCATTTGGTAAAAGAGAGGCTAGAGAGGCAATTTTGCCTACTGGTTAGGTACTCGGGATCTAAAGCCAAAATGCCAAGCTGAATATCCTAGTTGTATGACTAACAAGGCTGTGACCTCAGGAGGCTTTGATTTCAGTCTTCTCATCTGTAAAATGGGGATAACAATCACAGCAATCTCATGGAACAGCTGTGATGTTTAATGAGCCACATGTGAAACATACAGCATAGTGTCTCGCGTGGAGTAAGTACTCAATGAATTTAGCTATTATTTCGTGCGTGATCATAAGTCAAGGCAGAAAGAATTCTGTTTTGAAGTGACAATACATAGAGCTGAAGATCCAAAAGAATCCCGACAATTAATACTGACAGTGGGGCCCAAAGAAAGCATCGTACAAAAAGGATCATTTAGTTTAATCTGTAGCAGCTGAACAGGATTTTAACAGAAGGGACAGGACATAAACGACATTTAAGAAAGATGGATAATTCAGGAGGAGAGAACAGCATGGGTCAAAATAAGAGGATGTGAAATGAGCAGTGGAATTCAGAAGTCTGGGTTTATACAGGGTTTCTAGAGCCTAAGATTCACATATATAGAGAATAGGAGATGTCACTATAAAGGAGGTTTGGACTGAGACTGTGAATTTATTGAATACCAACCTAAGGGATTTCAATAGTTAACAGGGAGTCATTGAAGGTTTGGGACCCAGGAACTGAGTAACAGGATCTAATTGCACATTTGTCATTGAATAAAGACTTTTATTAGAGCCTAAATTGTTGGAAAAATGAAATAGAACTCTCTTTCGGTCTCATCTATTTTTCCATCTTTGCTAGACATGGGTGCAGAGAAATATTTATCCATCACTAGAAAGCAGTATCATAAGGGCTGTTGTAAATGGCAACCAATACTCGTTCTCAGTTTGGGAAAGCAATAGGAATAGTGGGGACTGTGGCAAATTAGAGACTGTGTGTCCCTCAAAAGGGGACAACCACTTCTCAGATTCATTAAATGTTTAACATTTACAGGCCCAGTGTTAGCAAATATTCTGATAGTCCTAGAAAAGCTTAAAATCTAGATTTTTGGGGGTAAAAACCTTGATTTCTTTTTCATGTTGGCTGAAAAAATTTTTTTAAGTCTGTAGACTAAATAAAATATATCTATGGATTAAATTTGTCCAGTTTGAGAGCCCTGGATTCACGTTGATCCAGAATAAGTATAAATATTGATCTGGATATCTGGATACCTTTGCTGTTATGACCATTCCACAATTTTTGCTAAAAGACTTAGAAATGAAAACAAAGAAAGAGAATGCCATGCACCGAAAGTATTGGCAGTAAACCAAAAAAAAAAAAAAAAAGATATTTGAAGAGCTGAAGTTTTCCAATGTAAAATAAATTAAGACTAAAACAGCAAAAAAGATATAAAGAGAGCTCATAACAGCCACAGGTAGATTTTCACATTTAGAGCCATAACCTAGGAGCCTGATTTCTAAATCAACATGACATTTTCCACCGAGGCTACTTAAAAAAAGATTAAGGTCCAGTACAATGGAAAGAACTCAGGCTTCGGCATTTGAGAAATCTGAGTTAAAATGACTACTTTTGACAGGAACACTTATAAGCTTATAAGTGTTACCTATAGCAGCTTTCCTACTTACTTATTGCTAAATAACGCTGCAGAATTAGCAACTACAAAATATGGGTGTTATACAATAGTAAGCATTTATTGTTTATGCACTCATGGAGCTCAGGTGATTGTGGTTGGCCTTATTCATGCTCTTCCAAGTTTACTCTGTTCCCTATGTCCCTCATCCTCCTCCTTGCATGAGCAACAGAGCATGCCCAGGACCTTCACATGGTGATGACAGAGGTGCAGGAGAGTAGATAGAGATATGCAAGGCCTCTTAAAGCTTCTGCTCACATCTGGCACACCATCACCTCTTTTTTTTTTTTTTTTTTTTTTTCGGTACGCGGGCCTCTCACTGCTGTGGCCTCTCCCGTCGCGGAGCACAGGCTCCGGACGCACGGGCTCAGCGGCCATGGCTCACGGGCCCAGCAGCTCCACCGGGATGCGGGATCTTCCCGGACCGGGGCACGAACCCGTGTCCCCTGCATCGGGAGGCGGACTCCCAACCACTGCGCCACCAGGGAAGCCCTACCATCACCTCTTTTCATCATTTAATAGAGGGCATGGATATGGAGAGGCATAAAGAATTTTTGCAGTCTACCACACACACCCAAACTGGAAACAGCTCAGATGCCAACCAACTTAAAATGGACAGATAAATCAGGGGACAGTCCCAGAGTGAAGAATATTACAGCAATAAAGGAGATGAACGTACCAAGGCTTCACTCAGCAACATGGGTGAATCTTACAGGCTTGCTATTGAAGTAGAGAAAGAAAACATAAACGAATAAATGTAATATGTATCTATCCCTATAAAGTTCAAAAAGAGACAAGCTCAACTACGTCGTTTATCGATACTCATACAGGTGGGAAAACCATAGTATAAAGGAAGAAAATGACTATCAGAAAAGTTGAAATAGTGGCTCTATCTGTCTGAGTGTCGTGATCAGAAAGGGACAAAAGGGGAGATGGAGTTTCTTTATACTGACCTGGACTGTAGTTACTCAGGCAGCTGCCTTGTAATTACTTAATCTATGCATTTATAGTTTAAACATTTTTCTGTATGAATGCTATATTTCACTATATATTTTTTTAAGTTCAGTTCTAGATCAAAATGAAAAAAAGTTATGGATTAGGGGACTTCCTTGGTGGTCCAGTGGTTAAGACTCTGTGCTTCCACTGCAGGGGGTGTGGGTTTGATACCTGTTGGGGGAACCAAGATCCCACATGCCACGTGTCATAGCCAAAAAAATTAAATTTAAAAAAACTTATTGAAAACATCCAGTTTTACTACTTAAAAATGGTGTGATTGGGAGGGGGCTACATCAACTCTGAACCTCCAGTTTTTACTTTGTGACAGCAAGTTTATAATAGCCACCCCCATCAAGCTTGTCCTAAGGGGTAGATGAGACAGTGCCTAAGAGAGGATCTTTTATTTATTTATTTTTTTCAGTACGCGGGCCTCTCACTGTTGTGGCCTCTCCAGTTGTGGAGCACAGGCTCCGGATGCGCAGGCTCAATGGCCATGGCTCATGGGCCCAGCCGCTCCGCGGCATGTGGGATCTTCCCGGACCGGGGCACGAACCCGTGTCCCCTGCATCGGCAGGCGGACTCTCAACCACTGTGCCACCAGGGAAGCCCCCCCAAGAGAGGATCTTTAAAAACAAAACAAAACAAAACTTAATTGCTGAAGAGCAAAATATGTCTTTGACATCAAGAAAAGGAAGAGACTAATTCTGAATCATGTTTCCTAACAGCATTTTTTGTATTTTCTTATTTCTCTGAAAGGGGAAAAAAAGCAGAGGAGGGACTTGTACTCAAGTCTATTTAATTCCAGCGTAACTAATTTAAGGGGAGATGGGTCCCAATAACCAGAAAACACCCCAGTTCCCAAAGATGAGCCACAGGTAGTATGGGAGCCCCCCTGGTATATTTGGGGGACCCACTGGAATACAAAGTACTTAATCTCATCCCCCTATCCTCCCAGTGTGAGGAAAATGAATCCAGAAAGCTTCTAAGTGCATAAATCAGACCCATCACGGTGATCATCTACACGGGGAAAGCTCAGGGCTGCTCTGGAGAGGAGCTCGGTGTGGCCAGCCACTTGATGCAGGGCTCCCCGCTGCCTGCCAGATGCAGATGGGTCCTCATGGGAGGTCTGCCCCTGTAGCAAATGGTTATCTTTAAACCCATCCTTCATTTCCCCTCTTATCAGCAGAGGAATGTGGGGAGGCAGTAGGCATTAAGTGTGAAGGCATTTGGGATTTTCTGAGGGTGAGGGTGTCAGAATGGGGGGCTTACCTGCCTTCAACGCCTTCTCAAAAGAGGTGAGTGTGTCCTGCCACAGTGGAATTCTCTGGTCCAGCAGAAAGTGTGAGCCTCAAAGACCATACAGATACTATTCAAAAGAACTCACATTTTTGAGTCATTCTTGTTTGCAAACACTGTCTTAAGAACTTTGCATGCACGACGTCACTGAACCCTCAGCCAACGCTTTCAGTTAACAGTCAGGTATTACTCTAACCCACCTTTTCAACTTCAGAGAAAAGTGAGGCAGGGAGAGATGGTAGAGGAGCTGGAGGTGACACAGGTAAAGTGGAATAAGACACCGCTGACAGGTGTGCCCCTGCTGGTAGGCAGCCTCGCTCTGAGCAGTGGTGAGAGGTGCCAGGGGGAAAAATGGGTACTGGATGGTAACCGTGGCCAACTTGCCAGCCTTTATTCAGTGGCTTGGTTTTTACACAGGCATCACACACACACACACTTTCAAATTTAAGTATAAAACCCATTCCAAAACCAGCTACTTTGATTCGCTACTCTTTCAAATCATTTGCTCTAATATTTACTGGCACAGAAAATTGAGAAATTGACAAGCAGCATTTGCTGTCCACCAGGGTTACCGTACCATTTTCCAGCTACTTTTTGGGGTCCATGAGTTGTGTTTCATCTGCTATCAAAGTTGCCCTCTCTTGCTAGAAAGGGACTTGTTGGAATAATCATTGAGAACAGGTACAATCCCCCTGAGCTCCTTGGGGCTGGGAAACCTTTCCCACCCCTCAGTCCCACTGTCGCAGCTGAGGGGGCCTGGTTCTCCCTACTTTATAGAGAAGGGGAATTCCAGGGAGAACCCTGGGCTGGTTTATTTTTAATTGTTGACCTCCGAGGCCTTCTGTTTGCATCTGTTTATTAAATCGCGAGCTCAGCTGTGAAATGCCCTTTATGATGGTGTTTTATTGGTGGGCCATTCGGGGACCCAGCGCCACACAAACAGGATAAATATTTTCCTTTGCAGCCCACACCCTGTGTTGGGGGCCACGGAACAAGGGGGGCCGGGATCGTTTGTTTACGAGCTCGGATTCATTCATTACTTGGCCAGGAGCTGTGAAATGTAAATCTCACATTCCACAGGACAATCCCAGCACCAGCTTGAGCTCATTTGGAGGTGTGATGTCCCACTCAAAAGGTGGCTGTTAATTTTATTGACCAAATTTGGAAAGTGGGAGTTCCAAAATTAAATCGAGCCTTTGGTAAAGAAGTGAACATTTAAGGTTCTCAAAGACCTGGGGTGAGCGGTCACATGGCTTTATTATTTTTTTTTTTTTGCCCCCCCTGCAACCCCCAGCAAAGACACTTTGAATGCCAGTGGTGTTTACAGCATAAAGTGAAATTGCTCTTTGCCTCGTCTTCTAGTTTCAAAAGGTTTGATCTCTCCGAGATAGGTCTGTCAGTATTAATTATAGCCACCTTTACTGAACACTTGGCTCCCTGCTTTAAATATATTATCTCCTGTAATTCACACAGCCATCTCGGAAGTGGCCATTATTATTGCCCTAGTGTTATACGCTGGAAACTAAAGCTCAAAGGAGAGGAGGCTTTTGCCTTGGGCCCTAAAACCAAGATTCAAATTAGGAGGTTGGAGTTAACATATACACACTATATAAAATAGATAACCGATAAGGAGCTACTGTATAGCACAAGGAACTATACTCAATATTTTGTAATAACCTATAAGGGGAGAGAATCTGAAGAATATATATATATATATATATATATATATATATATCTGAATATATACATATATAACTGAATTGCTATGCTATACACCTGAAACTAACATGACATTGTAAATCAACTATACTTCAATTTTAAAAAATCAGCAGGTTTACCCTGACTCCAGAACCTGGGTGCCTCAGATGCCCTGCTCTCCTGTTCTCTCTCTGCCATTTCTGTGTAACTAAAAAGTTGACTTTTCTGGTGCTTTAGAGAGAACTAAAGTTTCCAACAGTGACCAAGCAGCTGTGGACTGCAGATTCAACCCGCTCTGTTCATGCTCAAAACAAAAAAGGAATCTGAGTTGCTGAAAACTTTCAAAAGCTACATACTGTCCTCACGGCTGGTCTGCCCCCCATAGCCAGGCACAAGGTCCGCAAACAAGAAATACCTTTAACTTCAAAAGTCATCCTTGAGGTTCCTTGCCCTCCTTCCTTGCACTCTCTTTATGCCTGGCAGGAAAGGGTAAATTCAAATGAAATGAGACAGAGAATAGGATGGCACAGAGCATCCGGGGCTCCACGGGGGTGTTTACCCACAGAATGAGTGGGCCCATGTCAATATTTGGACACGGAGAAGGCCTGGTTTATAATTGTTCAGACTTGTCTCTGAATTGGGCTTTGAAACATGCATTTGCCATGTTTCTCCGTGGCCTCATTCTTTTCGGAGGGGAAAGGCTATTTAGGGAGATTTTCTTTAGAAAGGTTGCTGGGGGCAGTGAAGAAATAGGGACCAGTTCAGAATATCCCAATGTGATATGAAAAAAAAAAAATGTAAACGATGTCACAAAAGCTCTGCCATCAAGAAATGTTATTGTTGGTTGAATGGTAGGAACCATCTGGGTCTCTTTTAATGACGGGGGGGCCCCCTCTGTGGGTGGTACAGATGCCTCTTTTGTTATTGGTGAGATCTTGTAAATAGTTAAAATATTTACCAAAGCACCTCCGAGCTGGAGCTATCCCATTTTATTATTTATACCTTTTCAGAGGGACAAAAATGGAGGTGTCCACTAAACGTGATGGATTAGGCTTATAAACAGCCATTATGGCCGTCAAACCTCGAATGTCAGCTTCTCCTTTGTGTCTGCGCATTTCTAAGCTAACCAGTGATCCATGCATAAGATAGGAGGTTAAGAATGCGCGGAGAAAAGGGAGGGTTGGCTCCAAGCAAGATGTATCTTCTGCTGATTAGAAATACAGCTGTAGGAAGTGAGGGGGATGCTGGACAAGAGGCGAGAAAAGGGACGTGCATGTGCGTGCGTTTGCGTGTGTGTGTGCCTGTAGGCAGAAGAGAGCAAGCCGGGAGGTGCCGAAGTCACTGCAACCCGACACGCTGCATTTCGTGTCTCACAACTGGAGACTGGAAACCTGCAAGGCTTCTACCTGCCAAGCATCCTTCAGCTGTTTCCTAAACTGATAGCAGCTGGCTTTTGTTTTCCCAAGATAAAAATCAGGAAATGCAAAAATTAAATAGGATTTGAGAAGAAAAAGGATGGGCCCTCCCCTCCCGGGTAAGAGAGAAAAGGGCGAGCCAGCAGGTAACTAAGGCTTGTAGACAGAAGGAGATCCCATCTCCTTGTAATTAAGTAAAACATCTTAAAATGGGATGGAGGCAACCTGTGTGGCAGGTGATCCGCGTGACGCCTAGAAGCTGAACCAGAGTGACTTACTCCCAAGAGTTAGACCCCAAATACTAGATAAAGTTAGAGTTAAGGAAAGACGATATTTTAAAGTCAAACTATTTATAATTTATAATAGGATACATTCTCAGTCCCATTAGTGCAAGAAAACAAAGTAACTTTTCTTGCAGGTAAAGGGGGTAAATGTAAATTATATTATTGTTGGCCCAGCATTGCTGCACATGTGTTGGAAACAGTTTCTGTCAAAAAGTGGATTCCATTATATTTTTACTCTTAAATCCCAGCTCCTTTAGTCTCCTAGAGTTTGTCACTGATTTCCTACCATACCACAAATGATGCCTGCAACTTAGTCCCTCGCTCTCTTAAAAGAGCCTGTAGAATTCATAGGCAAACAGCTCATGCTTGCTTTAGAAAGAATCGGGCTCCGGGTGGCTGAAGTATCATCTAGCGACTCTAAACAGAAATTAGAATTTTAATTTGGGTAGAATAGCTTCTAGGATCTAATTAAGAAATTATGACCTCACTTATTTAATTATTTACTTATTTTGGGGAGTTGGGTGAGAACTTACTGATGTAACAAACAGAAAATTATATTTCTTCACAGCTTCGCAAATAAAAGAGAAAAAACATTTAGAGAACACTAAGAACCTAACAAACTTCCTCCTCAGATTAGTAACCAAGGGGCTGCTCCATCCTGAGTATCCCTCCTTGAGTCCCCTTTGAGAAACTCCTCAGAAATATCACACCCCTGCAATCAGACTGGTGTCTATCCCATTAGTATGCTGGTGCATTAACTAACTTGCCTCTATAAATACCGGGATCTGAATCACACCACTGTTTTGGCTAGAGGCTAAATAATTTTTCTCATCAGTATCTTTGGAGAAAAAAAAGAAAGAAACACACATACACACACACACACACACATTTTCTAAACAGCTTACTTACTCAGGCTATACTCCTTGATATTACAAGTGGATGATATGGCTCAGTTAGAAGCACCTTCTATAAAATGGACACTCTTAATAAACCTCCTTTAAGACAGTAATGTTACTTTAAAAACACAACATGTATACCCTGATGTGTATAAAATGGATGACTAATAAGAACCTGCTGCGTAAAAAAATAAAATTCAAAAAAAACCCCAAAACTTAACAATAAAAAACCAAACAACCTGATTCAAAATGAGCAAAAGATTTGAATAGATATTTCTCCAAAGAAGAGATACAAATGGCCAATAAGCACATGAAAAGATGCTCAACATCACCGATCATTAGGGAAATGCAAATCAAAACTACAACGAGATACCACTTTACACCCATTAGAATGGCTACTATCAAAAAAATAGAATATGAATGTTTTCAAGGACGTGGAGAAATTGGGACCCTGGTGTACTACTGGTGGAAATTGGTACAGTCACTATGGAAAACAGTATGGTGCTTCCTCAAGTAATTAAAGACAGAATTACTATATGATCCAGCAATTCCATTTCTGCGCATATACCCCAAAGAATTGAAAGTAGGATCTCAAAGAGATATTTGTACACCCATGTTAATAGAAGCATTATTTGTAATAACTAAACCGTGGAAGCAACTCAAGTGCCCATCAGTGGATGAACGGATAAGCAAAATGCGGATATACATGCAATGGAATATTGTTCAGTCTTAAAAAGGAAGGAGATTCTGCAGTATGTTTACAACATGGATGAACCTTGGGGACATTATGCTAAATGAAATTAGCCAGTCAGAAAAAGATACATACTGTATGATCCCACTTATATGAGGTACTTAGAATAGTCAAAATCATAAAGACAGAAGGAAGACTGGTGGTTACCAGGGGCTGGGGGCAAGGAATAACAGGGAGTTACTGTTTAATGGGTACAGAGCTTCAGTTTCACAAGATGAAAACAGTTATGGCGATGGACAGAGGTGATTTTTGCACAACGATGTGAACATATTTGATACTGCTGAATTGTACACTTAAAGATGGTTAAGATGGAAAAAACCCTGTTTATCAGGAAATATATAAAATACAGAGTGTAAATAAAATACATATGTATAATTTAAAGAATAAAAAAAATTTTTAATTAATGAATTTATGTATTTATTTATTTTTGGCTGTGTTGGGTCTTTGCTGCTGCATGCAGGCTTTCTCTAGTTGCAGCAAGGGGGGGCTACTCTTCGTTGTGGTGCGCGGGTTCCTCATTGCGGTGGCTTTTCTTGTTGCGGAGTATGGGCTCTAGGTGCGCAGGCTTCAGTAGTTGTGACACACGGGCTTCAGTAGTTGTGGCACGTGGGCTCAGTAGCTGTGGCTTGCAGGCTCAGTAGTTGTGGTGCACGGGCTTAGTCGCTCCACGGTATGTGGGATCTTCCCGGACCAGGGCTCGAACTCATGACCCCTGCATTGACAGGCGGATTCTTAACTTCTGCGCCACCAGGGAAGCCCAGTAATGTTACTTTTTATTCACAATTATAATACTAATCATTTTTATCTGCCAACCCTCACATTATAATCACAAAAGCCTAACCAGGCTCACTTGATGGTTCCCTTGGCAAATCTGAAAATGCAAACACACTACAATGCCTATGTTTGTATTCCTGCTCTACTTAATCTCACATACTCATGAATGACATAGAACTTTCAGTAACTCGGAAAAAGTTAACACAGCAAAAAGAACTTGGAAAGTTTCAAGCAGTCGTACCAAACAGTTTAACATTCTATGTGATCATACAAAAATGAAAGACCTATATGTTACATATCACATGGTTCATAGGACCCATCAACATAGCCCAGATGTAAAGAGCCACTAATTGTATCACTTCCATGGCCCTTGCTTTCCTAATACACACACACACCCTAAAGTACCACACTGAAGTCTGAAAGAAAACACAAAACTTTCAGAAGCCATGGTCTCCCGTCCTCTTAGAGAGCTATGGACAATTACTTTGAAAATGGCTCTCACTACACAAGGAGACTTGTGTTCTCATTGATACCTCCTCTCCTTCTGTCTACTCTGGAGCTTTAGATTGCTCCTGAGAAAAGCCAATTCCAGAAGCCCAGGAGACCTCTGTCCACTATCAAGATGCAGAACGGCTGACCTTTTGGTCACCAGTGAGGAAAATCTCCAGGTAGGGCTGTCAGATTTAGCAAACAAAAATACAGGATATCCAGTTAAATTAGTTTGAATGTCAGATAATCAATAAATTTTTTTTATCATAAATATGTTCCCCTTTGAGATATACTATCTGTCAACACTACTCCAAGAAAGTCTGACATCAGATGTATTTCTGCTGGAGATGCGAGATCTAGACCCAGAAAGCAGCCTGGAGCCTAGTGACTCTGGGAGAAAGACTGACCCTGGGCATCTTACTTCTTACTTTATGGCTTTATATAAGAAAGAGGGGGGCTTCCCTGGTGGCGCAGTGGTTGAGAGTCCGCCTGCCGATGCAGGGGACACGGGTTCGTGCCCCGGTCCGGGAAGATCCCACATGCCGCGGAGCGGCTGGGCCCGTGAGCCATGGCCGCTGAGCCTGCGCGTCCGGAGCCTGTCCTCCGCAACGGGAGAGGCCACAACAGTGAGAGGCCCGCGTAACGCATAAAAAAAAAAAAAAAAAAAAAAAAAAGAAAGAGGGCACTGAGGGGAATCACATGTCCAGGTCTCTCAACCATACAAAACAATTCTCGGAGGGAAGTGTCTCAGTGAGGGACAGGAGGGCAGAGGCAGACCATTGGAGGCTGTCATCAGCAACTAACTAGAGCTACCAACTAGTTTAACACAGTAACTCACTATTCCTCACAATAACCCAAGGAGGTAAGACTCTTATTACGCCCATTTTACAGATGAGGAAACTGAGGCACAGTTTCCAGGACCACACCGCTATGGAACAGAGATTGCAACTCAGACAGTCTAGTTCAAGATCTTCTTAAAAATAAAATGATACCAAACCCTAACATAAACAGTGTAATTTTCAAAAAAACTTCCACTGTGAACGTATGCTGAAATTAAAATGGCTACTTCCTCATTTCCCCCATGCACCCCAGGCCTCTGCCCTGGCATTGTTGGGGCCCCAGACCATGCTTGGTCTGCCCAGTGAGGAATCAGGGCTGAAAACAGAGTGGGGAGGTGTATGTACGTGTGAGCCTGAGAGAACAGGACAGTGAAGAGCCCCTGTGTTACCTCCTCTGAGTGCCCCCACCACCGACCCCCTTTCTCCCAACCTACAGGGGCAGAGAGCAATAAAAAGTATGAGACTGCAGACCCAAATGAAGAACTCCGGCCAAAAGATTTTCTAATTTAAAGACCACCCAGGTGTGTGCTGGTCTGTCCCCATTTTAGGGTCTTTGCCTCTTGCTTTCCAGCAAGAAAAGAAACAGATGTGATGCCCATTCATACCTAATGGAGACAGAAGGGGAGGGAGAAACCCGCGGTGGGGCAGCGGGGAGGCTCGGGGCTGTCTTTGGCCTGCACATTCTGTCTTGAAGGACGGAGACTTAACTTCCATAGGGTCTAAGCCTGTGGCTGTCACCTGTCAACTCAAAGTCCGGCACATGGTAAGCGATCGATCTATGTATGTTCAATTGAATTAAAATGAAATAATGCAATCAAAACTCTTGGTGGTGCCCAGGGAGTGGGTTTAGGACTAACCTAGCCTTGGGATTTGGAGCCTGACAAGATGAGTTTCAGTTGGTTGGAGTTACCATTTGATGGGGGGCGGGGGTGTGTGTGTGGCTGGCTTCCCCTCCTCCCCTCCCTGGACTAGCTCTGTTCAGATTGTCCTAAACAATTATCCCCAAAGGAAAAAAAAAAGCCCTGTTGAACAAATCCTCCACTTTTGTCTCCTCTGGGGCTGCAGCCTGTGGTCCTTGCTTATTCAGCCCTCCCTCCCTCCTCCCGTCCTGTGCCTGGGACATTCTGTGGTTATGAGTCAATGATCAGACAGGGAAAGGGCACGCTTACCATAGGGGAGGACGATTCAGTAGGGCTCTGGGCTTTGATGCTGGCTCTCTTACATCCTGAATGCATGAAAGGCTACGGGAGGGAGAGGAAGAAATATAAAAGCAGAAAGGAAGAAAATGTTATTAAAAAAAAAAAAAAGTTGAAAAAGGGGAGGGGGGGTGCCTGTTTTGAAATGTATCATCCACGAGTATCTCTGGGAGACAAAACTAGTTAAAAACTGAATAGAGATAAGCCATCTCCTTCAGTGACTCATCTTCCCAGGGAATAATGGCAAAGAGGCCGTGTTTAGGAGGGAAGTGATGTGCAAATAGCAGTGTCCACAAAGCTGGGGTTAATTACAGGAAGGACTTCCAGGGTAATTGCCGATAAACAAGGCTACAAGCAGAGCCGGGCATCTGGGCTCGGAAGTCGGCTCTCTGTGATTTGAGTAGGTTTTCCAAACACTGTCCCTGCCTCTGGGCAGTACCCAAATGGGTACTTCGGAGGAGCCTCAAGCCAGGACCCTGTCCCCTTGTGAGCTGACCCAGCAGCTCTACCACCTTGGTCCAGGATGGCTCCTTGTCAGCTCAAGCTCTGAAAATCCATTTGTTAAAAAAAATTGGAATAAACTGTTGTCTGCTGTGCTGTTAGGAAATGAACAACCTTAGCCCAAGGAAAGGCACGAAGCACCCCTAAACCATCGGCTAAGTCCAGCCTGGCTATGGAGAACCAAGACTGGTATCTCTGAATGTATTTTTAAAGGAGTGGGTTTCCCCAGGATGTACCAAAAGCAGCTTTGTTTTTGCCTCACGCCCCTTTAAGAGATTAAAACATGCGTTAACATATATAATGTAAGTACAAGTTGTAATGGATAAGCCCCCAAACCCGCCACGTTCTGGGGAGGCTTGCACCTGGGCTGGGACACCACGGAGTTACAAGGAGGAGTCTGGGAAGCGCTTAGAAATGTCAAGAAAGAAAACCGCCGCCTGCCTGCCAGCTCCCTCTGTAGCTGCTGTCTTATATGAACTGATGCAATTTCAAAGGATCCTGAAAGAGCACGGTATCTCTTGACTGCTCTGCTAAGGCAGTTCAGTGGAGACTGACAGGAAGCAGATTCTCAGTCCAAAAGGACTCCTGCTGGTATTATCTGGAGGACACGCTGGGAGCCTGACAGAGGACCAGAGTGCCAATGTCAGCCACCAACCTCCTGACCCAGGCCTCAGTTTCCCTACCTGTGAAATGGGGAGGCACCCAAGATGGCGTGTCAGTGTGCTACCAGCCCTCACATCTGATTCTCTGAAACCTGGGGACCCCTCAATCAGGTAATCCACCCTTGAGTGCAGGGACCCTATTTCCCCATCTCTTTTTCCTACCACCTTGAATGATGTCTTCCCCGTGGAAAGAACTCAATAAAGAAATATTTTGAATGAATGTATGCATGCGTGATTGGGCAACTTTTGTGGCTCTTTGTTAAAAATAAAAGGTCTGTGGGTGGGTACGAGGGGGTACTTTATCTTTCAATCCTATAGAATTGCTTTGAAAGACCAAGTAGGGTAAATAATAACATTAGCTAATATTTATTGTGATCAAACGTATTACATATTTTAATGATGTCTCAAAACATCCTTCTATGGAAGCAGCTGTTACCATCTTCACTCCATAGATGATGAAATGAAGGCACAGAAAGATCAAGTGATGAGCTATGAAGTGGGAAGTACTGGGTATCAGCCTTGGGGACTTGTCTGCAGAGCCCCATGGCTACGCATTTCCTCAAATGCATGGAGGGTCTGACTGTGTCCCTGCTCCTAACTTGCTGAGTGTCCTTGGGCAAGTCACTGACCCTATCTGGCCACAAGATAGCCCTCCTGAGCTAGGGGACATCCCTGATTCCTTCTAGGAGTGGCGTTTCAGGCTTCTGTTCAGCCTACAGTGCCCTGATCAAATGGCCCCTCCTTAGAAACTCCTCCATGGTCCCACTGTGGCCACCCACGGAATCAGCCCCATTAGAGACTGTACTTTGTCCTTGAGTTACATATTTCTTTTGTGATTATTGGAGCCATGGTTCCCTTTCCCACTAGACTGCAAGCCCCTTTGGAGTAAGGATCACATCTGTCTTGTTTATCACTGTACCACATCCCCAGCAGTGTATCCACACAACAGTACCTGGCATGAAGTAGATGCTCAGAAAAATACTTGTCACACTTTGATGGGGGCCCCAACGGCTATAAAATGTGCGGATTGAACAGGGTCAGCCTCTATGCCATAAAGATTCATAACTCCGGCCCCTGAGAAAAGCAATTAAGAACCCCCGGAGCCTTAGAAGAGGACTTTGACAGTTAGAAGCAAGGCAAAACCGAAACACCATGGGCATCTCCTGCTAGGCAAGGGGCAAGCAATATCCCTCCAGTGGGGAGTGAATCATCCTGTAGCGATTCCGAGTCTGGCGACAGATGGTTCCTTAGTCTTTTCCTCTTTCTCACACACACTTGGTTGCAGGTGGGACTCGGAAGGACAGGGGATCAGGATCTGGAGGCTTTGGTAATTGAGGAACCTAAGCCTGTCTGGAGAGGAGGGGGCTGCCACTTGGGATGCACACAGCCCCCAGGAACAGATCGTAGCAACCAAGCATGCCTTGGGGAGGGGGCCTCCTTTCTGGTTGTACACAGAGCCAATAATCAAAGCACAATGAAGAGGCCTCACTCCCCAGCTGGCTGTGCGCACCCCATTCAGTTGGCAGGGATGGCCGTCTCCCTTTCAAGTGGGCTCTGGTCCCCCTCTGCCGCCTCCTCCTTGCTGGGTCTTTTAGTCACATACCAGACATGTCTCACAGAGCAGACCCGAAACCCCAGGTGGCAGAATCCGAGTTTCATATAAATTAGGCTGGGTAACACTGTTCAGACACATTTTTTTGTCTAAATCATGCAAAAATAGGATTTTCTCAGGGGCATAAATCTGGCCCAAATCTAAACTTGAATGTACAATTGACTGGTATAGTTTATAGTGCAAACGTAGAATTATCTGGAAGACTTCTGCTTCCAAAGAACACAGCCCATTTTTTATCCAATCTGAAAGAAATGATTTATTTGCCGTCTTAAAAAAAAAAAAAAAAAAAAAAAACGCAAAAAGTCGGTGCGTGGCAAAGGGGCCAGATGCAAGCCCTGATTCACCAGAAAAATGCCTCGTGTCACAAGCAGACAGGCATCACCCAGCGTCCCATGAAGTGACCCATCCAAAGTTGAGTCCCTCCACCGTGTACCAAGCACACACAAGTTTTGGCATTTAGCCTTGTTTAAGGTAAATGTCTGTTCTGTTTTCCAAAGCAGGAAGTAAGGGTAAAGAAGGGGGAAAGAAAATGGAGGGTATTTTAAAAAGAAAAAAGAAAAAAAAAAAGACTTCACAATATAGTCAACAAAGAATCAAATGCCCTCTGAATAACCCCTCTAAAAATACGGTACATTTTGCATTATAATAAAGCAATGCTTTGCTGCAATCAGTTAAAGACAGTTTCTTCAACACTTAATGTATCTCAATTCTCTTCCTTTCAAAGTCATCAAGTCATCACGATGACCTTGAAGTTTTGACTCTAGGGTGAGAATTGCCTGAGACCCTACAAATTTTATGTGAGACTTAGAAGTATGAGAGCCTGCATTGAGGGACAGTCCCTATTAACCAATACCTGTCCCCACCATCCTATGGAATGGCCTTGGGGAATTTAAAATGACAGGAAAAAAAATAATAGTGATCTCTCTCACAAGTTGTTTAAATTCTCTTGGCAGTTTGCCATCAAACATCAAATTTATTCAATTCACAGTGACTTCAAAGAGTGCAGAACAACAACCCGGGGGCTGCATTTCTCAAAAAATATGTCAGCAGTAAGAAGGGGGAAAAATGTTTCCTTAGGTAGATATAAAGGAAAATGACACTCTGTACCTACACCCTCGTGTTTGCCAGAAGGTTTGATTTACGGATAAGCTATTTTTTTAATGTAGCATGTTCCTAATTCTTATTCCATGACAGTTGAAAATTGGGCATTTAGGAGTAAAAAGAAAAGATAAAAGGAAAAGAATTAGAGAGAAGAGCAAATTAGAACCAAAGAGGGACCAGAGGAGGTGAGAGGTGTCAGAGGCTGTGAAAGCAGCCAGAAATCTTCCTTTATGTCCTTAGAGGGAGGGAGTTGAAGGATAGTCATCTTTAACCTAGTAAAATGCAGGAGAAAATTAACTTGTCTTGGTACAGAGTTGGCACTATCAGGATGAGAATAAGAAGAATGTGTTGGAATGGAGGCTTCCATCAGCTTCTTAGGAGGCTTCCCAGGCTCCCTTCTTAGGTGGGTTCGCAGCTCCCTTCTTGCCCCTTCCAGTCAGTTCCCATCACTGCACCATACTTTTAATATGCTCGCTGTATCAACCACACCCCCAAACCCACTGCCCTTCGAAGCACCCATGATCTAGCCCCTGCTCGCCTCACCAGCCTTACCACTCTGCGCTCTCCCACACCCCGCGCCTACAGTGCAGAGTCTAGAGACCAGCTGCAGGTAACTGCCCCTTGGTTTTCTTCTTCTAGCAAATGCCTACTCATTTTTCTTCTGACAGCCATTCTTCTAAAAGCCACTTGCTCGTGGAAATCTTCCCTAACCTCTGAAATGAATCAGGACCCTGGTTACAGCTGAGATTACAAATAGAAATCCCCAAACCGTATCTAGTCAATAGTCATGTTTTGGTTTTGTTTTGAGTCAATATTTTTAAAATATGGAGATTTCACATCAAAATCCAGATTATCAGCTTTTTTCTTTTTTGTTTTTTTTAAATCAGAAGCTCTACTAATGCTGGACTCACATTCCCTGGCAGTTTGGCCAGAGGGATGGGGGAAGGTGATAGTTGCACCAGCTGTTTCAGGGAATTTTCTCCAAAAGTAGCATTGTTTTCAACAATATTTTAATGAAGATATGTTAGCATGACTATGGTTTAAATGACTTTGGCAGCAAGACTGAAGGAACCTTTGAGTATCCGTTAAATGGCAGATGACTGAGCAGAGGCACTGTCCATGGCGGGAGGCATGGGCTTTTCACAGGTCCCAACTCTTCAAGTTATGCTTCCCACCAAATTGTGCAACCAGAAGGGCGAGCTCAGACCTGTCCTGGTCACTGCCGAATCCCTGGTACAACCATCTAAGAAGTGTACTCTCTGGTAGAAAGGATCACCTTGAAAATTGCTGGTAAATCCAGTGATGCTTTCTAGGACAAAGGACCAACCTTGCCACTTACGTGCCCTGTGATCTTGGGTGAATCACGGAACCCCTTCTCATTTTATAGATAGGCTGGTGATGATATAATGACAATAATGTTAATGACCCTTCTCTCACAGTCTGTTGTGAGCATGAAATGAGAATATCTAAGTGAAAATACTGTATCGACTTAAAATGGTAATATAAGTTTTACTTATTCTGATGATTATGGCCACTAGTGAGCATTTACAACATTCCCTGTACTATGCAAGCCACTTTATAGGCAATATCTCACTCACCTTATGAGAAGGCCCTGAAAATTACCCATTTTATAGATGAGGAAACCAAAACTTAGGTTATACCATTTGCCCAAGACCATCAGCTGTTATAAGACAGACTCAGATCCGAGCCCAGCTCCGTTGAATGTTTCCAACATTATAGTGCTTAAAAAATACTTAAAAATCACAAAGTCATCATTGTAGTTGCAGCTGAAAACTTTACATGTATTGAGCTATTTCTTGTACTGTGAGCAAGCCCTGTGATAAGTACATCACACTTATTAGCTCTTCGGACAACGGTCACGAGGTGGGAAGCTGTTTTGTCCTCTATTGTTCTTGGCTGGATGGATATGACAGAATATCACAGGTTTTACTGCTCAAGAAAAATGATGACAAGTTGAAATTAACCAAAGTTGTTAAGTTTATGAGAGTTTATGGCTACCTTATGGGTTTTATCTTCCACTGTATTTCCAATATTCAGCCCAATGCCCAACACACAGTAGAGCTCAATTAGTATCTGTAGGCATTACTATCTACGGGATAAGAGAATGAATGAGCAAATGCATGAACACTGCTTCCCCTTAAGAGGTGCTGTAAACATGATTTGCCTGAAATCACACTTACGCTATTAAACATTCTACACTATCCAAACTTTGCTCTAACCTGTTATGGAGACCCTTCTATACCTTCCAGGTTATTCACTAAAGTAAGATAAAAATGGGTTAATTCCCCAGGATCTACTCCCTGTTAACCCAGAAGTCTTTCTGCAACCAATATGGGGTTACTATATACAAGATATGTATATTTTATTTAACCCCACCAAATCTATTATTACCATCACCTCCATTTTTCTGACAAAGTAGAAGCTGAGAAGGAGGAAGTAATTTGCCTAAGATTCCACAGCTATAGGAAGGGAAGCATTAGAATATGAATCCAGGTTTTGCCTGGCTTCAGAACCTCTGTTGTTGACCTAAAGGCCATACATGTTTGTGGGTGGGCCCTGCTCTCAAACTGGGTTCTAGAAATTTAAAAAAACTATAATCGCACCTCATGAATGAGCGTTTGCCCATTCAGGTCTGGGGAACTTATAAAACAGTTCAGCTCATTCCCAATCTCACTTGTAAAACCTCTGAAAAAAGTATACAGCCCTTTTTAACACTGTTTTGTATTTGTAAACATCCTTAAGCTTCAGGGTCTGACATGATGTCTTCATATCACTCAGAATTTTCAAAAATCCTTGTTTGTGATTGTCTGTTCCATAAGCATTTGTGAATAATTTTCTACTGGGGAGTGAGGAATCTTTCTAATTAAGATAGTATCTTTCCAGTTGTTCAAAATCACTTAATTTAGAATTTTTGATATTTCATACAGAATCTGAGCAAAATTTATTTTCTGAAAAAATTTTGGAAGGCTAGTAAGCATATTACTCGTGTAAATAAGTTCATAAGGGGGATATACAAGTCCTTTAAGAGAGCAAACTCCTTTCAAGCAATTTAGAGACACCCTGTCATTTGGTTGGTGCGCTAATTACAAATCATTCTAATTGATTCAATAGTCTCCCAAAAGACTTCCATAACGTACTAAGCAAACACTTTATTAGCCAAGCTGAGTTACTGTAGGTTCTTAAAAGAAAAAAAAAAAAAAAAGCTTTCTTGACAACAATATCAAGTTAGAATTTTTTACTACTGGAGAAGGGCTTTTTCTTTGATTTTATTCTCAATGGGTGTTTGTTTCACTGTTTTGACTTCTTGCTTTTATTTAAGGAATGCTAATGTGAGACAGAAAAGAAGAAAATGGACTTGGTTCCTTTCCCTACATCCATCTTGTCTCCCTTTGTAGGAAACATCTGTTGTTCATTCTTGACCAGGATCAATTCCCCTTTTTTCTCTAACAGTCCTGTTTTTTTTTTCTCTTTTTTTTTTCCTTCTTCTTTTGGGAGTCACCATATCTCCATTGTCTGTCCATGTAGATTAGATAGATGGACCCCCTGCCTTCCCAGATCCAGGATGTACATATGACCCAAGCCTGGCCAAATGGCATGTTCTATTCTACACTTTGTCCCTTATGATGGACCCAGGATGGGCACATGTTTCAAGGCTGGCCAATGAGAATAAGTGCCGGTTGCACTAGAATAGCTAGGCTGGGAGGATGTGGTCCAGGAGCCTGAGGGGCACCACTGCCAATGCAGAGATGGAGACAGAGAGAGGTAAGGAGACTCCTGATATTATTATTTGATGTTCTGGATTAGGTTGTGGCTAAAATCATTTGTACCCCTGGATTTTCCACTCCTATGGACCTATACATTCCTTTTTTATTTTCTTTATTTTTAACCTTCTTTAGGTTGTGTGTATACTCACTTGAACGAATATAAAAGATTTTTTTTCACTTAAGGGATCCCTTAAAATAAAAAAAAAATTTTCTCCATGTATATAATTTTTTCTCTTTAGTACTAACTTCATATACACTATTATACACAATATACCAATATACACTATTGTGTATATCATATACACAATATACGCTATTATATTTAAAATAGATAACCAACAAGGACCTATTGCATAGCACAGGGAACTCTGCTCAATATTCTGTAATAACCTAAATGCGAAAGAATTTGAAAAAGAATAGATGTATGTATATGTATAACTGAATCACTTTGCTGTACACCTGAAACTAATACAACATTGTAAATCAACTGTGGTCCAATATAAAATAAAAATTAAAAAAAAAAAGACTAACTTCCTCTGAAATGGTTCACAACTAAAACTCCCCGACTGACTTTTAGTCTAAAAACTTAGGTAAGCAACATATTTCACATTATCTGTATTTTCCGTCATTTTAATTTTGATGTTGAACCTCCATCTCCTCCTCGCTTAGTCTCCAAGAACTACTTCCTTGACTTGAGGAATCCCTTGAGCCTCCTCAATGAGCCTGAGATTTTGGAAATAAAAGCCGTGGAGCTCTTCCATAAATCACCTCAGAGCCAAGGAAGCACAGAAACTGCTTCCTGCCTGTTGGGGAAAGAGAATTACTCAACAACAAACACAAAGTTCATGAAAAAATATAATTCAATGCAAAGAAATACTCCACTGCCACTGCCTCAGAAAATTAATTTTGCCCAATGGAGAACAACTTGAATGCAGCAAGTTGGCCATAAATTCTTCAGGAAAAGGTGATGGTAACACCCTTAGGAAAAAGATAAGACATTTGAATCTTATTATAGCCTTGGGTGCAATGGTCATTTTCCATTTCTGGGTGTCAGCTTTGCCATCTGTAATGTGGGGATAAGCAGACCTGCTTCTCCAGAAACATAGCAAAGATACAAGAGCTCCATGCCCACAATAGTCATGTAAGAATTGATCCAATATCTAAATAGTCTCCTAGACATGTTCTTAAAGAGCCGTATTTCGTAAAGATTTCCAGGTGATTCTGTAAAACAAGCACATCTGAGAAAGAAAAGGAAGCGCTAATGCTTTGATTAAAGCAGTGGCTCTCACAGTGGTCTAGATTCACCAGTGAAGCCGTTTATAAAAATAAATATGTCCCTGGTCCATACCCTGAGTCCTGCCAGAATGAGGCCTAGGATCCTGCTTGTTTAAGAAATAACACTGGTGGGGCTTCCCTGGTGGCACAGTGGTTGAGAGTCCGCCTGCTGATGCAGGGGACACGGTTTCGTGTCCCGGTCCGGGAGGATCCCACATGGCGCGGAGCGGCTGGGCCCGTGAGCCACGGCCGCTGGGCCCGTGCGTCTGGAGCCTGTGGTTCGCGACGGGAGAGGCCACAACAGTGAGAGAGGCCCGCTTACCGCAAAAAAAAAAAAAAAAAAAAAAGAAATAACACTGGTGACTCAGAGCCTGGAGTTGGAACCAAAGCCACAGACTACCCCCCAGAAAACGCTCTTTTCCTGTCTGCGGGCTTGGCCTCCATTGTTCTAAGAGGCTCAGAACTCACAGAGCAAAGACTCTTGGCTGCTTTGGGAAGCCCATCACAAAGGCCTGGGCCGGTTATATTGACCATCTGTGGAGACAAATTGGTCTTCTTCCAGAACCAGAATGGGACTCTTTGGTTTCCACAAGTGTGAAACAGCAGAGGGTTGTTTTTGTGTCTTGTTTTTAAAATGAAGGGGCATTTTTTGTTGCCTTAGGCCTCATGGTCAGCAGTGAGGGAGCTATTGACATTTAGCGTCTGTGCAAAATGCCATCAATGCTTTCATTGAAAAATACTTACCAGGGCAGGGCCAATGTTCTCTAGGAATGAAAAGCTCAGAGGACAGTTAAAACATAATATATCTAGTGGGAGAGAATCTTTGTTATCTAAAGATTCTATGTAGTACCCAATGAGGTGTGGTATAGATCCAGTAGAAGTACCTCTCAAAGTTGAAGGAGCTGACAGAAATGCGAGGTCTACCAGTGGCTATGAGAATGGGCACTGGTGTTTCTGCTTCCTTCATGTCCCTTCCGTCTGGCATGAAGTACAGGATTAATGGTGATAATCATAAAAGACCCCACCTTGCTTTGCTTTAGTCTAGAGGTCACAGACCACAGACCACACCTAACCCACAGTTTTTCAACTAAATACAAAGAAGTTTTAAACTAAACACACACAGAATTCTAAAAAATTCTTAACAGTGGCTGCCAACACTTTGAATTCTTGAGATTTCCCATTAAAATCCATATTTGAGCTTCTTCAGAAAAAATTCCAAGACCTGGAGGCAGTGGTCTGTGTTTCTGTGCCGCCACGTTGGTGGTGCTGTCCCTGTTGCCCCCTTCATCTTCCTTCTCTGGTTCAACACTTTTGTAACCAGCTTGACCTCTCTAGGTATCTGCATTTCTGAACTTCATGGAGTCACTTCCTTCTTCATCAGAACACTTTTTATGTGAGTCATCCATGGGATCATGTCAACCACCCAGTGAGGTGGGTGACACCAAGTGGACGCATCCCATTTCACAGATGGAGCGACTAGCCCCCACGGAGGGTACAGAATTTTCCTGAGATCAAAGACCACAGAGACCTCACTAAATCAGACTACTACCCGCTTCCACCAACACTCCCTCCACTTATTTCTGAGTGAGGTTATTTCCCCAGCTCGCTTCAGGTGTTCCTGGCTTTGTGTCTCCATAAAAGAATTGGATTTAGCTCTGTTTGGTTTCCCCGTCCTCTTCCTGACAGCGCTATTTAATGGACAAACAGTTTGTTTTATTTATCTGACAGGGTTTCTTCACATTGTTTCGGGTTCTCAGCCCTCTCCCGCAGATCATATTACAGCTTGTGCGGGGCTTGGACCCTCAGTAGGGTTCACTCTAAATCAGATCCTTATCCTTACTGCGGTGATAAATAGAGAGGCGGCCGGGGGGAGACCACAGCCAGGTTATTGATTTAGTACCTCTGTGGATCAGGTTTTATACAGCCGGGCCTTCATGGCAGGCCTTTCCCCATCCAGCTTAGGTTGCATTCAGGAACTAAAACCGAAAGCCCCTTAAATAATGTTAACTTAATAGCTGACGTTTTTATGAAATAAGTCTGCATAGAAGGGGCAGAAATAGGACCATGCAGGCAGAGCACTGGAGCTGGGTTTCAGGGGGTGCCTGTGTGTGTGTGTGTCTGTGTGTGTGTGTGTGTATGTGTGTGTGGTGTGAAGGGGAGTTGATACAGGACAGAATTTTCAGGTTGATTCCAAACCAAAGAGAATGGTTTTGGTTTGGTTTTTAAAAGGAAAAGAAAAAAAAAGAATGAGTTGGAATTAAGGCATACAGAACGCTTCTTGGGGAGGTGGGCAAATGAGGGATGGGGTCCTCCATGGGGGTGTGGGTATTTATGCAGTGGGGGAGAGGGGAGGCCTTCTCTCTGTGAAGCATCGTGGACAGAACCATCTGGGGGCTGGGGGTGGAGGGTACGGGGCAAGAGCCCCATTTCCATCCTGTTCCTCAAAGACAAACTTTTGACATTTTTCACAAGTGAAGTCACGCACACAATCATTGCATTGTGTGTGTGTGTGTGTGTGTGTGTGTGTTGGGTGTGTTAAATGTATTATTTTGCCCAAAGTCACCATTTGATATAGCCAATTTATTTTTTTTGGAATCATCTTACAGCATTTCTTCTTTTTTGAAAACACTAGCAGCCTCAAATATGGAAATAGCTTGAACAGCTTTCAACCATCAAGTCCAGTGGGGACCTCTGGGTACACAAGGCTGTTTTGCCCTTTCCTTCCAGGGTTCCCTGGGTCATCCTCACAGCCTCCCCCAGCTAGAATTTGAAGGAAAAGGTACGGTCTTATTTAAATAGTCCCCAAACCGAACTGTACCTTCCAATGGAGGCAGGAAGAATAGCCTTTTGATGTGTTCCACAATTGGAATGCAAATTCTCTCCCATCTCCTAGATACCTGGGCCTGCCCCATTTCACTTTTCTGTAATCTGCTTAGCTCATGCATAGAATGACAAAAACAAAGAGTCTTTCTGTAAAAGGAAAAGAAGAGGAAAGAGAGTGGATTCTGTACCCTCTTCCTTACTCCTCACCGAATCCCTGCTCCGGGGCCCTCAGCAGGCGGCAGTGTGCATGAGGCGTGTAGTCTGTCTTTCTGTTTGTTGTTAGCCACTGAAAGGATGACACCATTCCTGGAGTTAGGCCTTCCACCAAGCAGCTGGGGCCTACTTGGCCATGCTTCCCAGGCTTGGGATCTGAGAAAAGGCCTGGGAGCTAGGGCATCCTGATGTAACTTTCAAAGAAATGCCTCCTGCCTGACTCAAATATGCAAGATGAACTTGGGGTAGGGATGGCTTTCGCTCTCTTGCTGAGTCATAAAGTCTGGCTGCGAGGAGCCCTGCATCAAAACATCCACACCCTGCCAGATTGGAGTAAGATACGACTTTCCGAATGGAAGGTATCACCAGAGGCACCGTGCTCATACGTAACCAGCTAGGGGGTCTGGAGGTTGAAGTATCAATGCTCAAAGACACAAGACAGGCAAAAAGGTAAGGCTCTGATACATGATAAACCATGATGGAAAAGAATATGAAAAAGAATTTATATGTGTGTATAATGGAATTGCTTTGCTATACAGCAGAAATTAACACAACATTGTAAATCAACTCTACTTCAGTAAAATAATTTTTTTTTAAAAAAAAGAGGCTTCAAACTGACTCACCAACCAACAGGACACAACAGTGAAAGCACCCATGGCTGCGGGGAAGATGGGTAGGAGATAGTGGCCACCATGGTGAGGGATGGAAGCCGTGGTTAGAACCACATGCAGGTAGTTAGAAAGAGGAAAGACCATGGATTCATCTGGATTTCTAAACTTCTGAAAATGATGGTGGTTATGGACGCTGAAAAGAATTAATCAAGAATTATCAAGAAATGCGTTCTTTCACTCAGTATTAATTTTATTTAATAACTCTTATATAAGTACTGACTTTGTGCCAGGCACTGTTCTGAGCACTTTACAAGGGTTAATTTATTTAAGCCTCATTACAACCCTGCGAGCTAAGCACTTGTATGTCATCACCATTTTACAGATCTGGAAACCATGGCCTTGGGAGGTTAAGTAACTTACCTGAGGTCACTTAGCTTCCATGTGGGTCTCAAACCCAGGCGGCCTGGTTCAAGTCCACGAGGCTCTCAGCGATCCCAGCAGCAGATCACAGATATGTTATGCTTGGGCTTTCTGTCTTCATAGCGGCCACATTCAAGATGCACGAGGCAGGTCTTTGCTGTCATCTTCAGGGTGTGTCCCTGTCACTAATGTCTTAAATCTGTAATCCTCATACCTGACCACTCCCTTCTTTGATCTGAAATGTCTGCTGAGCATTTATGGCCTGTCTTTCTAGTGCTTGTCTGTCTGATGGATTAGATTACAAGCTTCTCATGGTGCCAGTCTCTGGTATTTGGGGTCCTCTGTTCCAGTCTGCTCCCCTGGTGCCTCTGTTTTTCTTTTTTTTTTTGAATTTTATTTTATTTATTTTTTTATACAGGGGGTTCTTATTAGTTATCCATTTTATACATATTAGTGCATATATGTCAATCCTAATTCCCAGTGCATCCCACTGCCACCACCCGCCACTTTCCCCCTTGGTGACCATACGTTTGTTTTCTACATCTGCATCTCTATTTCTGCCCTGCTCTGTTTTCTGTGAAGAGTTCTAACTGCTCGTCCTCAGCTCTAGTATTCGTTCATCTCTTGCACTTTCCTGATCCGTTATGGTCTCCAGCCTCTACCAGTGGCCTGCAGACAGCATCATAACCACTGTCTGGTAGGCAAGAAATGCTCACTGAATGTTTGTCGAGTGAACGCATGAGTGAATAAATGACAAACAAGGTAGGGCTCTGCCAAGTGCCGAGGCCCTACACCTGGTCCCCTAGGCCATCCCCCTACCTGAGACATTATCCAAACATATTAATTCCTGAAAAAAGCTGGAGCCAGGATGTCATTACTTTGAGTAGAAAACAGAAGTTAAAAGGAGCTCTTTCTTTGAGTCTCCAAATGTGGTTTCGGCACAGAGGGTCCGAACTCACGCCAGCTAGAAGGATTCCATCCTTGACATCTTTCTAAAAAGCACTGGGCCAACCCTTGTGGGGAAAAAATGCTGGCAAAGTACTGTTAATATAGACATCTTATTATAATCACATAAAAATGACATTTTTCTATGGCCAAAGTCTAGAACGGAATAAGAAAAAAATAAAATGCTTATTAAAGTATTGGAATTTTATAAAATACCTATTAATGGTTATCACTTTTATTATTTGTGTGTGCATGTGTGTGCACACGTGGAGAATAACAGGATATGGAAGGAAAGGTTGTATCACCATCCAAGGGAACTTTGCACTAAGTTAAATAAACCCAGCCTGTTCTTGAAAAGTAGGTTGATCCCTGATTAAATTGTCCTGGTGATTGCCCAAGTCCTAACCTCACAACGAGATTGGTGGGCAATACCAAGTCAATATAGTTTCTATAACTGGGTCAGCATTGCACTTTGGGCTCAAGGTAAGTGTCCTTTGGATGACCCACGGAAGGTATTTGACATTTAAATGGCAGCTGAGTCAACATTGTATCTGGCTGTTACAAACATATTAGAATGATTGCAATAGAAGAAAGATAAACCTATTTAAACAAAAATCCAAAGCTTATTCCAGTCAATTTAGTGACATGAATCCTATTCATATGCAAGTAATATTCAATGAGCAGAGTTTGATATTATTTATTTTTGCTTAAAATAATGGCCAACATTGCTCAACAAAAATGCTCAATAATATTTGATAGATGAATGATATAACACATGTGAATTTGGGAATATCTTAACTTGCTATTTTATGATGTTTGTACATAATAAGTAACCTCTAAGTTGTTATCTAGACAATAAAAATATGGATTTTTACTTTATAGAAGGATAAATGTCTTAATTTGTCCGGAAGAAGGTCTTGAGATAAGGATATAAGTGTAAGTATTTGATTCAAGAGGTTATCACAAGAAAAGCCAGTAGAGAAAGGGGCAGTGAAGGCAAAGAAGCCAATCCAGGGGCATCGATGAGTTGGCTTCCATCATGGGCAACCAGAGTCAATGTGTACATGGGAAAATATATCTCAGAGTTGACCCACCTAAGGGGCAAGAATGCTGGGGTATCCACCAACTCCCATTCATCACTGGTTGGGGCTGCTCTTATAGGCACTGACATCTGTCCCAGCTGCTCTCATTGCCAGAAGCCCTTTGGTAAAAATACTCTCAGATGCTACTAGCAAAACTCTTCAGCCTGAATGGTGAGTGTCAAGGTAATATGGCGGGGCACCAAATGTATCTGCTACTAGCAAAGCCTATTAAGTAATTCATTACTACTTCTTTTGGCATCCACATCAAAAATGCCTCTTTGGCTTAATCTATAACCTCAGCATGGAATGCCATCATTTCCCTCTGTCAATTCCCATCATGATAGCTAGTGCAGCCCACCATGTAGTAATAATCGATATTTTTAAATAAGAAAGTAACATATCAGTCAAGGCCCAGTTCAAATCTCCCTTCCTTCAAGAAACACTCTTTAATCTCCCTCTAGGTCCCAGGACATTTTGCACTTCAATTAAAGCTCTTAATCCCACTCCTGGGCATATATCTGGAGTAAACCATAATTCAAAAAGATACGTGCACCCCCCATGTTCATAGCAGCACTATTTACAATAGCCCAGACATGAAAACAACCTAAATGTCCATTAACAGATGAAGAAATAAAGAAGATGTGGTATATAGATATACAATGGAATACTACTCAGCCATAAAAATGAATGAAATGATGTCATTTGCAGCAATACAGGTGGACCTAGAGATTGTCATACTAAGTGAAGTAAGTCAGACAGAGAAAGACAAATATTGTATAATATCACTTACAGGTGGAATCTAAAACATGATACAAATGAACTTATTTACAAAACAGAAATAGACTCACAGGCACAGAAAACAAACTTATGATTACCAAAGGGGAAAAGGTGGGGAGGGATAAATTAGGGAGTTTGGGGGAAAAAGAAAGCTCTTATGCTCTTCACCTCTTCTTGTTAAGAGCGTACTCTCGGGCTTCCCTGGTGGCGCAGTGGTTGAGAGTCCGCCTGCCGATGCAGGGGACACGGGTTCGTGCCCCGGTCCGGGAAGATCCCACATGCGCAGAGCGGCTGGGCCCGTGAGCCATGGCTGCTGAGCCTGCGCGTCCGGAGCCTGTTTCTGCAACGGGAGAGGCCACAACAGTGAGAGGCCTGTGTACCGCAAAAAAAAAAAAAAGAGCGTACTCTCTCTGTCTTGACCTTGCAGTCAGCTTATAGTAAAGGTCTGGACAGCGCCTGCGAATAAGGTCAGCAGTTTTCCACTGTTATCTGTGGCTAGGTGGATAAGTCTACTTTTCGGGTGCAGTTCTAAGTGGTCTCTTGTTTCCATGCATCTGAGCCATTGCTGTCCAGTCTTAACTATATCCCCAACTAACCAATACTAATTTATGGAAATCTCTGCTTATGCCAATTGGTTCTGAACCAGGCAGGAAATGGGGTCATTATTTACAGTGTCCTCTCAAATTCCAACCCATACAATGCAGAGACACACACGTCCGTACTGGTGGAAATACTGCTATAGTCCAAGGCATTCAGGGCTCTCAAGAATAATAATAACCCCTGCTGGAGCTCACTTCACACAAAAAAACTACAAACCAATTAGGAAACAAACCACCATGAGAGAGTCAGCATGGCCCACGAGCTCCCCTAATATCATAGACAATGGAAAAATCTCAGCATGGCATGTGTGCTCTTTCAATCTGAGGGTTCATGCTTTCTTATAACGCCAGTCTGTTTCTCCACACCATAGGCAAAGTTGATATCAAAAAACACAAATCAGATGCCCCCCACTTCTACCCTGTTTAATTCCCTGCGATTGCTTGCAATTGCTCTTAGGATAAAAGTACATACCTTGGGTTATCTTGCAGGTGTGGTGTCTACCTACCTCACCAGGCTTATTCAAGAACACCTGCCCCCTCCACCTGCCCACTACAGCCACATGTCCTTCAGATTCTAGAACACATCCTGTTCCTTCCCTCTCAAGGCCTCTGACTACTGTTCCTTCAGCCTGGAAGGCTGTTCAGGCCCTTCTTTTGTTATCAAGTTCCCTCACACTTATTCTCTAGAACTCATCTCAATCATTAATTCCTCATGGAAAATTTCTCTGATCACCCTGCCTAAGTCAAATCTTACTATTTTACATTTGTCAGAGTTACACTTTTACTTCGCTGTATTAATTTGATCAATGTTGGAATCCTCCAGTAGAACATTATCTCCATTAGGCCAGAGCCTGTGCTTTACATCTTTTGCACACCTAATATAGTGCCTGACGTCATGTAGGTTGTCCGTAAAGTTTGTTAAGTGAACAAGTGTAGTAGACCATTTCTCAGCTGTTGTGTGACCTGCTAACAGCTCACAGTTTCCCTGGAGAATTGCCTTTGGATGATAGGAACCACCTCAGTCAGGAGATTAAGCACTCAGGGAAGCCTGCAGAAAACGACTGAATAATTTCAGGGTGAAAAAGTCTGATACCCCACAATGAGATACCACTTCACATCCTCTAGGATGGCTGTGAGGAAAAAGATAGTAACAAGTGTTGGCACAGATGGGGAGGAATTGGAATCCTCATACTTTGCAGGTGGGAATATAAAATGGTGCAGCCACTGTGGAAAATAGTTTGTCAGTTTCTCAAAAATTTAGCCATAGCAATACCAAATGATCCAGCACTTCCATTCCTATGACGCAACCCAAGAGAAAACAATTCAAACAAAAACTTGTATATGTACATTCACAGAAGCAATATTCGCAAAAGCCAAAAGGTGGGAAAAACCCAATGTTCATCAATTGACAAATGGATAAACAAATGTAATATATCTACACAATGGAATATTATTCAGCCTTAAAAAGGAATGAGAGAAAGATATAAAAAAAATAAAATTAAATTAAAAAAAAGGAATGAGATACTGATCCATGTACAATGTGGATGAACCTCAAAAATGTAACGTTAAACGGAAGAAGCCAGACACAAAAGGCTACATATGGTATGATTCCATTTATATGAAATATTCAGAATAGGCAAATCTATAGAGACAGAAAGCACATATCAGGGCCTGAAAGGTGGGGGGAGTGAAAGTGATTCCTAATGGGTACAGGAGCTCCTTCTGAGGTGAAGAGAAAGTTCTGGGATTAGTGGTAAAGGTTGCATAACATTGCTATTGTACTTAATGCTACTGAATTGTACACTTTAAAACAGTTTAAAATGGTACAGTCTAAAAAATGTAATGAGTATTTTGCTATCATAAAAGAGAAGGGCTGGCACCTTGCCTTAAGGCAAGATGTCTCTGTGGCATGACGTATATATTAGAGTGTCCTACAGATCAAGCCAACTTTAGACCTTACCTAGGACACCATCCTTGGCTGGCATTCTCCTCTTCCCTATCCTGTCCTTCGCTGCCTTACAATTTTCACCTAAGACCACTCCGTCAGTAAATCAAGGGCATCTTAATCCCTGTGTCAGGCTCTGCTTCTGTAGAATTTGACCTAAAACAATAAATGAACCAGTGAATAAAGTGAATGTGTAAATAAACATTTTAAATGCCCAAGCCCTCACAGCTAGGATCTGGGATTCAAACCCACATGGGCTTGACTCCAAAGTCTACTCTCTTAACTTCTACGTTGTCTTCTCTAATGAGTTCACCAAAGAAAATCCCACTTTGTCAGGTCAGGACTGTGGGGTCAGATTATGTTCCTTTAGGGACCAGAGCTCTGTCCCTTTCATGCCTTCTTTGAATGTCTGCACCTCAGACTAAATAGGAAGCCTATATAAGTGGCTCTTTCCCTGCAACCTCAAGCCCTGTATAATTTTTAAAAAAAAATAACATGAGGGCTTCCCTGGTGGCGCAGTGGTTGAGAGTCCGCCTGCCGATGCAGGGGACACGGGTTCGTGCCCCGGTCCGGGAAGATCCCACATGCCGCGAAGCGGCTGGGCCCGTGAGCCATGGCCGCTGAGCCTGCGCGTCCGGAGCCTGTGCCCCGCAACGGAAGAGGCCACAACAGTGAGAGGCCCGCGTACCGAAAAAAAAAAAAAAAAAAAAAAAAAAAAAAACATGAAAACAGCCCATCTCCCCAACTCTTCCATGTAACAGAGAAGTTACTGTATGTGGAAAGCAGTTGTCCAAGCTGACACTGCCAAAGAGTATCCAAGCACATAGAAAGACTGCATGAACTCATTTATCCTTGTGAAGACATTAATACCATTCCATCATTGAGCAGCAGAAACCCCCAATAAATCTCCATTAAAAGCAAATCTGTAAATGCCTAGTGTAGTCATAATAATAGTATTGTAATTTTTAATGAACATGCTCAGAGCAGTGGATTATTTATAGCATCATGTTCAATGTTAAACGTTTCAGGTCACAAATTATAAACTCTTAGAGTTTGGGAGAAGTTTATAGAAATATATATCAATAGAAGTAAATTCTAATATGATAAGAACTTACTTGACCAAATCAGAAATAATTTTTACTCTCTTTGTAGATGGCGTCCAGACTGACAAATGAAAAGGAAGATGAATAATAATTTTCCAGTAAATGCAAATAGTAGTCAGAAATAATCAGAGATGTTCCAGTTCCTCATTCTCTCTTATAGCTAGGTATGAGAGAAAAGTGTCTTTGTCAGCTATGGCTATGTAACAAATAGCCACAAAAATCTCAATGGCACATAACAATAAGCTTTATTTCTCACTAATGTATCTGTGGTTCTACCGGAGTTCAGCTCATCTTGTCTAAACTTCACTAGGTTTGGCTCCAAGTAGCAAATCAGGTGTGCTCTCCATGTTAATTACTGTCCTGGGGCCAGCAGGTACCCAAAGCATGTTCTTCTCATGGTCATGGCAGGAGTAAAAAAGAGCAAACCCAAACACACTGGCACATTTCAAACCTCTGGATGCATCCCATCTACCAATGCCCAGCTGGCCAAAGTAAATCCCATGATCAGTCTCAAGATCAGGGGAAGATATATTCTGCCCATCATGAGGACAAAGCAAGACTGCAGATATTTTATTCCATTATGGAGGAAGGAGGTAGGAGGACACATAATTAAATCTGTCCAGCGGGCCTGAATTACTCAAATAGTTCTGTAGTATTTCCTGCAGACTTAGAAAATAGAAAACAACATTATTAGCAGGAGTTTTTGCCTGCACAGTTCTGGTAACAATAGCAATTTCTCCACTACCCTTCCCCTCTCTCTATAATTCAGATAGAGCTGACCTCTTCCTACCTCTAGAAAAGAGTATGAGACCTACGATTGGCCAGTCAGAGTAACTCATCCTCTTGGCTACTCTGACTGGTTCAGGGATAGTCATGTGACCTAAGACAAGCCAATAAAAGCCAAGCCCAGGACTTTTGGAATAGCTATCAGAAAAAAAACTCTTTCTGCGTGAGCATAGCATGTTAAAGTTTGGTAACTATTTCCATCATACACAGTTTCAGAAGGGGCCTTTCTTTTGTCATGCTGTGCCCAGTTTTTCTAGGCCTTTCCAACTTTATCTATGTTAACTTCACTGTCTGAGAGAAACTTCAACTGGCACCACCTGTCTAGGTTTTGCCCTAACTCCCAATCATTGAGCGACTGCATTCTTAAAAGTCTTGCCTCTTGAACTCAAAACATCAGAAAATTATTTCAGAAACATCACCATCATCATAGCACCATTCGTTAATTTAACATATTCTAATATTTTAAAATGTCACTAGTTTAGATGCAACACAGAGATATTTTTAAAATTCATGAAGAACAACACAAAAAGGAAGTTCCAAAAAGTAAATTAAATGCATAAGTGCTGATATTATTAGTGTTCAAAAAGTGTTGGATGTGGAATAAGAAATATGGGTAAGTATAACTTACAAGGTGGATAAAAAGATGAGTATTTTTCTGTAATCTACTTTCCTGCCTCTCCAATTAATAGTGAATTTCTTATGGTTTTCTACATGATGCTTTGGAATGTCAAGTCCTTTGGTCCTAGAACCTCAGGGAAGACAAACATTTTAGGTGATTTAAAAAAAAAACACACATTTAGAAAATGATGTTCTTGAAAGCCTGCGGGAAGAAATTCACACCATTCTTTACAATTTCATTAGAGAAGATAAATAAATGTCTGTCAAATTAACTTTGCTCAGTCTCATAAATGGCAGGAAATAGAGCAACAAATGCAAATACCAAAGCACGATTTGTTTTCTTTCAGTCACTTTATGGGAAAGACTTTGGTTTCTGCTATATGTATTGCAGGCTGCCAGCAAAAAGCTCAGTTTCTGGATGCAGCTAGCATAATATTCATCCCTAAGATGTATATCTTAGGGGGAGGAGAAAGAGGTGGGAGGAGAAAAGGAAGGAGGGCAATGGTGATGACTCTCTACACTTGCCCCTGGCATCTCCTAATTGTATGCCCTCATGACTTGAACTTGAAAGCCCAGTATACAAAAATCACAGTTCTAAAGCTGAATGTTTGATCTCTATTCCAGCAACAGAGCTTGTTACCTAGATACAAGTGATCTAAACCAACATAAGCACGATTGTCACTGTTGGCTGTCTTATTTATACCAGTAGTACTGCTGTGTAATAAACTACCCCAAACTTTAGTGGCTTAAGACAATCAAGAGTTATTTCTTATGGGCAGAAGACCTATATAGACATTTCTCCAAAGAAGATACACAGATTGCCAACTAACACATGAAAGGATGTTCAACATCACTAATCATTAGAGAAATGCAAATCAAAACTGCAGTGAGGTATCACCTCACATCAGTCAGAATGGGCATCATCAAAAAATCTACAAACTTTAAATGCTGGAGAGGGCGTGGAGAAAAGGGAAGCCTCTTGCCCTGTAGTGGGAATGTAAATTGATACAGCCACTATGGAGAACAGTATGGAGGTTCCTTAAAAAACTAAAAATAGAACTACCATATGACCCAGCAGTCCCACTACTGGGCATATACCCTGAGAAAACCATAATTCAAAAAGAGTCATGTACCCCAATGTTCATTGCAGCACTATTTACAATAGCCAGGACATGGAAGCAACCTAAGTGTCCACTGACAGATGAATGGATAAAGAAGATGTGGCACATATATACAATGGAATATTACTCAGCCATAAAAAGAAATGAAATTGAGTCATTTGTAGTGAGGTGGATGGACCTAGAGACTGTCATACAGAGTGAAGTAAGTCAGAAAGAGAAAAATAAATACCATATGCTAACACATATATATGGAATCTAAAAAAAAAAAAGTTCTGAAGAACCTGGGGGCAGGATAAGAATAAAGATGCGGATGTAGAGAATGGACTTGAGGATATGGGGAGGGGGAAGGGTAAGCTTTGACGAAGTGAGAGAGTGGCATGGACATATATACACTACCAAACATAAAATAGATAGCTAGTGGGAAGCAGCTGCATAGCCCAGGGAGATCAGCTCGGTGCTTTGTGACCACCTAGAGGGGTGGGATAGGGAGGGTGGGAGGGAGAGGCAAGAGGGAAGAGTTATGGGGATATATGTATATGTATAGCTGACTCATTTTGTTATAAAGCAGAAACTAACACACCATTGTAAAGCAATTATACACCAATAAAGATGTTTAAAAAAAAAAGAGTAATTTCTTATGCTTGGGAGTCAGCTGATCTAGGCTATAGGGCTACGGGTGGTTCTGCTGCAAAGTGTCACCTATGGGCTATTCCAGGCATGTCCTTCTCATGGCATTGGCAGAGATGAAAGGGAGCAAATGGCAGCAATGAAGCCTCTTAAAGTCTGAGCTTGGGCTTCACATGCTATCCTTTCTGTCTCATTTTATTGACCAAAGTAAGAAAGGAAGTCACATAACCAAACCACAAGCCAAAGCCGGGAAAGATACTTTCTCTTTTGTTTAAGGAACTTCAAAGTCACAGAGCAGAGAACGTGCAGAGAGAGGGAAAGGTGAAGAATCAGAGCTATTAATTCCATCTACCATATAAATATTGTTTTTTATATTTATTCATATATTTGTTTATTCATTCATTCATGGAATAAATATTTACCGAACACAAGTCATGTATTGGACATAGGGAATCCAAAAGTGTAAGACAGAAGATGCCTATTCTCAAAGAGCTTGCATTTTCATTGAAAGGACGAACAAACAAACAAATGATTAAAGCAATTGGATGTTGTTATAAGTAATGTGAAGGAAATAAAGAACACTCTGATAGAGAATGATGGGATGATGGAAGAGGAAGAGTGGCTAATTTAGAAAAAGTAGTCAGGGAAGCACACCCTCCCCCATTTATCTGCCTGATTTGCACTTGTGATCAGATCACGAAAATCAACATTTAATGCCTGATGCACAGCACTCTACTCAAGGCCAGTCCTGAAATATACTGATTAGCCCAAGAGAATTAAAAGTAATAAAAGCCTTATGTGATGCCTTACATTTTACAGTGTGTTTTCCCAACTATTGCATCATTTGAGTCTCATAGCATTTCTTGTCAATAAGCTAGGTAGGAATTAGATAGCAAAACATGGGTCATCTAGGACACTGATGCACTGAAGAAAGAGTGGTCCCAAGGACACTGAAATTTACTCTCCAGGAGAAAAGGAAACTAGTAAGAACGAGATAAGGGATAAAGGTTGAGGGGACTTAGAAGGTGGACAAGAGGTCTGAAAACTACTGACCCAAACACTTAGGTGTTAACATCTAGCTGCCCCTCCCACACAGAGCATTCTGAGAGCACAAGGCAATGTGTGGAAAGGATGGAAGAAGGATTTGCCAACTTCATATCAGCTCTTAATATCAAATTTTATGTTTTCCTTAAATTATAATGTAGTAATACAATTCTATTTTCTTTGCATATAGATGTGTGCAAAGGAAAGATGACTACCTGGTCTAACAGAGATAAACAATGCAGATAGAAATATATCATTTTTTAATTGAAGTATAGTTGATTTACAATGTTGTGTTAGTTTCACGTCTATGGCAAAGTGATTCAGTTATATATATGTATACATGTATACATTTTTTTTCAGATTCTTTTCCATTATAGGTTATTACAAGATATTGAATATAGTTCCCTGTGCTCTACAGTTGGTCCTTGTTGTTTATCTATTTTATATATAGTAGTGTGTATCTGTTAATCCCAAACTCCTCATTTATTCCCCCCCCCCAAAATATATCATTTTCTTTCCAGATTAGGTTACAGAGGCTCATAAAAGTAAAATGAGAGACCCAAAGTCACCCAGAGCCTGGACCATGGGCTCCCTGCCTCTTCTGTCTGGTTATCTTCATTCCACCAGAGATCTTAACTGGGTTATCAATGCAGTTTATGATTGGGGCTGAATATGCATTTGTTTTAAAATCAGAAGTTTTCGTTCTTCTGGGAAATTTGTGTGGGCTTCATTATTGCATTTTTAACACATTCAAATTACAGTTTCCTTTTCTTCTTTGCCCTCTAAGAAGAGTAGGCAGAACTCAATGGATAATGACTTTTACTAAGACAAATTCTAGATTTATTGACCTGAGAAATAAATATTAATAGAGGTTAAATTGGGGTCAATGTTTACTCCAAGAGATGATAAATCTTGATATTTTTCCGTGGTTGGTTGGTCAATGTGTCCTCTGCGCCGTCCACGCACGTCCCATTGTCAGGTTCTCCTGAGGAAAAGGCCAGCTCGCAAGATGAATGGGAGAGGGGCAATATCTCTCTCATCGGTACTCTGCCTCATAAAGTGCTTAAGACACGCAGATCTCATTTTAACCTGGCTGGTTATTACATGGCTTTCCCCGTTCCCCAGGTCAAATGACGTGTCTAAAACAATAAGGATCTTCCTTGGTATTTCAGCAATCAATTTTAGGGTGTCTTCTTTAAACAACACACAAACACACACTTCTCATCCTCTCCAGACCATCCACAACAGTAAGAGAAAGGTATAGAACATATGTAGTTAACCTGAGGATTTTACTGAAGGAATTTCAACTGGCTCATCCCCTAAAATTCTAAAGACAAGATTCTTTCCCTTACTCTGTCCACCTGTTTCTGTGTTATTATTAAAAACACGGTGATGGATATTTCATTCAACAAATACTGACTCCCTGGTATTTACTCCTAGGTCATACTTATACATCCAAGCACCATTTTAAAAGCTCTGTATGTATTAACTCATTTATTACTCACAACCACCCCCCATGAGGTAGGCACAATTATGCTGCATCTTATCCATCAGTTGAAGAAACTAAAGCATGAAGAAGTTAAATAATTTGTCCACGATCACACAGCCGAGATCTAAACACTGGCAGTCAGATTGCAAATCTGTACTTGCTCCAATCACTTCCCATGGCATTACTTACAGTGGGTACTGAGAGTACAGCAATGAATGAGACATCAAAAGTGTGCCTGCTTATATTTTTATGTGTACTTTTATGCATTTAGAAATGATGGGAAGTTTATATAAAACCCAATAGAGATAGAGATACATATAGAGTTGTTATCTCTGTGCAGTAGTTTAGGTATTTTTCTTTTCCCTTGTCTTTGTTTCCTACACTTCGCACAATTTTGTTTGTAAGATAATATGGGTTGTCCAAGAAATATGCAAACAATTGTAAATAAGTTAGGAGGGCAAATGCATTGCAATTTAAATTGCCATTAAGTCCAAGAGGTACAGATGAGCTACAGATGTCCAAGGACTTGAAAGAAATGATGCTTTATTTTGAATGACTCTAAAGCCAGAGCAGAAAGTTTCCAGGACACAGTTCCATTACCAATTAGCAACATCTCTGAATAAGTTAGGAATGTATTCAGCTGCAAGTAATAGAAAACCTGATCCAATAGTAGTTTAGACAGAAGATTGTTTATCTGTCTATCTACCATCTCTCTCTTTATTTGTGTTTCCATAACTAGAGGTCCAGAGGTAGGTAACAATTTGTGTTGGTTTAGAGGCTAAATAATATTGCCCACATTGATCTCAGGAAACCAGCCTTTTCTATCCATCTGAAGCTCTATCTTTCACATATCAGCTTTTAGTTCTCACGCTTGCCACATCATACATCGCAAGTTGGCTGTCTTAGATCTCAACGTCACGTGCCATCAACAATGTCAACACGTGAGATTGACAGTTTGTGTAGCTTTTTTAGTCTTAGCCAGTCTAGTGGAGACATGCTGATATTTCATCATGGTTCTAATTTACATTTCTCTGATGTCCAATATGATTTCACGTTATTTTATATACTCGTTTGTGAATGTCTACTCAGGTCTTTGGGCCATTTTATGTTTGATTGAGTTGTCTTTTTCATACTGATATGTGGGTGTTCTGGATACAGATCCTCTGTTGAATATAATTTTGCCCTTCCCTTCCACACTACACGTGCAAGAGGTCCAAAGAAACATATGTATTTATGTATATGTTATTACATACTTATCCAAGCACATTACCTCATTTCACTGAGGATCTAGCAAAACGTTTACATATTGAATAAACGTCTAGCTTTTTTCAATTAACATATGCGTAAAATAATACAGGGACCATTTCTCTCATTCTTGCTTTTAATTGTTAAAACTTAGAGTTTGTGATGTATTTAAGAGGAATTAAACTAAACTAAAAAGTTCTCAATTTATTATGAAATGAGTTTTGTATCTTTTACCATAAAAAGTAATGTGGGATTTGTGCCAGCCTCATATTTGGAACAATGCCTGACTCCAAGGATAACTCCCTCAGTGGGAGGAAACAATATTCTACTAACTGAAACTTCCATTATGTTATTGCTGATGTTTTGGAGATTAAAATCAGGGACAACTCAAAAAAGAAGTTGACATTTCTTCTTCCATCTCTAATAATTTGAGGCTTTGAAGTTAAGTGTAGTTGAATAGAAGATCTATGTGTGGCTGCTTTAGCACTTAGCCATGTATGGTAAGTATTAGTGAAGATATGTCCACACTAATGAGGATTGGATCTCTTTGTTTATTTCAAGCCCATCTGTCTTCTGAATAGACACATTGGTACATTGCATGTACACTCTGTGGTGGGCTCTTATCATCAGTCCGTGGGTTATAAATACGATGCATAAAAAATTTGGTATCCTGTAAAATAATAATACAAGTTTAATTCTCTTCTTTTCTATCAGACTCACTGGCACTACAATAAATTCCTATTTGGAGAGGGAATCCAAACAACCACAAATCTTGACTAATCCAAGTTTAAATAGGAATAGGGGAGTGCTTTATCCAACAATATGCAGAAGAGGGCCTCTAAGGTCATTTTTTTTCATTGCCTTCTGAATCATTCAAGGAAGCTCATAGTATGATTCAAGGCAGTTTTAGTATGCAGGTTTTATGAATTTCCTTTTTGTTTTGAAAATGATTATTTATAATATATGTCAGGTGCATATAAAATGTACATAAATCTCTCAGTTTTACCAAAATATTAACTGACAGCTATTTCCTGGGCATCTACCGTACGCTCAGAATTGTGTTGAACAGAGTAAAAGAATATAAGAAAAGTATATTTAAGGAGAGCAATGGCATCAACATTCTTATTTGGAGGACAAATAGTGAGCTTTGTGACACAGACTCCAAGTGTGATAGGAGTTCAACAAAGAGAACATTTGGTGAAGCAACTGGAGAAGGTGGGACTTAATCTGGGTCTTAAATCTGAGATGGATACGAGATGAAAAAGTGGAAAAATGCCACATGGAAAGACCCCAAATTCAGTAGCTTAAAGAAGACAGAAATTTATTCTCTCACATAAAAGTCTTCAGAAAATGAATTATCTGAAAAGGAAATTAAGACAATCCTGTTTACAATGTCATCACAAAGAATAAAATACTCAGAGATAAACTTAACCAAGAAGGTGAAGACTTGTACACTGAAAACATAACACTGTTGAAAGAAATTATGAAAGAAATCGCAGACACAAATAAATGGAAAGATATCTCATGTTCATGAATTGATGATTAATATTGTTAAAATGTCTATATTACCAAAGTTATCTACAGATTCAATGCAATCCCTATGAAAATCTCAATGGCATTTTCTACAGAGATAGAAAAAAATAATCCTAAAATTCATTTGGAAGCACAAAAGATCCTGAATAGCCAAAGCAATTTCAAGCAAGAAAAACAAAGCTGGAGGCGTCACATGTCCTGGTTTTGAAGTATATTACAAAGTTACAGTAATCAAAACAGTATGATACTGGCATAAAAGCAGACATATGGACCAATGGAGAATAGAGAGCCTGGAAATAAATCCACACATATGCGGTCAACTGATCTTCCTCAAGAATGCTGAGAATATACAATGGAAAAAGGATAATCTCTTCAATAAATGGTATTGGGAAAGCTGGATATCCACAAGCAAAGAATGAAATTTAACCCTTATCACACACCATACACAAAAATCAACTCAAAATGGATTAGAGTTAAATGTAAGACCTGAAACCATAAAACTCCTAGAAGAAAACATAGGAAAAAAGATTCCTGATATTGGCCTTGGCAATGATTTCTTGGCTATGACACCATAAGCACGAGTAACAAAAACAAAAATAGATAAGTGAGACTACATCAAACTAAAAAGCATCTACAAAGCAAAGGAACAATCAACAAAGTGAAAATGAAACTTATGGAATAGGAGAAAATATTTACAAACACTATACCTGATAAAATATTTAAGGAACTCCTACAGCTCAATGGCAAAAAACAAATGACCCAATTTAAAAATGGACAAAAGAGCTGAATAGACATTTCTCCAAAGAAGATATACAAATGGCCAACAGACATATTAAAGATGTTGAAAAGGTGCTCAACACCTCTAATCATCAGGGCAATGCAAATCAAAGCCAGAATAAGATATCACCTCACACCTATTAGGATGGCAAAAGATAACAAATGTTAGTGACACTGGAATAAAGGGCATCCTTGTACACTACTGGCAGGAATGTAAATTGGTGTAAATATGGAAAACAGTATGAAGATTCCTCCAAAAATTAAAAATAAAACTACCATATAATCCAGCAACCCCACTTCTGGTTTATATCCAAAGAAATTGAAATCAGAATCTCAAAGAGATATCTGCACTCCCATGTTCACTGTAGCATTATTCACAATAGCCAAGATATGAAACAATCTAAATGTCCATCAACAGATGAATAAAGAAAATGTGGTATATATAAACAATGGGATATTATTCAGCCTTAAAAAAGAAGGAAATTCTGCCATTTGTGACAACATGGATGAACCTAAAAGATATTATGCTAAATGAAATAAGCTAGACCCAGAAGGACAAATACTACAGTACATGAGACAACTTATGTGATGAATCTAAATTAGTCAGAATCATAGAAACAGAGAGTTGAATGGTGGTGGCCAGAGGCTAGGGGGAGGGGGAAACAGGAAGGTAATAGACAAAAGATATTTACAAAGTTTCAGTTACATGAGATGAATAAATCCTAGCAACTTACTAGGAGGACAGGGGAAACTTTTAGAGGTAATGGATAAGTCACAATTATGTCATAGATTGTGGTGATGGTTTAATGGTATATGCTTACCTCCAAACTCATCAAGTTGTGTACATCAATTACGTACAGCTTTCTGTTAAGTCAAAAAAATTTTTTAATAAAAAAGTAGAGCCAATGTAAAAAGAAAGTGTTTCAAATAACTTGGATCTATAAATCTTCATTTTCAAATGTATATTTCATGAAATATAAATACATATGAAGTCTATCCAATGAAAATGTAGTGTCCTAATTGAGAGATGTGTAAGTAGAAGAACGCACTGGATTTTGAAAGCTTAGTATGAGGAAAAGGTAAACTATCTCGTTAATAACTTTTAAATATATATTACATGTTGAGATGTTAGTATTTGGATATTTATGGTCAAACAAAATATGTTATTAAAATTTTGTAATGCCCTAAGGAGATCTCCATATCATGGGCAGCTCTATTCCACGCAGTCATTCAGAGGTCCAGGTTTCTGCCACCCTGTTGCTCTGCCATACCCTAGTGCCAAGCTTCTTCAGGTGTAGTCACTGGGAACTTGTTAGAAATGAGTCAGAAACTCTAGGTAGTGAGTCTAGCAGTTCCAGAGCTGAGATCCCAGAACACACTGCTCTTTAAGCTAGAGGGAGAAGAAGGGAACTGGTATTTCCTAAGGGGCTGTGTGGTGCAGTGGAAAAGGCATGGCTTTGAAGCTTGAGTTTAAATTTCAGCTCTGCCATCATCCTGTCCATAAGACCCACTGACATCGTTTTATTGTCAAGTTGCTATTCTCACCTCATATTTCAATTTATTTTTCACATTAAGTAAAGTAAGTAGTACAAGGTTAAACACATAATAAGAGCAAAACAAAAAGGCTATTTTCATTCAGTACCCACTAAGGGCCAGGCACTCTTGCTAGGTGTCTTACATCTTTTTCCCCATAAATCTTAGCAATGATACTGCAATGATGATACGATCATATCTACTTTATGAATAATAAACCCAAAGCTCAGAGGTTAAGTATCTTGTCCAATATCACAGTGTAAGAAGCAGGAATAAAACCTAGATTTGTCATGCTACAAATTGTATGCTTTTCCCATTATAGTTTCACTTTAGTGTTGTGTTCTGGAATTAATGCCTATGACTGAGTAATGCAAATACCCTGGGCCTTTTTTGGCCTTTGGCCAACCACTGAACATAGCAACTGAACTCATTCCTCAAGGATATTTTCCAAGGACTTGGGGGTCTGGATTCTGTATCCCAGCTACTCCACTTCACAGAGAAGTTTCTGGTGATGCCGTCTGCTTCCCGTCTCCAGGAAGAGCTGGCCATTTAAGCCACAGCATTTCTCAGGAGACCTCCCACCTCCAAATCCCATAAGCTTACCAAATTTCATTGGGTTCTGACTTCACACAAGTAAGTTCAAATAAAACTCGTAAGTCACCAAATATGAATAAAGTTCAGACCCTCAGCTCTGCTAAGCCAAAGCCAACCTATTTATATTCCTGTAGCTTTACACTAAATTCCAAATAATCTTGTAAGTGAAGTGATACATTTTAACAAGTGTCAGCTTTACCCTGAGACCAGAAAACTCATACAAACTTGTCCCTGTTGTTGGGCAACTCATGGAAATCTCCATATTACCATGTGCTGTTTTTATTTTAATCCCAGTGCTTAGCATATTGGATAATACTGAGTAGTCACAGCTGCATACAGAGTGTTGTCCCCTTTTACTAGGTGTCAACAGTGATTATATCACTAAAGTTCCCTTGATGTGATCCCAGCCCAGCTCTTGCCTTTACCATTTAAGCAATCAGTCATTTTCAGGAAAAAACGACTAGCTACCCAAGCCAAGTGAAGATGGTTGGCATCGGGCAAAGAGCCACGGGGGTGGGGGAGGGGAGAGTCTTGATTGTTTCTCAATGTCCCCTGTGTCTAATCTTCTATTTCAAAAGCCCAAAGAATCACACGCATTCATGTCTAAGGGTCCTAAAGAGTGAGAAACTCTGGAATTCCCTGGCAGTCCGGTGGTGAGGACGCTGCACTTTCACTGCCAAGGGCCTGGGTTCAGTCCCTGGTCTAGGAACTAAGGTTCCACCAGCAGCGCGGTACAGCCTAAAAAAAAAAAAAGTGAGAGACCACTTCATGCTCACTATAGCACATAAACACAGTTGAGGTACACACCAGAACGCTAATTTGGTCCGTAAGAATAATTCGTTCACCTATTTAACACATATTTATTAAATATCAACCTACTAAGAGCCAGACACCGTGCTGGGTAGTGGAGACACAACTGAAAACAGAGCAGACATTGTCATTATCTTCATGGAGATGATATACTTGTAGAAGGATATTCATCAAATAGTCACACTAACACAATTGTAACAAAGACATGGGCCACTACAGGAAGGTGGATGGAACAAAGAGACCCTAAAAATAGAGGGATATGGCCCAATCTGGCAAGACACAGAAGGCTTCGTTGAGGAAAGGACCCTAAAGAGAGAGACAGAGAGAGAACATTCCAGGCAGAAGACTAACATTGCAAACCTTATTTTTAAAAGATCCCCAAACTTGGAAATTAGGCAAAAATGGCTGCTGATCTTTTCAAGGTCATAATAGAATATTGTCTAAAAGGCTCACCTGAGGATTATTTAATTCTCTGGAACAGACTAGCAAACTTTTTCTGTGAAGGCCCAGATAGCAAATATTTTAAACTTTATTTTGAGATTGGCTCATATATATTGTCTGTGACATATTCTTTGTTTTTCAACCCATTAAAAATGCAAAAAAGAAAAACCATTCTTAGCTCTTAAGTTGTACAAAAAAAAAAAAAAAAAAAAAAAAGGCCATGAGTTTTATTTGGCCCACAGGCCATGGTGTACCAACCCCTATTCTAGGAGAATCTACCTTTGTTTGCCATATTCTTTACTATTGATTAAGGCCCAGACTCTGGGAAGTTACAGTTAACTTGGAGATATTTTTGTCTGGGAGACATGTAAATGATTTCTGCTCGTAGGAAAATAGACCCCAAAGATTATGGTTTCATTGCCTTAGAGTCCACTAACCACTTTTTAAAAAAGGTATTTTATTCAAGTAGAGTTGATTTACAATGTTGTGTTAATTTCTGCTGTACAGCAAAGTGATTCAGTTATACATATATACACATTCTTTTTCATATTCTTTTCCCTTATGGTTTATAACAAGATATTGAATATAGTTCCCTGTGCTATACAGTGGGACTTTTTGTTTATCTATTCCATACATAATAGCTTGCATCTGCTAAACCCAACCTCCCAATCCACCTCTCCCCAAGCCCCCATTAACTACTTTTGTATCTAAACTAACAATCTTATTCCATCATTCTTTTGCCAGTACCTACAAAAACCCGGTTTCTCAAATGCTCTTTGAGCCAGTTTTACCATCTTATTAGTTCATTCATTAAGGAGCTAGAGAAATCTTTGCACCTGTTCATTCTGTATTTGTATAGGAGTCTTGATCGTAACATTAAAAAAAATTACAGCTTGATTAGCCCCACAGAAATAAGGGGGATTGTTTTGCACAAGGGACAGAAGACCAGTGTGGCTGGAGCAGAAAGACCAAGGGGTGTGTGATATGGAGGTGAGTCTTCATGGATAGATAGTGGCCTGATCATATAGGGCCCTGTTGGCATGTTGAGAAAGTCTGTCTTTAACCTGAGCATAGAGGTTATTGAAGTATTCATTGTGTGCCTGTGTGTATGTGTTGTGTGGGCAGGGGGCATGATAGCCATTCACATATTTCACCCACAGTGTACAGAACAGATTGGAGGGGTCCAGACTACAGGTGAGTGAAGCTATCAGAAAGCTACTGCAGTAGCCCAGGCAAGACATGATGGCAACTTGATAAAGGCTGGGGGATGAGGAAAATGATCAGATCTGAGAGATATTTAAGGCTCTGTTTCTGGAGGGTTCATAAGAGAAAGCCTGTCAAGGACCCCTGGCCATTCCTTCAATCTAGTTGAGCTTAATGTGATCCAAATGTTTTGATTGATTTACCACGTAAAGTCACCATCACAGAGATTAAAAACACTTCAAGTCCTATGGACAGCTCATTCCCTCTCTTTTTAAATCAATGTGTGGATAGGTACGGGAGCCATGTCATATTCAGAAGACTTCTTAGTGAGAGGAAGAGGAGGACTTTTCTGAATTTAACATGTATTGGCATCAGATTAAGATGGCCAGAGATTTTCAGTTTGTAGTAATGATTGTCACTCCAGAGGAGCTGAGAAGTCAAAATATACAAAGTTTATCTCTGCTGAGTCTGTATGTCTCTGCAGCAGTAAATTACACTCAAGGACACTCCTGTCCACGCATTCACTTGGACAGGAGTAACACCCTGTCCAAGTGAACGCTGATCAATCTTGTAGGAGTAACATCCTCTTTCTATAGATGTGCTAACATCCCCTTCAAGTTACCATCTCATTCTGCTGTTCTCGAAGCTTTTTTTGTCTCTTTCAGTTGACTTTGTCTATCTCTCCTCTGATTTCAGAAGGTACTCTTACTTTCTTCATTTCCAGATCATTGGGGCTACCCAACTGTGGTCCCCACATCCCGTAGCATTTATTTCTAAGACTGTTCCAGCTTACATTGCCATCAGATCACACTGTGCACTCCATCCCTAATATCCTTAGCAAGTTATGGATGCCTCTAGTAAATAAAGCATATTTTAATGAATGAAGAGGTTAGTATTTCTTAAGGCCAAGAAAAGTGTAAACTGACTTCCACTACCAACAGTTTAAAATCAATTTGGAGGCATTTGGGAAGCATTTTAAAGAGCAACTAGACATCAATAAAATTTAATTAATTGGTTCTATGGAGGCACATGTAAATTGGGTGTTAATTATGCTAGCAATGCTCTTCCATTAAAAATTAAGCTCTTGATTAGTAACCAAGAAAAACAAGCCATCATTCTATAAACAAGTCTCATTCCCTTGTATTTGAGCCCAACCTTTTGGTAATTAAATCATAATTCTACATTTACTCAGATGGATTTGAGCCCTGATGGATGACTGGTGAGTTAGCCAAACGATCTTCCCTTGGCTATTCCATAAAAACAATTGATAACCACCGGGATAAGTTATGAGCAGTTGAGCTGCCCTTTAATACAGAACTATCGAATTATTGAAAGTTCTTTCCTATCTAATTGACACCAAACAAAGGAATGGTTGGCAATTGCAAGAGGTACAGTCAAGATTAGTGATCATTTCAGAGCTGATGACATTTGAAGATGGAAGGTTTAGTATAAGAGGTTACAACCTGGAGAATCTGAGTCCTTTCTATAACCCTTCTCCTCTCCTCCCACCCCCAAGACGAAGTTCTTGCATTTGGAGGTAAAAATGCAGTGAGTTTTTCTTTTATTTTTTTTAGATGTCTTGTAGCTAGACTAGCACCCTTTTGGGTTTCCCAATTATTTTTCTTTTCCTTTTTTTTTGGTCATGCCATGCAGCTTGCAGGATGTTAGTTCCCTGACCAGGGATTGAACCGGGACCACAGCAGTGAAAGCGCCTCGAGTCCTCACCACTGGACCACAAGGCAACTCCCTCCCCAATTTATTTTTCTGGGCTCCTAGGGAGTTAAAATTTATTCTGGACCCAGAGCCAAGATCAATTTCCTAATTGACAAAGAGTTAGAACTACATTTCAGAACTGGAAGTGGAATAAAATACTTGAGACACTTGACCCACACCACTTGGTTTTCTTTTTCCCAATAGATTTTTCCAAGGGAAATTGGGCCCATATGCTTCTGATTCATCTTCTCAAGAACCATCAAGGTACTGTTTTATTAGAGCTATTTGATGGGGCATTTAATCTATTTCGATGAACCCTTTGATGTTCCTTTTCTTAGTCATGGAAAATTGGGTTTGCAGAAAAGACAAAGATATGCCCTCTCATTCCCCACAACCAACATGGAAAAAAAACAAAAAAAAAAAAAAACAGGAAATGCTTCCAAGACACAGAAGTTAAGGAAACTGTTCAGGAGTTTTCTTACCTGACTAAATTACAATGCCTTGATAAGGAAAGGAGACATCAGAAAAGCTTTAGCAATGAGATTCTGCCTTAGATTGCTTTGGAAGAGGATGTCCTCATTTTCATCTGAGGCTGGCCTTTTCAGTCTATTTCTCCTTTCCAAAATGCTATGGTGGAGGGTCAGATGATGGAGGAGACATTCACATGCATAGGAAAATGTTTAAGGAAGGAAGAAAGAGTTATATCTGGATGACTTTGAACTTCTGCTTTTCACTATATTTTATTTCTAGAGGCTTTCCATGAGACCCAGCAAACCTTTTATCTTGGATTTGGAGAGACTCCGAAGGCCATCAAATTTGAATGTTGGCTATCACTTAATTTTATAACATATGCAGAAACCTATTTATGCTTCTGGGTAAAAACATGTTTGCGTATATACATGTGTGTATGTTCCCATGTGGACATGCTGCCAGTCATTACACTTGGAGAAGAAAAAACATACCCCTACCTGCCTTTGTTGTCCAACCCATCCCAGACATACTTTCTTCATCTGCTCAGGCAAATTCTGTTGACCTGTTGCTTATAGAAATGTGCAAGCGTCAGAGCAAAAGATTTTTGTAAAACTGTTGGTCAATCTGGAGACATAAACACTATTTGTTGCCACCTTCTTTTAGCCCAAGTCTATTGTGTGAGCGCCTCCTATGTGGCTGGTTTTGTGTTAACTGCTGAGATGAGTGAGGAACCAAAGAAACTGGTTTCATCTTCTAGCAGCAAGAGTGGAAGGGAAAACAAAATGAGTGATTAATCCCATAATAGAAGATTGTCCGGGAATGTGTTTTAGCAAAATTATGAAAATGTATACAAATGAAAGGTCATAATCAATGTAGAAAAAAATTTTAAGGAGAAGACCAAGAGATTAACCTGAAAATGTTACTAAAACGAGGCCATTATGAGTGTAAGATTAGGGAGATGCCTAGGGCATGACATTTAAAGAGGCGCTCACCCTCAGGCACCCACCCTGCACTTGCGGGACCCTGACAGTGAGTGTCTCCTTAAATTTTGTACCCTGGGTGCCTCACTCTCTTTACCCTAGTCCCATCGCTATACTTCAACTATGACCCTTTGACCTTTCCAAACTCCTCCCTAAAAGGACAGGATCAGTCACTGCCCCACTGAAAAATAAGAATTATAATGTTGGTCTGTATGGCAGACACTGGCTAGTGATTCACCAGACTATTTCCTTTGTTCTCCTGGGCACCCAGGTGGATTGATTTCCCAGCCTCCTTTGCAGTTGGATGCAGCCCAGTGTCTGAGTTCTGGCCATTGGAATGTGAGCAGAAGTGAATGCGTTACTTCCAGTCCTGGCCCATAAAATCACTTTCTGTAAATTTTTATTCTTGCTCCCCCTCACCAATAAATGGAGAGGATTCTGAGGATATAGGGGAGGGAGGAGCCATGAGTGGGAAGGGGCTTGGGTCCCTGAATGACTGCATGGAGGAGAGCCCTGCCCCCAGCCACACCCTCATGGGACTCTGATACAAGCAAGATGTATACATTTATGTCTTAAGCCACAGGTATTGGACTATAGCTTGGTACAAGCCATCAGTCTATGCTGACTAGCACCATATACGACTATTGACTAAACTTATAGCTTAAAGTGGGACATTCCATTTTTTCCAATGAGAACCATCCTGACTTATTGTAGGCAGTACAGACATTTCTGTATAACCTGATCTGAGGGGTCTTAGAAACCCCTCTCATGTCCCAAACATCTTCCCCACTTGACTGCCACATCCACTGAGACCCCGTAATTAGAGTTGTCACTTTGGAGTCAGGAACTGTGGGTATTAGAACACCTCTGAGGTCTGACATACCCTGTCCTTGCCTTCCTCTTATGGTTTATGAGAAGCTTAAATGATGTAATAAGCTGACAGTTCTTTGCGACCCATGAAGTCCACTTGGGGAGGGGGCTCTTCTCAACCTTTCCATCTAAGTTAACATATCAGCTTATTATTTTACAGATGAGGTGTGCTTGGAGATAGGGGCTATTAATAAAACCAGGAAGGCCCATTTATTGGAAGAGAAGAAGTTGAAGCACTACGATGCCTGAGGCTCTCCATGTGCATAACCTGGTTTAATTCTTCCAACAATTTTAGGAGGTGAGGGCAGCTAGCACCTACTTTTACAGTTGAAGAAACTGAGGCTTGGGAGAAGTTTGAGAAACTTTCCCAATAAATGCCCAGTCCAGGATTTAAACCCTGGATCTGAATCCAGAGTCTGCCTCTTTACCATCATGAGATGCTGAGGAGTGACCTCAACTTTCCTAAGTTCAGCTACTTAGGAAGGGGAGCTAGAGAAAGGATGTGGAGAGGATGCGAAAAGGAAGGTCATCTGGGGGTGGAAAGAGGAAAAGAATATATCTGAAGGCCAGACAGTGCCAAGTGAGGACAAGTCCCTTGCTGCAAAACCAGAGCAGGAAAAGGGATCAGTCTTAGGGAATCTGGTGTTGTCTCAGTTTCTGGGCAGCCCCTCCGCTGATCCGTTTCTCTCCCTCCCTCACGTTAGCTGCCCCAACCAAGAAGGGTAACCACGTGTCACCCCTTTCCACAGTTTCCTCTGCAGCTTGATGAGTCAGCCCCCCTGCTCCCCACGCCTGATGCTTCACTTTTCTCCCCGCCGCTCCGGTTCACATAGGGTAGGCTTATAGCAGAGGGATGTCAATTGTGCTTGAACTACTCAGTCACCACTGACATTTCGTTAACCACCCGATGAACTTCTCCAGCCCGAAGTAGCAGCCACTTGTGCCCTTGAAAACTGAACAGAAAACAACCGTATTGATTTTCTACTATCAATGAGAAAAAGGCAATTGCTCTTTGCTGAGCACCTTCGTAATGCATTTCACACCACTTCTCCTGCAGGCCACCTCCTCCTGCCATAGTGCTGGGGGAACCCCCTGCGGCTTTGGACTCTGTAGAATTAACCCTGCAGTGCCAGCACCATCTCCAGGCTTCCTGGCCCCTAGATAGCAACCTGCTCTCTGGGAGTTAGGATCACTTAGAAATCACTAGGAACTCAGGCCTCGGGTCGGGGAAGTTGGGGGTGATGGGCTGCAGGAATCTCTGACAGTAAAATCATCTTTGAAAGGAGCACATCACTTCACTTATTAAAAGTATTAGCAACAGCTGGATGGGTTTTGAAGATATATAAGCATGTATATATACTGAACAAATTGACTGATGAATGAGATCCTTATTTAGTAAATTTTGCAGCCATTCTGGCTTAGTCAAGGCCCAAGATCCATTGTGAGTTATGATTTCAAATTAGCAGAACTTTCTTTCTTTCTTTTTTTTTCACCTATGTTATATCTCCAGGCATGTCCTAATAGCTCTAGTTTTGATATTTCCACACAGCAAAAAGGAAGTGTGAAGAGCCAAAAGAGATACAAAAACCTTGACCAAGCAAGCCTGACCCTCTGGGATGATTGTAGTGTCAAAATCGGTCAATATTTATGCCTAGCAACCTTGACAATATTCCTTTAATTAAAATCAATGGAGAAATAAAACATGCATTAGAATGCACTTGGGATCCCTCACCTCATGAGACAGAAAAGACTCTGATATTATACACAGTGTGATTATGACCCACACATGTCCCTTTGCTTGGGCGTTTGCAACTGGATCTCTTCTTTCAATGGTGTTTTTCATTGTGTGATACTGTTTTTTACTTTTGTTTTCCATTTGGTATACTTTCTTGAATATGTACTTAAAAAACTTCTCTTTAAAAGTCAGGTAACATGTTCATCAGGTCAAACTATAACCTAGACTTGAGGGGGAAATTGAAAACACAGAGGAGGGGACCCCAGGGATGAGAAGATTGGTGTGGTTGGGGCAGCTCAGCCTCTAACCAGCCAGGTGACCTTGAGGGGGTCATAGGCAATTATCTTTGAGTCTCAGCTCTCCCTTCTCTAAAATGAGAAGGAAACTTTCTCAGTTCTAAAAGGTTCTTTCCAGTTTTCTGTGAATATTCTATTCGATCAATGGTGTTCAAAATAATAGCCACTACTGTTCATTGGACACTTCCCATGTAATCTTCACCACGAAACTGTGAGCTTGGTTCCACTATTATTTTCCATTTTAGGGAAGAGGAAACTGAAGCTGGAGGGACGGAGTCAATCCCCAACGTCACCCAGCTGGTCAATGGCAGAAGTTGAGTGTGTCCAAGGCCGTGGGCTTCACCATTGTCCCACGCCTCCTCCTTTTTTTTTTTTTTTAAATTATATTGGAGTATAGTTGATTTACAGTTTTGTGTTAGTTTCAGGTGTACAGCAAAGTGACTCAGTTATACATATACATATAGTCATTCTTTTTCAGATTCTTTTCTCATATAAGTTATCACAGAATATTGAGTAGAGTTCCCTGTGCTCTACAGTAGGTCCTTGTTGGTTATCACGTCCTTGAGTCCATGGAAAGTGGAAAGGGTTTGGTCTCAGAGATGCCACCGGTTTGACCTTCACAGACTTTGAAGAGTCCTCTCCCTGCACTGTTCAGCTAGTAGAGGTTCTTCTAGAGCTCACCCAGTTTGAGGTAGATTCACTTAACCTTAAGCTCCTTCCATTGATTCAGAGTTCACCAAATATAGGCCAGTATAACTTCCTTCTGCAACCAGATCTGATTTCAAAGACTCCCACGAAGGCAGGCTTAGCAATAACAGGTTAAGTTGGCCCAAGAATAGAAGGCAATTTAACACTGTCCTGTCTGGCCTGGCCAGGCAGATTAAACACCAGATACTTACGCTTTATAAAATACAAGCGTCACAGAGGTATTTTTGTTTGTTTGCTTTTCTCATGCAGCTTGACTCCTCTCAGATTTCAGACGGCTGCCTCTCCGGGGTTGGCTGGATGACTGTCATGTTGTTAAAAGCTTCCCTTCCTTATCTCGCTTCCTAATCTCCACCGAGGGATTTGAGAGCCCTCGGCACTGGTTTTTCCTCTTCAAGGACCTGCTAGTGCTGGACTAATTAATGGAAAGGGCCTGGAGATAAGTTCCTTCAAAAATTATGGAATGTCCTAATCAGACGGGCAAGCCAAAGCTTGACCTCTGGGGCGAGAAGGGGTCACCCTCAAATAATACGATGAATTCAGCTATTTCTGTCATTTTTTGTTACTCCAAAAGGGTGAGAAGAGAGGTTAAAGTCCATCCTAAAGGGCAAGGGGATGCCCATGTTTCTGCCGTGGAGGCGATCCGTTAAAGGACATTCTTCGTGTATTCCCCGAGTCTTCAAAATCCAGCCATGCTTTAAATGGTTCTTACTTTGTCAGTTTCTATTACTGGAAACTCTTCACCAGTTCCTTCTTTCATGTGTTTTTCTGTCGCTGGCTCTGTGACTCAGCCTTTTTCTCTACTTTCATCATATTCACTGTTTTTCCCCACCTAGTAGGTAACCCCCCTCCCCCAAATTCCTATTCATTTTTAAGAACTTATTTTAATCATAAAATATTTGAAATATATTTTTGTAAAAGTTGACCATTTTCTCCTTCAAGGAAGATGATGGCATGGCCGTACTATCCCCAATTCCTCCTGACAGTACAACAACAAAAAAAACACCTCAGACATTATATATAAAACCAACATAAGAGGACTGTAAAAGATAGAAAGGAGAAGGCAGACTGGCTAGAGGCTTTGGGACCCGGGGAACAACACAGTGATGAGTTCCCTGGGCTTTCTTGTTGCCTTTATACATTCCAGACTCGAAGCTGGAGAAGCTGGCACACTTGAATTGTCAATGGTACAGATCAAACAAAATTGTTCTCTCTAGCCAAGGGATCAGGAAAGGGGCAGCCTATAAGACAAAAACTTTTAGAGAATAACCACTCTACTTGAGCCAAACACTACAGAAAATAACAAACAAAAGGAAAACCCCAAAAAAAACAAAAGCAAAAAACAAAATGTGGTCCCACTCCACCCAGCAAAGGCCAAATAAGGAACTTAGGTGGCTAGAATGAGGCACCCCAATACTCCTGCAGGGATGATGTCAGAGAATACCAAGCAGGGAGCCAGGACTTTCATCCTTGCCAGGGGTTAAGGAGCTGCCCTCTCCCTTCCCCAGTACAACGTCAGTGGGGACCACATAGAGAACTTGAACTTGTTTCTTTATTTAGCAATAAAGGAACACTCCCCTTTGGGATGGTATCAGAAGAGGCCTAGTGGAGAGTTGGGACTTTTCCCACTGCATTGCTGCTGTAAGGATGCCAACCTGCTCCAGTGTGATGTCAGCGGAGACCATGTGGGAAGCAGTAACAAGGCACTGTCACCCTCCCAGCCATAGAGGTTATGAGCCAAGGTCTAGTAAAGAGCTGGAACTGCCCCTCCCACCCGGTAGTCATTGGGAGTCCCCACGCACACCGCACATATAGGCTCAGAGGTCAATTGTGGCCAAATGGAGAACCTGGACTCCTACCCTCATCTAACAATAACAAACCAGCATCCTGAAGGATGACAGATACAAAAGGTCATATACTGTATGATTCCATTTGTATGAAATGTTCAGAATAGGCAAATCCATAGAGACAGAAAGTAGATTAGTGGTTGCCAGGGGGTGGCAGAGGGGAGGAGAATGGGGGCTGACTGCTAGTGGGTATGAGGTCTCATTTTGGAGTGATGAAAATGTTCTGAAACTAGGTGGTGGTAGAGGTTGCACAAGCTTGTGAGCATACTAAAAACTACCAAATTGTACACTCTAAAACAGTGAATTTTATGGTCTGTGAATTATATCTCAATAAAAAATTAAAAATTCAAGAAAACAATGAATCACACAGTTAAATGTAAAATCATTGGTCATTGGTGATGATTCAACCTCTGGTCTCTCTCCCCTCCCTCAGGGTCAGGGGTTGGGACTGAAAATTCCAACCCTCTAATTACGCGGTTGGTTCTCCTGGCAACCGGTTCCCATCCTTAGGTGTGGTCCGAAAGTTACCTCACTAACATAACAAGGGACACCTTGATCACCCTCATCACTTAGGAAATTCCAAGAATTTTAGGAGCTCTGTGCCAGAAATGGGGGCAAAGACCGGCTAAATATTTCTTACTATAAATCACAATATCACATAAAATAAGAGTGACAACACCAAATACTAGTGAGGAAGCGGAAAAACGAAATCACTCAGACAGTGGTGGTGGAAATGTGAAATGACTCTGAAAAACAGCTTGGTAGTTCCTTAAAAAAGCTAAACATACAAATATCGTATGACCCGTAATTGCACTCCTGTACACTTTTCCAAGATTAATAAATTCTTATGTTCACACAAAAACCTGTACATAATGTTTATAGCAGCTTTATTCATAACATCCAAAACCCCAAAACAACCCAAATATACTTCACTGGGTGAATGGTTAAACAAACACTGATACATCCATACCATGGAATACCACTCAGCAGTAAAAATGAGCTAGGGATGCGGTCAACAACCTGGATGAATCTCTAGAGCTTTACACTGAGTTTAAAAAAAGAAGCCAAAAGAATCCATGGGATATCTCTATACTATTTCTTACAACTGAATGTGAATCTATAATTGTTTCAAAACAAAAAGTTGAACTTAAAATAAAGTTTGGAAAATAACATAGGCTCCTGTATGCTCACTACCCAAATTTTACAATTCTTAAGAATTTTTTTGCTTCAGATTTTTTTCAGAGGAAATAAAATAATACAGCTGTGCTTATGACAGTACCCTTTCTTTTTTTTTTTTTTTTTTGCAGTATGCAGGCCCCTCACTGCTGTGGCCTCTCCCATTGCGGAGCACAGGCTCCGGACGCGCAGGCTCAGCGGCCATGGCTCACAGGCCCAGCCGCTCCGCGGCATGTGGGATCTTCCCGGACTGGGGCACGAACACGTGTCCCTTGCATTGGCAGGCTCTGCATTGGCAGGACTCTCAACCACTGCGCCACCAGGGAAGCCCTACCCTTTCTTATTTAGCCTATTTTTATCCAGAACTGAGCACAGAACTGAGATTGTCTATGTATATTCTGATACTTTTATTCTATAGATATTGCCGTAGCAAGAAATAATGCTGTTTTATGTGCTTTTTTAAAGATGACATAGATGTTTTGCTACTGTACCATGCAATATGTATCAGTTTACAGATTGCTTCTTGCTCTCAACACTGAGTTTCTGATATTTAACCATGTTGATGCATGAAGATCTGGTGGTTTCACTTTTTCTTTGATTATTCTATAATGATAATAGTAAATAATACATAAGACTATGTGCCATGCATTGTTCTAAATGTTTCATATACTTAACCTATTAATCCTCATTAAGATTTATATATATCAGTGTATATAGTATCTAGTGTATATATATACATATATATATACACACACATATATATACACTATACATTATATATATACACATATATACACTATATATGTATACATATATACTATATACACTATGTATATGTGTGTGTGTGTGTATATATACATACCTATATATACACTATAGTGTATATATACACACTATACATTTATTGTTCCTGTTTACAGATGAGAAATGTAAGGCACAGAGCAGCTAAGCTCTTCACTGCACTGTTAGTAAACGGCATAGCTTGGATTTGAACTAGAGCCTGTGTTTCCATGGTGTAAACACCACTGCTGTAGATCTAGTACACTGTTGATGGACATTTAAGATCCTTTTATTTCCTTACTCTCGTTAACCATGAATATCCTATTTCTTGTCTCCTTGTGCATTTGTATGAATCTCTTTAAGATATGTACCAACAAATGGAACTGCTGGGTTGTGGTCTGTACTTATCTTCAACGTTAGTGGCTCTTTCCAAATTACTAAATAATGTGGAGCAATTCCGGTCAGTGGTGTGTAAGAGTTCCTGTCTCTCCGTATATTCACCACCACTTGGTACTGTCAGGCTTTATAATTTTTGTCATTTGGATGAGTGTGAAATGATAACTCGATGCTTTTAAATTTGCACTTGCGGTTTTATTAAGAGTGTTGAGCTTCTTTTCATGTGTTGATTGACCTTTTGAATTTCCTCTTCTATGAAGTGACAATACATAGCCTTTGTGGTTCATTTTTCTCTATTGAGTTAATATATTTTTCTTATGATTTTATCTGTCATCTGTTGATGATATTCATTGAAAATGTATTTTCCCAGTCTATCACTTGGCATTTCATTTTTGTATTTCATGTCATATTGAAGATTTTCGTTTCAATGCTGGCAAATCTATCTGTGTTTGTGTATGTACGTGTGTGCATGCACGTGCATATAAAATATACACAGAATACATATGCTTTTCATATTAAGATTTTATATTTTTCTCTGGAATTTTTTATATATAATTTTCTGGTGCATAGCATTATAAGTCGACCTCTATATACACTGCAAAGTAATCACCACCATAAATTGGTTACCATCACCATCATAAAGTTGAACACCTTCACCCATTCACCCATTCCCCCAACACTCTTCCCCTCTGGTAACCACTAATCTGATCTCAAAATCTATGAGTTTGCTTTTGTTTATTCATTTGCTTTGTTTTGCTTTGTTTTTAGATTCCATATATCGGTGAAATCGTACAGTATTTGTGTTTGTCTGACTTATTTCACTTAGCATAATACCTTCAAGATCCATCCATGTTGTTGCAAAAGGCAGGATTTCATTCTTTTTTATGGTTGAGTAGTATTCCATTGAGTAGACATACCACATCTTATTTGTTCATTCATCTGTCAATGGACACTTACTTTGTTTCTATACCTTGGCTGTTATAAATAATGCTACAATGAACATAGGGTTTATATATCTTTTCTAATTAGTGTTTTCATGTTCTTCAGATAAATGCCCAAGATTGGAGCTGCCAAATCATATGGTAGTTCTATTTTTAATTTTTTAAGAAATCTGAATACTGTTTTTCATAGTGGCTATACCAATTTACAGTCCCACCAACAGCATACCAGGGTTCCCTTTCTCCGCATCCTCTCCAATGTTTGTTACTTCTTGTCTTTTCAATAATGCTTTTTCCTTGTAGTTACCATGAGATTCTCATTCAGCATTCCTATGTAACTGGTAGCCCGTTTCAAGTTGGCAGCAACTTAAATTTGAACCCATTCCAAAGCTCTATCTTTTTACTCCCCTTCCCATGTTTTATACTTTTGATGATACATTTCATATCTTTCTATTTTATGCATCCCTAACTAACTTTTGTACTTTTAGTTATTTTTCTACTTTTTTCTTTTAACCTTCATGCCTGCTTTACAAGTGCTTATATCTACCTTTTCCACTGAGATTTTTACTTTTGTATGTTTTCTTATTATTAACTAGTGCCCTTTTTCCAGCTTAAAGAAATCCCTTTAATATTTCTTGTAGCGCCATTTTAGTGGTGATGAACTCCTTTAGCTTTTGCTTATCTGGGAAACTCTTGATCTCTCCTTCAATTCTGAATGATAACCTTGCTGGGTAGGGAATCTTGGTTAGAGGTTTTTGTTTGCTTGTTTGTTTTGTTTTTTTCCCTTCACACTTTGAATATGTCATGCCACTCCCTTCTGGCCTGTAAAGTTTCTGTTGAAAAATCCGATAGCCTTACGGGGTTTCCCCTTGTACATAACAAGTTGCTTTTCTCTTGCTGCTTTTATGATTTTACCTGTATCCTTAACTTTTACCATTTTAATTATAATGTGTCTTGGTGTGTGTCTCTTTGAGTTTATCTTCTTTGGAACTCTCTGGGCTTCCTGGACCTGGATATTTGTTTCCTTCCCCAGATTAGAGAAGTTTTCAGCCACTATTTCTTCAAATAAATTTTCTGGCCTTTTCTCTCTCTCTTCCCCCTTGGACCCCTATAATGCTTGGTGTTGTCCCAAAAGTCCCTTAAGACATCTTCACTTTTTAAAATTGTTATTTATTTTTTCTTTTTGCTGCTCCGTGTGGGTGAGTTCCATAGTTTTGTCTTCCAGCTCACTGATTCACTCTTCTACCTCACCCATTCTGCTGTTGAACCCCTGAGTATATTTCTCAGCTGAGTTGTAATTTCTGTTTGATATTTTCTTATATTTGTTATCTCTTTTTTGAAGTTCTCACTGTGTTCATCCATTCTTCTCCCAAGTTCGGTGAGCATCTGTATGACCATTACTTTGAACTCTTTATTGGGTAGACTGCTTATCTCTGTTTCATTTAGTTCTTTTTCTGAGGTTTTTATCTTGTTCTTTTGATTGAAGCATATTCCTTTGTCTCCTCATTTTGCCTAATTCTCTGTGTTTTTGTCTATATATTAGGTAAATCAACTATTTTCTCCAGTCTGTAAGGAGTGGGCTTATTTAGGAGATATCTTATAGGGCTCAGACGTGAAATCCCACCTGACCACTAGAGCCTGGTGTTCCAGGTGTGTCCCCTATGTGAGCTCCTGTTGTGGCAGGGCCATGGCCAGTGCTGCTGTGCACTGGTGCACAGGGATGACCCTCAAACTGGCTGCAGAGCCCAGTGGAGGGGCACAAGTGGGGTGGCTCTCACCAGAGTGTGCCCACTGTCACTGACAGTTTACAGGGAGAATTCCAAAATGGTGCCCACCAGTGCTGGCATTAGCAAGGTTACCTGAGACTGCAGAAATGACTTCAGCCAGTGTCTCAGTCTACAGGAAGCATCCCAACTGGTTTCTGCCTCTCCAGCAGATGCTTGAAGATTAGTTAAGTGGGTTCTGTTCACCTGTGATCCATGTGCTTTTTAATCTGGTGTTTTTGCACTGGTTTTTGGGTCAAGGTAGTCTGCGTGCAAGCCCTTTAAGAGTGGGTTTTCTGTTACCTGCACTTCTATAGTTTTTCTGGACATATTCCTCCTTGGTTTTCAAAGCCAGGTGTTTTGGAGTTTTGTCTCTCCTGTACGAGTTCTAGGGGTTTGGGTATCTGATGTGGAACTTGAATCCCTTGCTCCTTCGGGAAAAGATCTGTACCTCTGTGATTCCTCCCAAAGTGAATCACCGTGGTAGGGGGTGTGGTTTTTGAATGGTGAGATCATAACTGCCTCTCCTACTCATGTTGCTGCTGTCCTTTTACACTTTGTTATGGAAGTTCTGTTCGTCCAGTTTTCAGGTTTCTTTTTGAAGGAATTATTCCATTTGTAGTTATAGATTTCTTGTGTCCATGGGAGGATGTGAGCTCAGCATCTTCCTATGTTGCCATGTTGATACATCTGAAATCTGGAATTTTTATATAGTTGTTTTTCTCTGTGGATTCTTTATCAGTTGTCACATATTGCAACATCATTTACTTTGAGTCCATAACCGACCCCCCACTCATTGGAATATCATCCTAGTTTTATTTATTTATTTTTTATTTATTCTTATTTTTTTTGCGATACGCAGGCCCCTCACTGCTGTGGCCTCTCCCGTTGCGGAGCACAGGCTCCGGACGCGCAGGCTCAGCGGCCATGGCTCACGGGCCCAGCCGCTCCGCGGCATGTGGGATCTTCCCGGACCGGGGCACGAACCCGTGTCCCCTGCATCGGCAGGCGGACTCTCAACCACTGCGCCGCCAGGGAAGCCCCTCATCCTAGTTTTAAACTACTTTCTGTATTGCCATGTGTCATTGTCCGTTCCCTCCTGGTGTCATGACCTTGGTCTGTAATAAACTCCAAAGTACTCATTTTCCTCCTCTTCATTTATTGAAAGGGATATTTAAAAAAAAAAAAATGGAATTTTTTTAGACAGGCTGTATTGTGACATGCTTTTTCATTTATCAACCTGTCACGGACATCTTTTCATGTGGTTTATGACATCATGTTTAATGCCTGCTGAGTATCTGATTATTTTGGAAAGACCACATTATATTTAATGATCTCCTATTGATAAACTTTTAATTTGTTTCTAAGATTAAAATGCAGATCATATGTATTATAAGTACATATATCTTCACTGATATACAAAATAAATTACCCGTTAATTAAGCAAAAAGACAAAAGGTGGAGCTTGGGGAGTATGTAAAATTTCAATTTTGCTACTTAATGCCAAACTATTCTCTGGAAGGAGTGGGACAATTTATTCTTGCCCCTTCCCAGTACACCAAAGTCTCCAGTTGCAGGAAATGGCAAGATCAGATCTATATTTTAGAAAGCTCATTCTAGCAGTGGTTGCAGAGAAATAAATGTCACAAAAGCAGCATAGAAAGTGTCAGATGGTGTTCTGGAAGATGTGTGTACCTGACAACAAACATACAAATGTTTGTATGTAGAGTGAGCGCCAAAGAGCGTGAGATGCACCTGGATCAGCTGATCCAGACCAAAGGGCTGGTGTAGCAATGACCAAAGGAGCAAGCAACAGCTGCTAGAAGTTCTGAAGGCATCTTGAGCTAACTTCACTACACAGAAGCCTATGATCCCTTCAGAAGTCACCACAAAAATAAAACGAATAGGGCTTCCCTGGTGGCGCAGTGGTTGAGAGTCCGCCTGCCGATGTGGGGGACACGGGTTCAGGCCCCGGTCCAGGAGGATCCCACATGCTGCGGAGCGGCTGGGCCCGTGAGCCGTGGCTGCTGAGCCTGCGCATCCGGAGCCTGTGCTCCGCAGCGGGAGAGGCCACAACAGTGAGAGGCCCGCGTACCGCAAAAATAAATAAATAAAATAAAACGAATAGCTACTTTGTGCCATCTGATGATAGACTTAAAAAAGAAGGAGTGGCATCTGGTTTCCTGCTATCAAGGAGTCTCGTGAGGAGAACTCTGAATGATCCATGTGTATTTCAAATAAATGTTTTGTTCCAGCACAGTCCAAAGGCTTGGTAACTTAAGCACAGCTGCTCGGGAGGCCGGAGCCTCATTTTCTGAAACACACCTTCCCTTGTTCCCACCCCTTCTCATCCCAAATGACGTCAAGGCTATGAAGAGACCCCATTTCCCAACATCACTACACCCGGATGGAATGGACAAACACACTGTCTTTCAACCTCTGTTTCCAGAACACAAAGCCCATATTCTCCTTTCGATAATATTAAAAAGAGGGAAAGCATTTTGCATGAAAACATGTTTTAACTGTATTTGTAACACTCAATAAATAAATTACAGGTTTTATATCATTCAGAGAGAGCTGCCAGTGATTTATTCAGTTATTAACTTCGCACGCTTGGGAGAATGATTAAATGCCGGCCCGTATCAAAGGCCCGGGGATTAGTTTCAGCCAGAAGAGGCTCCTGAAAAGTTTGGGCGGCTCGGCAGGCATTTCACAAGAAGCAAGAACGGTTTGGTAGAAGCCATGGAGGGCAGAGGATTCTGTCCTGTTCGTTTACAGCAGCTTATAAATTCCATAAAAGGGAAATGAATTATGCATTATTGGGTGTGCATAAGGTCACCCAGTGAACTTTGACCCCTCTCTTTTCTCATTTGGCTCGATTATGAGATGAAATGACAGATTTGATCTCTTTTCATATTGTATGAGAAAGGGTCTCTTTATTTCACCCTCTAGCAGCAATCAGCTGACAGGACCAGGCAAGTGCATTAATTATGATTGATTTAGAGTGTCCATCGGGTGATTATTTCTAGAATTCTACTCCTGCTCCAAAACCTTTTGACCTATTTCAGGCCACACAGCAAATTAATCCATAAGAAGATTTAAGGGGAGACTGTTCAGGACAGCAGTTTCCCTCCTGTATTCGCAATCAAAACATTGGAGACACTCCAGGCCATCCAGAGGGATTGAATTACTGGAACACTCCATGGTGAAGACATTTAACAATCTGACCTGAGAAACATCTTGTGTATAATAACCAAAAATGGCTCTGAATTAGCCCCCCCAAAAGAAAAGACCCCTAACGTTCTCTGCTCTGAGCTAATAGGACAGCAAAGAAAAGCTAGTTTTTTCAAGTTTGTGAATTTGTCACAATTGGAGTTTCGCAATAATCTGTCTGTCGTTGGGACATTCAATCTCCCTCTCGACTTTCCAGTGGATTAAAAATGACAGTAATAATTAAAGAAGTAAAGAGAAGAGACCACTGTCAGTTGCAATGCATAGGCTTGAATTATAATAAGGCTCAGAGGAGGAGGAGGAAGAAAAAGTAGGGAGGTAACATCATTAGGAGTTTCTTTCTAAGTCTGGAAAAGCATCTTGCAGATAAATTCTATTTAAGAAGAGGGTGTTTAACCAAAATTACCATCTGAGTCATTAGATCACAGTAAAGATTGAAGGGGAGAGTAATCTAGAATTGATTCCAGAAGATCAATTAACTCAGTTCCACTACCTGCTTTCCAATGCCTCCAGATGGCAAGGACTAGTTGAGCAAGGACAGAGTAAATCCTGTCTGCGACACTTACAAGCTGTGTGACCTAAGGCAAGTGCTTTGACCTCTCTGATCTCTGCTCTTTTCTTTATGGGGTACAGATAATATCTATCTCATTGCTGAGTTGTAGTGAGGATTAGAGACCATAAGTTTTTAGAGAAACAAAAACAAATTCTTACTGTTATTAACAACCCTCCATTGCCATTTATGGAGTTAGGCCCTGTAGCAATTGAAGAGTCTTTTGTTTGCTGAGCACAAACAAAATATCTCTCCTCACGCTTGAAAATAACATTAAGTGACAAAAATAGCATTAAATGATAACATTAAGTGAAATAACTGAGGAACAGCTGAGGAGCTCAGTATAAGAGGACAGATAAGCTCAGCTGAGGAGCTTGGAGCCAAGGGTTTGAGAAGCTGGTGATCAGTGGAGTGGGCAGGAGAGAGACTTCATAGACAGTGGGCAGAGGAGTGAGACTGGGGGGAAAAGATGTATCTTGGGGGTCTTCTTAAGAGCAAGACTGTGGTACACCGAGACCTAGAACCCTTCTCTCTCCATTTCAAAAGCTTCCGTAGGGGCTTCCCTGGTGGCGCAGTGGTTGAGAGTCCGCCTGCCGATGCAGGGGACACAGGTTCGTGCCCCGGTCCGGGAAGATTCCACATGCTGCGGAGCGGCTGGGCCCGTGAGACATGGCTGCTGAGCCTGCGCATCCGGAGCCTGCGCATCCGGAGCCTGTGCTCCGCAACGGGAGAGGCCACAGCAGTGAGAGGCCCGCGTACCGTGAGAAAAAAAAAAAAAAGCTTCCGTAACATATACAACGCTCGCTAGTGCTTTGGTATAAGTGGGCTTTTCTAGATGAATGAGAATTTCTTCATTTTGAGACTGTGAACACCTAAGACGCTGCCACCAGCTACGTGTGGGCTCGGGATGGTTTCGTGACATGTCTCTTGGACTTCAGAGTCCCCCATTGGAAATGTGGGACTACAATGCAAATGTCAAACTCTCTTTCAGTTCTCAACTCCATGGTTCTGTGTCCCGATGAGGAGTCTTCATATTTACAGAGGAAGCCTTATGTGTTTTAGTTATCTTCAGGGACCAAGCAGGTCAAAAGAAATGAATGGAGAAGACCAGATGTAAAACAAAAGGGAATGGTAGAGACTGTGGCAAACTAGAGAAGATAGGCGTTGCTTAAAAGTGCTCGCGTTTAATGACTCATAAAAACGTTGTGCAGGATTCCCAAATTCTGCCTGCTGGGAACCAAGTTTTGACCTTTAGCCAAAGAGGCCCAGGATGGGGCATTTAGAACCTAGTTGTTTCTTTTAACCCTACAACTTAGCTCATTCTTGCCTCCATACCACTGACTTCGAAAGACAAAACCAGCAGAGGCATCTGTGTCTTGAGAAATCAGTTATATTAAATGGAGCAATTGTGGGGCAGCCAAGCTGTCATGATCCTGAAGCCCGGCCATCAGTTATAAAGCTAATAAGTACCAAGCAGCATGTCAGTGGTGATTCTCAGTCTTGTTCATATAGCTCTCGGATGATTACATAAGCAGGAATGCACGTGGCTTAATGAAAGCTAAAAAAATAACCCCAACAAAGCACACGGCTGAGGGCTTTGCTGGAGAGCCAGCATGGCATAGAAAAGCTTGGAGGTTGGAGGAGGAAAGAGCACACATTTCAAAATTTGGAGATGGCAGCTCCCACCTCCAGAAGACTGACGTGGGCTCAATTCTCGTAGCTCCTTAAACTGAAAAGGGGCTGCCGGGCCTTGCTAGATGGTGGACCACATCAATTTATGGCTCACTCATTACCATCCCTTGGATGGGAGACCAAATGAAGAATAGCCAAGTAACTCTGTGGACACAGAAGCCAGTACCCATAGCCTCTTGGGAGCCAAAGGTTAAACTGTCCCCACCATCCTAGGAAAGAGCTAGAGCCAACATTATTAAGCCAAAACGAACTATTTCTTGAGCGGTTACACTCAGCAGAGCCATTTGCAAAGAACGCTGGGGAGGCAGAGATGAAGGGAAGAAGAGGCCTCTATCCAGACCAGATCTACCGTCTGGGGGTGAGAAGGTCAAAGGAGAAGCAATTCAAAGTGACTTTGGCCCAGAGTGAACTCAGAGTCAGAGAGGTGACTTCCCAGGTTTGCTAGGATGCTGTCAGAGGAAGACTCAGCTCTTGAGGAAAGAGTGAGGGAAGCAAAGAGAGACCACAGAGACCCTTTGGGTTGACATAACCTTTTTGGGTTGGGACTCTTGCAGTTGAGATCAATAGCTAACTTTCATGGCTCTCTCCCAATATGCCAGGTAACTCTGAAGTGTCTCTCGTGTATTTACACATTTAGAACAGCATAACACCCTTCCGAGGCCAGCTCTGCTCTTATCTCCACTTTACAAATGAAAAATCAGAGACACCAAAACTGAAGTCACTGCCCAAAATTACGCAACTATTCCGAGGCGGGGCCAGGATAAAACCCTGCACTATTAACCATGCCTCTAGCCACCACTCTTAGGGTGACAGACCTGGAATTTCTAAGCAGGGGAGTTTGCAAGATGGCTCAGAAGGACAGGGCCAAAAGGAAGGTACAGAGAAACAACACAAATGCCGGACCAAGTCCGGGGCCTCAGGAGCACACATGCTTGGGTGGGTTGGTGTCCCAGGGATATAGGACTGAGCTGGCATCTCAGAAAGGGAGGAATCGATTCTCCAAAGGTGAAACCAGTGTGCACCAACCAGACATTATTTCCCATTCCCTGGAAGGAGTTCTGTCATGAAAATAAGGCTGTGTCGTGATGCTTCACAATGGATAACCCTTTAATGGGGGTGGAACTTTCAAAGAGGATGTAAAAGGCCAAGAGCCCTGGAAGAGGAAACCCAGGGACACAGATTGCCTACAACGATGTGCTAGACCAAGAGCAAGTTCAGTCAGCAGGATAGGGGGAAGGAAAGAGGGAAGGAAGGAGGGCTTCGGAATACCATTGTGGGGCAAGGAAGGAGGACCAGGCCAGGGACTCTGGAGAAAAAGTCTTACTCTGTTTTTCATGACTTTGCCGTAAGCGAGTCCCACATCTTGGAAACAGAAGGGGATGCTGAGAGTGGAAGAACCTCCATGCTGATGGCTTTCAGGGAAACGAGAGAAATCTGCCCACCGAAGGGCCCAAAGGCTGGAAGGATATTAGTCGTCAGACACTGAGCGTGTGGTAGCCTGTTTCACATCTTCTCTCTCCTCATCCCGCAGGTGGGCAGGGTCCACCTTCGGGAATTACTTTCATCCCAGATATTGGTAAACACCTATGGCTTCTCTCTCTCTCTTTTTTAAAATTGAAGTACAGTTGACTTATAATATTGTGTTAGTTTCAAGTGTACAACAAAGTGATTCAGTTATATATATATATTTCAGATTGTTTTCCATTATAGGTTATTACAAGATATTGAATATAGTTCCCTGTGCTACACAGTAAATCCTTGTTGCTTATCTGTTTATGTATAGTAGTTTGAATCTGTTAATCCTGTACTCCTAACTTATTCCTACCACCTGCCTCCCTTCCCCTTTGGTAACCATAATTTCGGTCTATATGTCTATGAGTCTTTCTGTTTTGTATGTAGATTCATTTATATTATTTCTTAGATTGCACATATAAGTGGTATCATATATTTGTCTTTGTCTGACTTACCTCACTTAGCATTATACTCTCTAAGTCCAACCATGTTGCTGCAAATGGCAATATTTCATTCTTTTTTATGGCTGAGGAATATTCCATTGTACCTCCATCTATCTATCTATCTATCTACCACATCTTCTTAAACCAGTCATCTGTTGGTGGGCACTGGGGTCGTTTCCATGTCTTGGCTATTGTAAATTGTGCTGCTTTGAACGCTGGGGTGCATGTATCTTTCCGAATTAGGGTTTTCATCTTTTCCAGATATATGCCCAGGAGTGGGATTGCTGGATCAGATGATAGCTCTATGTTAGTTTTTAAGGAACCTCCATATTGTTCTCCATAATGGCTGCACCAATTTACATTCTCACCAACAGTGTTAAGAGGGTTCCTTTTTCTCCACGTCCTCTCCAGCATTTATTATTTGTAGACTTTTTGGTGATGACCATTCTGACCGGAAGCATCTATGGCTTCTCTCTTATTATAGTATGAGAATGGCAACGAAGGTGACTTTTGTTAAGTCATGAGAGTGAGAGAAAAGCAACAAGTAGATCTTGAGTCCTGGGGGAAAAATGCTAATGACCCCCGAGGTGTAGGAGAAGGCGTGCTTTAAAGATGAATAAACCAGACAAAGCAAGTCTGATCATTGCCTTTTCGGGGGCATACAGAAGAAGCAAAGAGGAAGGAGAACCAAGACAAGCTCTTTTTGTCCTCCAGGTGTGGGAAGATCTTGGCCTACAAGGGACAGGAGATGATGTACATGACTTCCTGGTACCAAACCCTGGGGAGCGCTGGGGCCTGCAGCCCGGGGTGGCTGTGACTACACAGGAGTGCCAGTCTAGTGTTGTCATATTTTAATGTGTGCTTTCCTGGTATTTAATACTGGCAACTAGTTTTTTAGAAAACATGGCCAAACAAAACATTTCTGCAGGCCTGATCTGGTCCCCAGGCCACCATTCAGCTACATACTCTAAGTAATGCTATCAGTCGGGCTACAATGATACTGCAGTAACAAACAGATCTCACTGGTTTACACAGGAAAGCTTCTTCTTTTTCAAGCCACGTGTCCAACATGGGTTGGTGGGCGGGGTTGGGAGGTAGACTCTGCTGGGGCATTCTGCACATCATGGAAGCCCAGGGACTGGGGTGAAAGAGTCCCCATCTTAACACAGTCACTTCTGCAGGGGATTACAGAAAGGGGTAAATCATGCATTGGCTCTTAAAGCTGCCACTTGACCTGCATCATTTCTACGTACATGCCATTGGCCAAAGCAAATCCGGTGCCACGCCCAATTACAAGGACGATGGTGAGATGCCTGGAAAGAGAACTGAAATATGGATGAACCATAGTATGAATAAAGGAAATTCCTTTTAACAAAGGTCCTCACCCTTTTAAGCTGCATATCATTTGTTCTTATATAAGATGTTACTTTAAAGTGCAGGTACTTTGTGGAGAAACAAGGTAACAGCAAACTCACGACCCCATTTTTCCTTCCACTTCAAACCCACCTCTGCCAGTTTAGTTGAGATGGTAAAGACAGGGAATATGGGCTACCACACTGGGCCTCAGAAGGGTGTTATGCTTCTCTAAACGTGTAAATACATGTGAAACGCTTCAAAGTTACCTGGCATATTGAGAGACCTCCATAAAAGTGAGCTATTGATCTCCACTCAGAGTCCCAACCCAGGAGGGTTATGTCAGCCCACATGGTCTTTGCAGCCTCTCCTTGCTTCCCTCACCGTATCCTCAAGAACCAAGTTCTCTGACGTTTTGCAGTCTTCCTCTGCCCGCAGCCCAGCAAACCTGGGAAGTCACCTCTCTGACTCTGAGTTCACTCTGAGCCACAGTCACTTTGAATTGCTTCTCCTCTGATCTTCTCACCCCCAGACTGTAGATCTCGTCTGGATGGAGGCCTCTTCTTCCCTTCACCTCTGCCTCCCCAGCGTTCCTTGCAAATGGCTCTGCTGAGCGTAACTGCTCAAGAAATAGTTCGTTTTGGCTTAATAATGGTGGGAAGGGGAAACCAGAAACACACTAGTGACCATCTCTCCTGTCCTCAGGGCCTCTCTGCTGGCCTCGCTCCTTCCCCTTTCCCCAAAGCCCCAGCTGCCAATAGGGAGGACCCCACCCTCCGGCCCTGTTGGGAAGGTTTGCTTTCCTGGGTATTTTTCATGGAGTTCTTTCTACACAAGCATGTGTGTGCCCCGAGCTGCCTGTGAGCCTGAAGAATCATCCCTTGTGACTCCCCTCCCTAAACAAGCTCCAATTAGACACCACTTAATGGCACCTCCAATTTGACTGTCTGTCCAAGATTCTACAATGCATGGGAATTCTCCCAGAGATTATTCCTACTTTTCCCATCCTCAAAACAAGGAGGGGGAAATAATGCATGATTGAAAACTAGCCACCAAATGGTAAAAAAAAGAAAAAAAAAATTGCAGTTGTGTTGCTTTGAAAACTTATTGCACAGCTGGGGGCATGTAAAGAACTTAATTAACAAGCTTTGGCCGCAATGTGCCCCCTCTTTGGGAGGGGAAAAAAATCACAGTTAAGATTTGTCCAATTAAATTATAGGAGAGTTGGTGGATTCAAAGAGAGAGAGAGGTTGGGAGAATGCGCTTTCAGTTTAAAAAGCAGACTTTTAGACTGATGGGAGGCCTATAGTCTGATTAATTCGGTGCTAAGCTTTTCTGCACGGTTTCCACAAATTCATAGGCACTTAAGAATTTTTAACCCAAATGTAATTATAGGTTTCGATAATCAGGCTTTGGTTAAATAAAGTCCCCTCTTTCCTATAAAAACCGAGGAGGGGATATTCTGTGATAAGGAAGCTCCTTCAAACTCCACTTTTTCTCCTTTCCATAGAAAACTCCACCTAGCCCAGAATCAGTGCCACATTATGACTTTTGTGGGCTCTGGGTACTTTTGTCTTTGTGGGACACTTCCTCCATAAAAACATATTAAAAATTATATTTAAAAAAAAAAATTATATTTTACAACTGCATTGGTGTAAAGACAATTATAATCCAGGCTGGATTCATTTGTATACACTCTTTATTATTATATTCATTTGATTTTCTTCTTTTTTATTGAGATATAACTTACTATGTTGTGTTAGGTTCAGGTGTACAGCAAAGTGATTCAGTTATACATATATATATTCTTTTTTAGATTCTTTTCCATTCTAGGTTATTACAAGATACTGAGTTTAGTTCCCTGTGCTATACAGTAGGCCCTTGTTGTTTACCTATTTTATATATAATAGTGTGAATGTGTTAATCCCAAACCAAAAAGAAATTAAAATTCAAACATTCTCATGAGCCCCTAAAAGTGTGGTGGACCCCAGACATTGTGCCTAATGGGTTAGTCATCCCTGCCCGAATTTCCTATTATGAACCAAAAGAGGGACATTAGGGTGCCAGCTAAGAACAGGTTCAAAATAACAGTGACGATGACATAATTCACAGCAACGCAATTCATATCAGCCCACGCTGAGCACTTGTCTTTACAGCAGACTAACCTCCCAGTCTCCCAGCCTGTGCCCTCCCCACACCAAAAAAAAAGAAAAAAAAGAAAAAAAAATTGTTATTCTGACATCATTGGTCGGACTGAATACCCGGTACAGTATGCACCCTCGGAATGACGAGATTTCTGCCTTTTCCTAGGGGGATGTTCAGCCAAAGACAAAAATGCGTAAGGGCAGCAGAGAAAATTCATTTGTATAAGCTGGCCCCCCTACTGTGGAATTTTCAATTATATATATCTAATTATGGCTGTCAGTTGATGGATTCAGAAAAGACATTTTGGTCCCCCCCCTTCTTTTTTTTGTCTTTTCGTCATCTCTTCTGTTCGAATGATTATAGCACACTTACACAACTAATTGCCTTACTGCTGATTAGTGATACAATTATGCAGACCCGGCTCCTTGTGTGAACAGCCATCTGCAGAGAAAAAAAAAAGTGACACTATTCAAAAACTATCCATAATTTAACCAATGTTATTCCAATGCACTGAGCCCAGACAATCGTCTCGCCTTCATATTTCATACCCACCCTGGCAAGAGGAGGTTGGGTTTTGTGTGCCCAATTCACCTCTTTAGACACACTGTGAATCAGAAAGAAAGAGGAGAGAAGAAAGTACTTCAAATGTCAACCCATAGTGGGGAATTGAAGCGTGGTTAACGTCCATTTCTCCTTTGGGTAATTTTTCTTCAAATTTTATACCACTTGGCAATTTTTTGTTTCCTTTCAAACTGCTGAGAACGTGCAGATGTTTCAACTCCCCAAAGTAGGCTTGGGTTTGCTGGGGGTTTTGTGGACTGCTTTCCCCAATCCTTTTCTTCTCCTTTTTCCCCATAATTTTTTTTTTCTTTTAAGAAAGGAAGAAAAAAGAAGGGATTTTAATAGAACTGAAGGACGCGGGCTGACATATGACGTTTCAATAAAGTGTGTCTTTTGTTTCCTAGGGCAAAGTGGACAGGCCGTGAGACTCTGAGACCTCAGGGGCCACAGGGAGAGCACAGGTGGATGGATGGGATGCTGTTTGCCCCAAGGAGTAAACAAAGAAGTGGCCTGGTCTTTCCCCACGTGCAAGGCAAGATCAGCTCTGTCTGCCTGAGGAAAAGAAAGAGCCAGTTAGAGCGGCAGGAAAGTTTAAAACTATGAAGCAAGTACCAGATTCTCCTCTAGTTTTAAAATAAGACTGCAGGTTTTCAGGGCAGGAAAAGCAAACGCTTGAGGTCTCAGAGTGGCAAGGCTCTCCTTAATTTAGAAATGGATGGAGGATGACTTTCTAAAGCAGTAGAAGGATGCTGGGCATTAATGAAAGCCTTTTTAGAAGAAACTCAAGTGAATTAGATGGCCCCAGGGCATCTATCTCACCAGCAAGACGAGAAATGGGGACCTGGTCCTGAGAGCCTCATCTCAGGTCTCAGACAGTGGCTCCAATCCAAGCACCACTCCCCAAACCTTGGCTTCCCAGAACCTGAGAGGTCCCCCCATCATCCAGACCATGGAAATCAGTCTGGCCTCACCCAGGCATCAAGCCTCTGAATCAGGCATCACTGCCCCGGCTTTTCTTTTATTCTTCTCTATACAGGTTCTGTATAAAGGAAAGCTTGGTAGTCAACGGTTTGGGTTGGGTTTGGTCTTAGAGCAGAAATGCTGATCCTCTAGTCCCTCCGAATTCCTTAAAAACAAGACAGTTGAAGTTTGTCAGGATGATACTAGTATGTACCTTTGACATAGCAAAGGTAAATATATATGTTCAGCCAGTTTTGTTTTATTGGGTATTTTGTGATGCTAAAACTACAAAGAGTAGTGAATATTTACTGAGAAGTTACAGAATGCCAGGCTTTCATATGTTCTACATGAATTGTCTCACTTTGATCAACAAAAAACTTTCCAAGGTAGGTATTTTGATGACCCCTCTGGATGAGGGAGGATTCTTCAGATTAACAGAGTTCAATAACTAAACTAGGACACACAGCTGCTTGCTGGTCGGACAATGGTTTGAACCAAAGCCTAGTGCTTTCCAAAGCCAGAGCTCTAGACCACAAAGCAGTTACCAATGTCTCCTCATGCCTTAAAGAGAGTCTGCTTATACACAGAGGACACAGTAACTCTGTTAGCCAGAACATTTGCTGGACAGCTAATGGAAGGAAAGAAAGAAGGTGGGAGAGAGGGAGGGAGGGAGGGAGAAAGCTACTGCTTTGTGAAGAGTGAACTGGGCTGAGTATAGCTGCACTGGTGTTCTAGTTACTTTCTCCCCCAACCAGTTGAATGACCTGAGGCAGGTTGCTGGATATCTCCATAGGTGAGCACCATCAAACGAAAGATTTGGAAAATGATGAGATCGTCCTTCCCAAGGAGCCTCTCCCAACCCCTATAGCCAATCCTCGTATCTCCTTTTCCAGGGCTTGCATTGACCTCTCCTCTGAGTCACCCGATAAAGTAACCCATTCCCAACTATCTTCAGTTCTTTGATCACCCCATGGGCATTGGTCTTGTCAACCTGGTTAGAGGATAAGATCTTAGAGGACAAGAGTCTTCTTTCCTCCTCCTCCTCCATTTCCTCTTTCTCCTCCTTCTTTTCCCTATAAAGGTTAACTGAGGGCACAATGTCTATCCCCACTTCTTCCATTTGTCCCACAAATGTGCTGAGATACAATAAATAAATAAATAAAAACTCAATAAATAAGTTGGAACCTAATCCAGGCTTCGGTAATTGATCAGAGGCAAAGTCCCTACAGTTGGTTCTCACTATGATCACTCTAGTGACATAGCGTTGGCAGGTAAGGTGGTGTCTATGGAGAGCAGCAACTCACATGCGGGGAACCATTTGTCAGTGTGGGTTCTTTTCCTGGTTCTTAACTGCTGGCAAAGAGTGAAAGGCTCAGTGATGGCATAGTGTAACCGTGAGAGGGGGATGGAAGTGATTCTCACCCAAGAGAATTCTGAAGAGTTCTCCCCATTGAATCTAAGTATCAGGGGTCTGGACTCCTCTGAGAGCGTAGGCATGGCCTGGTGGGTAGAGTTTGATGACTAAGAAAGCCCTCAAGGAGAAAGATCTAGAGTTAAGAACCCTAACTCAAGTGACTTCACACCACAGCAAAGATTAGTCATATTTGTAAAACTGTTGGATTCTCAACCCAGAGCTGCCCCACTAAGAAGAATCAGGAAGACGGTCTTAAGCCCAGATCCTACTGTCTTTTCCTTTACCTAGATACAGGCCCCAGGACAGCCAGATTTGTCTGAGACACACCTGATGCCCAGATGGTAAATCAGATTGCTCAGTATGGGCAGAATGACACGTTGGTATTTCCATGTATTGCAGATGGTGGGGGGGAGGGGTGGTAAATGCAAACATTTGGAAATAAAAGGGGTCTTGGAGGCAATTTAAGTCAAATCTTTACCCTGTGTGGATAAAAATGGAACCACTAGCATTCTTAGTGGTTGGTTTTATTTTGTCTTGTTTTCTCCTATGCAATCCCTGCTTCAAATGAAAGAATTTGGAAGCCTGCTTCTTGACCCTTCGTGTTTTCCTTCTCTTGATGTGAAAATTAATGTATCTCAGGTAGCAGAGGTGACCCAGCCCCTGGATCCATCCACCTACCCAGGTAGCAATTGTCTAGCCATCCACTTAACCATCTACGCATCCACCCGCTCATCCATCTAGCCATCCGACATCAAATTGACTATCTACCAGGCATTAGAGTAAGCACAGAAACCAAACACTCGAATGGACTCTATTACCTTGAAGAAGTTTGTGGTCTAGTGGGAATAAAGACCCCACTATATCATCATCACCGTTATCATCACCACACCAAGTGTTATATGATATAACAGGTACGTTCCTAATGCTAAAATAATATAAATAAGATTTACTGAGAACTTATTATGTTCCCAATCCCATGCTAAGCTTTTTACATACTTACTCTCATTTAAGCCTCACAACGATACTATGAGACAGATACTATAACTTCTTTTGTTTTACATGTAGAGGAACTTGTTCCACATCACTTACCTATAAAGAGGTGGAGTCACTCTTTGAAGCTCGACAGTCTGTCTGCAGACCTTAGGCTTTTAATCAGCCGGCTACTCCCCTGGAATAGCTGATGAAGAAAGGACTCAAAGGGAGTTTGCAAAGTTTCCCCAGAGAGGGTTTCGTTTATACCGGGCCTCAAAGCACTGGCGGGAGATGGCCAGAGGAAGAAGAAAGTAAAGGGCATTTCAGGCAGAAGAAGACTGACGAACAGCCCACAGGATTTAGGGAGGAACAAGGAGTTTGGTACAAATAACATATAGAGTGCTTGTGTGCAGGTGGAGTGTGAGACAGCAACAGCAACAATAATAATAGTAATCACCACATCTTATAGGATGCTCCCTCTGCAGCCTGCTGTGTCAGTGCACTTACTGTTCCTGCAATTCTTGCAACCCCCTTGAGGTAAATATCGTCACCCTCACTGGAGAAACTCAAGCTCAGAGCCTTGAGATGACTTGCTCAAGGTCACATAGCTACATAAGCCTTTAAAATAAGAATGGTCTGATCCCAAGAGTCACACACTCAGAGAGATTAAGAGTTAAGCTCTGAAGTTAGTCATCCTGGAGCAAAATCCCAGCTTTGCCACTTACTGGTTGGGTGGCCTTGGACTAGTTACTGAAGCTCCCTGTGCCTCACTTTTCTCATTTGGGCGGGGATAATCACGATCTTGTCCATCTTATCTGAGTGCTATTCTAACGACTCAACAGAGTAATGTCTGTGAATCACGAAGTGCGGCGTCTGGCACTGTTTTAACAAAGTTTTGCTATTACTGTTATTATTAAGTTGGGGTCCATTGCTCAGGGAAAGATAACCGTTGTTTAAAGTAAGAGAAATAAGTGAACGCTCATGAGAAAAAGAATTCCAGTTTTGATGATAGAGAAGTTGACAGTCACCACCCGTTGGCCCCAGCTCCAGACTGGAAAGGGAACAGCTTTAACCAAAGGCTTTATTGGCTCCACGAAGCTACAAGCTTCTCTGATGATTCTGAAACAACTCTCCAGCCCTCCCTTAAACGTGCAGTGAACAGCCCTCGGGCATTTTGACCTTGGCCAAGGGATGATGTGATGGGCTTCTCCATGCCAGGCCTCAGCCTCAGATTGGGAAACATTGTCTTATGAGGAAGCCACGCTGCCTGGATTTTGGCTTCCTGGTCAACGAAACCCCAGTGCTTCACAATATCATGCAGAGTGATTCAGTACCACCCAAGTCCCCCAAACTCCAGCTGTTGGCCCAATGCTCTCAAGCAAATGTGGGTCTTCCGTATCAAGTGCATTGGGCAGAAAGACAGTGTGAAGCTATTCGTATTTTCTCCATAGGAGAATGTCTATTAAATGCAACACACTTTTATCCCAATCAGCATCCTGCCAGTCAAGTCACAGGTCCCAAAGTTCTGTACAAGAGTAGCCAGACGTAACCTGAGAGTTCATAAAGAAGGTACTTATCTCTCGCAACAAGCGAGGTGAAGCATCATCTTTGCTTAGCAGCATCTCATCCTGGGATTGAAGTTGCCATGACCACCATACTGAGAAGACAAGCTGTCTTCGTTCAGACTCCCCCCCAGAAACAACCCAGAGATCAAAAGCTGATCATTTATTTGGGAGGTGCAACAAATCCTAGTAGAGAAATGGGGAAGTGAGCTAGGGAATGGAAGGTGGCCAACAGAGTGTGTCTCAAAGAGCTGGCTACCACTGTGGCAACTGCAGCTCAATCCATGGGGAAAGTCTGAGAAACGGTGTAAGCGCAGGCCTCAGAATGATCCCACTGTAATTGTGAGGGAGCTGGGGTATTTATACACCAACTCCAGTCATTGTTTGAGAGCTGCTTCTGGGAGCTGTTAATTTCCCAGCACTTTGGGTCTACCTCCAAGGCAAAATGGCTTTCTGAGATGACAGAGAAAGCCTGGAGAAGCAGAGCACACTTGGAAGACAGCTGGAATGTTCTGGAAGAGTAAGACCCTGAGGATGCACACAAGTGCTGAGTGCCTGCCTCACTAATCTTTTTCAAACAAAAGTCTTCTATATCAGCTCACTTATCAAGAGGACAGCTGCTGAGCAGCCTCAGATATCCACTAAAGTCCTTATGCCTGATTATTAAAAGCAATTTTTTATTCATACCAGAATTTTCCCCAAAGTCTATTTACTCATGGGCACGATATTAATACTTTCACTGATATAAAAAATTACGAGGAGAAAGGAAAGGAGCAAGAAATGACAACTACCGCATGACTTAGAAGTTCTGCTTCTTGAAAGTTATCCTACATAAATACATATGCATGTGCACAAAGATATGTGAACAAGAGTTGGAGATATTCCTTCATTTGTAACAAACTAAAATCATGAAACAGCCTAAATGCCCATCACTAGGGAAAGGCTGTGATACCCTGCAGATATAATGAATGATAAAGATTTATATATACTAACTTGGAAAAAATGTGAGATATAAGTGAAAAAATCTTGCTGCCGAATGATATGAATTGCGATTCCCATTGATGTACATATAATATATTAATTTATTATTATGTAGAATAACATGTATACATGTTTAGATATATACTAAATATCATGGAGGAAATATATCAAAATATAACAGAGGTTATTTCTGAACCTGGAATAGAAAATGGCTTGAGGGGAACTTTTTAAAATCAATGTATTGTTTGAATCATTTACTATGAATATGTATTTAAGTATGGTACTATTTGTGCAATTAAAAACAAGAGTGACAGCTGACATCTCTTCACTCATCCAGAAAAGCAATCAAAGCAGAAAGAACAACTAAAATCTCATAGCTGTCTAGGTCATTTAGTATCAGGGAAACGAATATGTACCTTCATGTCCCCTGAGGATATCATTACGATAGAAAAAGAAGTGATGGTTGTACTCACACTCCAATCTCAAGGAAATACTCAAATATTGGCAGAATTTCTGTGTGAAAGACAGCAGATTATATGTGATGTAATTTAGAAAGATATCCACTAAAAATTGGCATAAGTGCAATAATAAAAGACCTGATACTGAATGGATTACTTTCAGCTGTATATAAAATCCACTTACAAAGACCAGATACTTGCCCAGCAATGGCAGGTAAGGGAAGGGTTACTGTGTGAACTTCACACTTGGGAATTTTCTGAAGTTTGCAGACTACTAGACAGATGGTATTGTATCCAGTGACCTGCTGGTAAATGTTTAACAACTGGCTTTGGGGGTCCGGATAGGGGGATTCTGACTTGTCACATTTCTGATTTCCATGGTGAAAATATTCCCCCCAATGGCCGACTTCAAGAGGAGGAGCTGCTCAGAGATGTTTGGTAGCACACTGTCCCATGGCACTTCCTCCAAGCAGACAGCAGACATAAGTAACTCTGATATAACTTTGTATCAAACCAGTCAAAAGCAGTAAAATACTGAGATAAGTTTTGAGTACTATTACCTTCGTTTTTAATGTGATTCATTGAATTGTAAGTTTATATCATGTAAATGTTAGTCACAGTTGTGTTTAAAAGCCAGTTTGCAAAATCTCTGCAATTTTGACAATCAGCTCCGGAGCTGATAGGGGCCACCGCTAACTGTAGGAGCTCACAGATTTCTATCTGGAACATTTCCACAGAGGATACTTCAAGGAAGGGGCCAAGTAGATGCTAATCAGAATTATAGAAAACACCGTGTTTGGCTCTAGAAATATAAACAGACAGATTGTGTTTTCACAGCAGCCTGACACAAGTTTTGGTTGGGAGTAACGCTCCCTAATATCCCCAAGCAACTTGTCTGAGCAGAAGAGCTAGTTAGGAAGATAATTTCCCTTCGAGTGAGAAAAAGATTCGACTTCGGAGGCTGGAAATTGGAAGGAAATTCATACTGTATCAAATGCTATAAGGGCCTGCCTCAAAACGCTTTCGGAGCTGAGATATTATCTAACCAGCAAGCGGAATGTAGTCATTGCTTTTCTTACACATGCAACCAAATATTTTTTCCTTTATTCAGTTTTTCCACAATACGGAGGCTTTGCTAAGATCACCTTTCTAACCAATACTGTGTTGGATTTTTTTTGTTTGTTTTTTTTAACTTCATGGTCACTGTATGTATTTGGGCATTTTAAACGTGGGGTTCTATTGTTGGCTACTTAAAAATGGAGAGCTTTATAAAACAACCAAACCTAGAAACTATTATGTTTCTTCACTTGTAAAATGGAAGGGGTGCTGCACCGCCAGGTTGCTGAGGACCATTTTAGATGAATTTTTATTCCACGTTTTTATGCAGTTAAAACATAACTGATGGCAAATGAGGACAGAGAGCAGGAAGGGGCAGGAGTGAGACCCCATCACCTGAAGCGCTCTCAGTGTCTGATAAATGCCAGATTTACTGCTAAAGTGAGATTGATAAAGCCTAACTAAATCACAGCCATGCTCGGGGCTCAACTCATTTATTTTTTTCCACCCCCAAAAGGAACACAAGACATGGAACTCAAGTCAGGCATGACCAGACCTGAAGAATTTGACTCTTCCATTCTGCTGCTAGCAGAAGTCCTCGTGATCGGGGCAGACGGTGCGGGAGGCCCGGGGGGCTGCAGAGGCTGGGCTGGGGAGTGAGGGCGGGAAGGGATGCTTAATCCGGCTGGGCTTTGGGAAGGAAGGAGCTGAGGCCAGCCAGCTCAGTGCAGTCTTTCATGAATAAACACTCTAATTGGGGACATCACAGATAATGGGGCTGACTTCTTTCACTGGAGGGCCAGATCATGATTTGCTAATTGGATATTCCTGGGGTGGTGGAGGCTCTCTCACTGGCCCTGTGTGATTACTAGTTAATGGGGTTTTAGAAGTTCCTATTCCAGACTGATAAAGGGAGCCACGCTAAGGAAAAGGAGCCGGCGCCCTTCCCGGAACGGCATCAGGAAGGAAGCCCAGCGTCTGGGAAAGCACAGGGCAGCACCAGTTGCAGGGACGCATAAGGCCCAGCATTGACTTTCTAAGCCGGGATTGCCCACCCCTGTCAGTACCCCTGTACTGACCCCTTCCCTGCGGGAGTATTAGATCCGGGAGATAAAGTGCCCTCACCTACCAGACCTCCCTCACCACTGGCTTTTGGGCTCATTCCTTTGCACAGAGCAAGTACCCAGGAAGCCAGACTTGCGGGGGGAGGGGGGCAAGATAAACCTCCGGGGATGACTCATACGAAGGGCAGAGAAAGCTGCTTCAGAGTATCCGGACTGGAGCTGGAGCGTGGAGGATGCCACCATTCTTGGAAGATGGTGCTTCCAGTCCGTCCCCTGCAGGGCGATAATGGTACCCAAAGGAAGGAGCCACCAAGGAAGGAAGCCTCCGAGAGCATACGGAGGGCTGATGTTTCAAAGGCGGTGCTTCGGCCCCTCCTTTTTGGGGGGTTCAGGGTCAACCTGGAGCCCTTGGCCTACCCAGCAAATGGCCTGGGGGCCAGAGGGAAGAGGAACTGGGGAAAAGACAGGACAGGAAAAAAAAGAGGAGGTGAGGGGTCTTTCTACAGCAGAACTCAAGTAAATTCCTTGTGCCACCTCCCCCCAAAGTTCTCATAAACCCAGGGCCAGCTGCTCTGGTCAGAGCCAAGAGTGCACCGTGTCCGCAGATCATCCAGTTTCTCTTCCCACAGGAAAGCACGACTTCTTTCCTGATGAAATTTACAGATAATTCAAGGTCTAGAGACTCTCTCCCCTGCTTCAGCGCACTCATGAGCAGTAGCCCTGCTCGGTTAATCCTCGGTCATTAGTCTCGTTTGTGTTGTTTGTGGGGACGGGGCTCTCTTCCTGGACCTCAGCTACCGGTCTTGTCAAACTGTCATTTCACTGTCATTTCACTCATGTGTAAAAGACCTGGGGGACCTTGAGTGAATCGCTCTTGGCACAAAGGAGGGCAACTGTTATCACATCAGAAACCAAAGAAGATATTCTGGATGAAGCCTCAGCCACCACCAGTTCCCAACAGTGATCCACACATGGACAGCTGAGAGCTGACGTTATGAAACTAATTTGCATTTCATAATACCTACCATTTATTGGGCCCTTTTTACATGCTAGACCCTGCGCTTCATACTTGACCTGTAGGCCCTCATTTAATCTTGCCAAGAGCCTGAGGATGTGAGTCCTATAATTATCTCCATTTCACAGATGGGAATATTGATTGACTTCTTAAACTTAGTCCACACCCTGACTAACAGACAGACCTGGAATTTGACCCTAAGTTCATTTGACCCCTTGTCTTACGCATTGTGCCACAATCTCTTCCTTGAATTTCACCCGGTTCAACATTTCTTTCCTGAGGACAATTGACCAGATGGGAGATGGCCTGGATTCATGATGCAGAAGAGCAAGGAATCTAATTTTATTTTCTTAGAAATGGTGTGAATGGAGTCCTAATAAAGGGTACATTTCTTACTGGTGGTCTTCAAGAACTGCACCCTCTTTTCTAGATGCAGTGATAACTGATCACTTCATGAAATGGCCACGCTTAACATCAAAGAAGTCTTGCTAATGACTTCCGGGCCAGTTGCTTAAACTTTCAAGGACTGATTTTCCCACTACATTGGAATGGATGTCATCTAAGCTTCATCCCAGCTCCATATCAATGCATCAAGGATTCCTAATGTGTTACAGAAAGGGAGTTCACTATCTCCCCTGTGGTCCAGTAGTACTTTTGCCATAACTCAGAATATCAGTTATAAAGCTGGAGGGTTTTAAGGCTCGTATTTACCAGTACCCATGTCCTTTTTTTTTTTCTTTCTCCTTGCTCTCCCTCTCTTGGTGCTCGTCTCTGTTTCCTTGAGCTATGTATCTCCTGGCATCCTTGGTACAGCGCCATCTGGCTCATTTGTTATTCATTAATTAACATGTGTTTTGCATGCATTCACCTTTGAACAACTGTTCCAAAGTACACCATAGTGTCGCAACAAGGGTCCCCATGATTGATTCTGTATACCATCCCTCAAAAATATTTAAACATGTATCCCAATATAGGTATGTTAACTTCTCCATAAGTTCCTTAAACAATATACACAAATACACATTTTATAATAAACACAAAAATAGAAAATAAAAAGTCCAAACATATTTACACCATATCCTATGGGTCATTTGGGACCAACCTGCCTGTTTTTAGAAATCCCCAGTTATCTAGAATGGTGGAGAAGCTTAGATACTTTGGGCTTAGATGGCAGACGTTTGAGAATGAACCCTTGTTAAACAAGAGAGTCTATGGCCTAAGAGTTCACAGACATGCAGTGAGAGAGAAATGAAGGAAGGCAGACCTAGATTCTTCAAGGGAGGCTAGACATCCAGACATTTATGGGAATTCTACTAATATTTAAGAGCAGTTTGTTTTTTGCTGTCACACTGTGGACAGAACCAAAGATATGTAAGGGCCAGCTATGACCCATGTTCTGCCAGTTTGTCACCCTATCCTACAATCTAGAGGTCATCTTTTATACCTCGTTAAGACCCAAATCCCACAGGGAGATAGCACAGTAAACTGGGTTAGCTCTTTTCACCGGAATGTGAATGAACTTGACAAGTATAGATAATGGTGGAAAAGAGAGAAAACTATGACAAAAGCCAGAGAAGAGACCCCAAAAGAGTAACTTTCAGACTCTCAGGTACCCAAGGATTCGATCGTGGTCCACATGTGCCCTCCAACCCAGCACCTGCCACCCCAGAGTTTGATGGACGTGCAGAAGCACCAGCCCCTGAAATGAGTGATTTTCTTCCATCCCTCTGGGCAACGTCGAGCTCCCTGAACTTGTTGAGAGGCTGACAGGGCCAGCTTTAGTGCTTTCAAACTTGAAGGTCTCTATTTCCTTCAGAGTGACTTGGAGAAGACTAAGTACCTCCCTGTGTCCCCTTCAATACCTCCCAGCTCCTGCCCTAGTGACCTCCCTATCACCATGCAGTCTGCTTCCTAAGACTGGTTAAGGGAGGGGCATGCAAAACATATGCTAATAAAGGAATACAAATAAGGCAGATAGAGCTATAATGAGGATGTCAAAGACAACTCAAGGAGACAGAGACAGGCTTAGGAAGAGGGAGAGACAGAAACAAAGCAAGGAAGCAAGAGACCCAGCAAGGCGCAAAAGAGAGGAAAGAACTTACCTGCCTTGTTTGGTGATGCAAACACATTAGGAGAAAAAGTGGGCAGAGAAAGCATCGAACTACTGAGCAAGACCACAAGTCAACGTTCAACCTAGGTTTTACTCAATTCAATGGACATATATGAACTTGGACTCTGCCTTGAAATAATAGCGATTCATAATACTAAGGCATTTTCTGTGTGGCAAGATTTATTGACACAGAAAATATCATGTAATGTATTTAATCCTCACAATGTTCCTATGACATGGGTCTATGATTATCATTTCTATTTTACAAATGAGGAGCAAATTTGGTGAAGTCAGCCCTAGGTGGCAGAGCTGCAGGTTTGGGGCTAGGAGCTGAGGTGATGGGTCTCCAGAGCCTGCCAGTCTACACAGGAAGAGTCTACACCAGTTGCAGAAGACCCATATCTCAAGAGTCAGGGTTTCCACGTTCAGATGGAAAGTCCTTTTAATGTCATTATTTTTTCCTTCTGACGGTATTTAGTGGGCAGAATGGTGCTGTGATATGGCCGCTCAGCTGAAAGGCCACGGATTGGTCTCTTAGCCACCCTGGGCTTCAACTCCTAGGGACTAAATAAGGTTGTTTCCTGCTCAAGGAATCTCTGGTGTATTGATTGACCATTATAGTTTGCTAAGGACATGCTTAAAATGGGGTTAAAAAAATATCGTCTCAACACAGATAAAGTAATACCCGAGATCTGTTCATTTAGGAGATCAATATTCCCTCCAGAAGCACCGAGATTCCTCATACGTGGCAAACATTTGTTTGGACAAATTTTAAATTGAGGATCATTTGATTGATAGATAATTGTCTCCAACATCAGCCACATACTCTCAGCTGTCGTTGCTACATCACAAATTGACGTGTTGTTACTTTTTTCTGTTTTCTTTCTTTCTCTCTTTAAAAAATCGTGAGCATTATTTTCTTATAATCATCTCTGAAGTCAATTTATTCACTAAGGAAAAAACAGATGACTCCCTTTTTAATTCCCAAAGGGCCCAAGGTGTTAGAAACCCCATAGGGAAGAGTTTGGGGCCAGACTCCACAAAAACTTGAGGATGTGATGGTCTGCATCCAGCCCACTGAGCCAAGCTCTGTTCCACATCCATGTTCTGCAGGAACTGGCAGTGCCCATTTGTCTCCCACGACCCCCCAACTTTTACCTGCTCACTTTCCATGTGAGACAATCAAGGCCCAGGGGGATGATTGTCCTGTGATCCCAAGGACTTTTGAGCCCTAAAAATGTTTACACGTGTATACATACAAGCGCGCACACACACACACACACACACACACACACACACACACACACACACACACACACACATGCTTCCCGGCCTAGGAAACCTAGGAGTTAAAAGATGGAAAGATGAATATAGGTTAAAGTCAGGAAAGCTTCCTGGAGCTTGTCTTTTAGAAATTAAGTTGATTTTTAATAAAGAAACAGAAAGAGAAGGAGAAAATATCGATCAGTTCTTCTCCATGAGGAACAGTGATTGGATGAGAAAAAAATACTGTATGCATTTAGCACACAGGTCTGATTCTTACTAGACAAGCTTTCTAGTTTCTTTCAATACTCTGGCCTCTAGGTCTCTGCTTATTTTCATGGCTCCTTTAAACAATAGATACGATTTCTATGGCTAATTAACACTGTAATCTGTATTTTCATTTACTCCTCGCTTCTGGAAAAGTTGGTGGCCAGAGGGAAAAAAAAGCTAGAGTCTCTAAGAGGTAGTTTGTTCAAACACTTCTCTTGTTATTTTTTTTAAATAAGAAGTTTAAAAATCTATTATTATAGAGTAATTGCTCATCAAATTTCTTTCTAAAAGTCAAAGCAATTTTCAAATTATAAAGAACTTCTCAAATGTGTCTAGATAATTATGAGGGTACAATTTATATAGCTCCTGTACCTGGATAGGCTGCAAGGCCTGTAGAATCTTTGCCTTTGGAGCCCAAGATTGCATCACCTGGGTTCACATGAAAAGCATCACGTGATGCATGTTAAACATACAACAATTCTGAGGTCACAAACTTATACACACGGAAATTATCTATCACCTTCCTATAACATTAGCTATTAGGGCCAACATAAATGATTTTCTTCCAGTTGAAGTTTCAAGGATGATAAAACTGTATGATTGATAGGTAGGTAGGTAGGTAGATAGATGCACAGATACATACACGGATGGACGAATAGATCGATCGATAGATCGATCGATAGATAGATAGACAGATAAATGGGCAATGATGTCAACTAACTCATCCCTTCTTGAGAAAATGAAATGATTAAAGACCCCTGGAGAGCTGGAATCTCCAGAAGGACTCTTTTGCCATCAGCACAACAGTTACCTGTAACCTTGGGGGCAAGCCTTATTGTGCCTTAGCTCTCTCTCTCCAATTCTCTCACCAAAGCCGTAAACCAAAAACCAAACAGGATTCCGAGGTTCCTTGCCACTGTTTCAACCTACTGAACAGCATCCGAGTAATTCTGATATTTTTTTTTAAATTGTAGGCATCTCTGTGTACATAGGAACCTGAAGATCTGTAGGCTGTCCTTAAAAATTGAAATAAAAGGTCAGTTTTGGAATCTCTAGGGTTGTTAATTGATTCTAGGAAATAGGGAGAATTAACGAAAAGTTTTAAGGATCCCTAACATTGGCTGTATGTGTGTGTGTGTGTTCCTACACAGGGGTAGTAACGCATACACACACACACACACACACACACACATTTACTGAACATTAGTTTTCCTTTTTCTATTCAATTCTCAAGTGTGACTTGGGTGTTTGTGTCCTGGGACCTCCTGGACACTTGGACACTTACAGGGCTCCTGATCATGTAACAGCTGCTTCCCTAAGACACCTAGGCAGACAAGACACCTACGGCTGCTTGGAAAATGATCTGGTTTGCTTTAAACATTTCTTGTCTGTAGTCTCTACTCCCTAATACAGTTGCCGGCTCTGATCTGCTGCCTTTCAACTTGGAATAAATACATTACTTATGCAGTGAATGTTTTTAATGTAACAAAGCAAAGGAATAAAAATGCCTTACAACAGTTTTATTAAAAACAAATTCCCACAGTAAATACATATACACTCCGTTTCTGGGAGCAAAATAGCCAAGGACATCACTGCTAAGTGCTCTGGGAAGTGCTTATAAATTACTTGAAATAAAAAACATTGTTGCCCGGACATCAGGGATGAAATGCTGCAGTTTGTAATAAATTAACACAGAACTTTACTTCCCCTCCTCAAACAAAGCAGCCATTTGTCTGAATAACCCACATTCAGCTGTGAGTTATATTTTCACAACTCCAACTGCATTCATTTGCAAATTATTCTGCAGTTTTAATGCTCAAGTTTTAAATACCTTAAGAACGAATAAATAAAGCAAAGTCGAGCAAACAGTTGGCTTGTAGTTTAAAAACTGCCCTAATTTCTGCTTTTCTTTTGGCTTTTTTCCTTTCAAAGTTTTTTTTTTTTTTTTTAATGGCACAAAGTTTCTTTAAACTACATTAAAAAAATTAAAAACTAAAACGTATTTGGGGATATTCACACCAGAGAGGTTTCCATAAATCCATTATCGGTGAAGATATTTGACTAGTACTCATTTTACATTTTTAAGACTTTTCTTCCACCAATACTTTAATTTAGTGACAGAATAATTTATAACTATCTTTGAGGTTTTGCCCATTGTGTGTAACTTTTGTCTGGTAGTCTCGGAATTGGCTAGATTTTTTTCTCTCTCTCTCTCTCCCTCTACGAGACTTTGTCCAGAAAAAAAAAAATCTCTAAAGAAAAGTTGTGTCACTTCCCTTGAATTATTTTGATTATGAAACAAAAACTCTGCAAGAAAACTTTTCAAACTTGTTCTGTAAAACAAAATGAACTGCTTTCCAGGTTCTTGAAAGAAAAATTTGATAGAGCATTTATAGATTCAATTTGAGGTTTGAAGTTTATTTTTCTGGCCCAAAAAAACACAAAAAACCAGCCTAGTTTCCTCGTGCAGAGTTACTGGCTTTGTCGTATTTCTTTGCATTGTTTTAAATAAGGTCCTGTGTAGCCACTTGAACTGGATAAAAGTAATGTCACCATTTTCAGGAAGTGATTTGGGGAGGAAAACTCTTCAGAAGCATGTTATTTTCAGAAAAGTACCTCATAAAATATTTTTATAAAGTAGGAGTTGAAATCATTTAGAAATCACTCTCTTTTATAAATCTGTTTGGAGAAAGCTCTTTTGATCCCCTCTTTCTTCTGAGCTTCATCTTTTATTTTGCTCAGAGGTAAACAACATTTGCTGCATTTAAACAAGGGCATTTGCCATTGCGGTTCTTAAATAGTTTTCCAGTCACCCTATGGCAATTCATCACATGGGATAAAATAAAGGTACTTTCCATCCAAGACTTTTATCACCTCCCAGAAAATGTTTGTTGTTTTTTGCTTTGTTTTTTTTTGTTTTTTTTTTTTGCCTCCCTCCCACCCCTACCCCCAACCCTGAGCGAGCTGCGGGGGATTGTTTTAGGACATTTCAAAGCCTTTTGTGAAGACGGAACCAAAGTCCTTCTGCGGAGGATAAGAAATGCTTGATTACATGCACTGTAAAACGGGAGATATTACCAAATTCCCTTTTAATTAAGACGTCTAAAGAGCCATTGCTTTGGAGAGAAAGACTTCCAAACAGTTTAAAAATAAGGATGCTTTTCGATCTGCAATAGATACCCGGACCTCTCCCCGACCCTGAAGGGAGGCATCTGTCACCTGGGGGAGGTAAACGGACATTAGAAACTCCACCAGAGTCAGATGAAGAGGGGAACCCAAAATGGAGGCGGGGATACAGAAGTAACCGCAAGACCACAGAGCATGAATGACGCCATGGGCTTCAGTTAAGAGAAAAGCGTTGCTTTAGTTAGCCAGGTCATTTCTGTAAAGGCACACACCTTTGTCATTTAAAAAAATAAAAATCACTCAGCGATTACTGGTTTGATGCTGTTTGATTCTCTGACCGTCCAAGCCTGATTAAGAGCATTTGCTTAGGCCCTAAAGACTTCATAGCTGGCCACCCATCTGGTGTTAGGCTTGAGTCTGTGAAAATCCCTCAGCTTAGCACTGAATATTCTTTTTAAAGACTTTAAGTAAAAGGGCTGACATTAGCATATGTTCCCCCCAAGTGTCCTGTTGAACTTTCTGCCGGGCATTACCCTACCACGGGCTTTCTGGATGTTGTCCAATGAGAGATTGGCTTGGAACTGTAAAATTAGCCATCTGCCTATTAAAAATGTAACCAGCTGCATCCGATGAAACACAGTGACTATTGAAATGAACTCATCCGGGAGAGAACTCGGGTCCCCTGCTTGGACATTTTTCCAATCTACTGCTGGACTGAGACTCCACAAGCAAAGAGCCTCCGTCCTTGTTTGGGGGGAACGACACGCCTCAAGAATGAAGAAGGCTTACGGGTTTTTTTCGTTGCTAAAGTTCTGGCATTTCTCAGGTTGACTTGGATCCTAAGTGCAGAATTCTCTATTTCTTTGCTACTTGTTTAAAACACCTCCTTCTTGTAGGAAAAAACAAAGGACAAAATAAATTGAGCAAATTCCTACTATCTCTCCCTTCCTTCAAGATTTATGTTCAGATATTCTATCCCAAATCCTGGATATTTCTAATCAACCTTAACCCACAAGCCTAAGATACTCTAAGCACAGAATAACTTAAAAGACAGAGCCAGAGCCATAATCACTCCTCCAAGAGCTGCCATTTCAGCAGATATTAAGCATTCCATATTTACTACAAGGTCTGTTTATTAAAAATGAGAACTTTCAATAGCTTTGCGCTATTTTTTTTCTCAAGCCTAATGGGGCATTAAAAAATAATTCATTAACTAATTAACAAAACTGTGTTTATTTACAGTATATAAAATGTTTCTATCAGGAAAATAACACACCATAATACAGCGCTGTGTTGACAGCGAAACATCTGCAGCTTAATTTAATGCATTTACTAAATGACGAGAGGAAATCAAAGGATGTTTAAACAGCTACTTCTCTGCCTGTGATTTTTGTTTTTCTCTCTTGAGGTCACAGGGCACCAAGATGCCCCTTGGGAAGCCGGAGCTGCTTTCAAAGGTGCTCAGTACAATCATCTTTACACAATTATGGAAGTGTCGGTGCCGTGAAGTGTTTGGACTCGGTGCCAGTTTAAGCTGATGGGCCCATACACGTGTCCTAGAGATAAGTACTTTGCAGCCACTAAGTGCTGTGAGAGTGAACCATACGAAAATGTCTTTTTTGTATGTCAAAATCTGTCAAATATTGACAACTTCATTACACTCAACCTGGTATTTCCAATTTGCTCTCTCTCTCTCTCTCTCTGTCTCTCCCCACCGTCTCTCTTTCTTCCTTATTTTGCCATGGGCAGGAATAAACTCAAAGTGAGTACTCATTGATATATTCGCCTATTGTATTACTTTATGTTAAAATATATTTTGCTAGGTTCATTTTCCCATTAAATCTCTCCTCTCCACTGCTCCTGCCTGCAGTCTCCCAGGAGACAAAAGGTATTCTGTTTGTTTGTAGGTTTGATCTTTTTATCACCACCGCAATATAAAATCCCAAGAAAAAGAGATAGTAGTAATTGTATTAATACATAATTCAGGTGGATGTGTAAATTACAACCTCTCAGGAGGAAAAATTATAGCACAAAAAAAAAAAAAACAACCCAGAAACAATACATGCAAAGTGATGTTTTGAGAATTTGTCTTCCATTCGCCTAGACCTTAAGCTCTATTGACCTCGGGAATAGCAAAATGAACTGGGGAAAAACTTAGGTTTTCCCATAACACATAAGTGTAGTCTGTGTGTCTACCTTTGTCATAAGTATACAATAATAATAAAATGTTTAATTTCAACTCAGATACGTAGGGCCCATCCTTGTTGTCTTTTTACAGTAGAACCTGGATTTCTAATAGCCATAAGGAGATTTCCTAAAGCAATTTTACCTGTTTCGGATGCAAGCAAATTTTAAGCTACACAGAACAAATTGGATATATCACAGTTCTGGTTAAAATTAGATTATAAAAAATTTAAACAGTAGCTCAGCAAACCATACTTACTGGCCAGAGCTGTTTTATCTGTGTCCCTCTGGATTTATACACAAGTGGCTGTGTCATTTATATCTATTCACTCACAATCCTGTATCTGTCGTGCAGTTATCTGAATGTGGCCATATTGTGCTGTTCTGGGTTGAGCATGGACTTTGGTTTGGTTCACTGTAGGGGGCCTGGGTTAGGGAACCATCCATGCAACCTCGTTTTTCTCTCTCCACTAGCTCCGTATTTAGGTGTACTGTTAAAGTAGAATACCAAATATATGCTGTCTTGCCTCAGAGTCCTTCTTGATCAGGAACTTAGAAATTATTTAGCAAATGTGCTACCACACCCATCTGTAACCTTGGCAGGCATTACTAGTGGATTGCTGCAGTCCTGCTCAGCAACCCCAGTCACAGCCTCAGAAGGCTTCAACGCACATACTACAAATCAATCAGAATTGGCTCAACAGAGAAACCTGTTAGCCAAAACTATAGACCCACAGAGATCAAATTAAGCACTCCAGTGTCCATTTTTCCAGGATGGCCTCAATTAACCGCATCCTAACTCATCAGCTCTTCAATTCAGCAGGTTTATTTTTCTTCTGGCTGTTCTCTGTCTGTAGGAGAAGGAAATACATTTTTTTAAAAATGCAGCATATATCACAGAAATTGGGAGACCTAGAACCTTCCAGGCCACTTCCTGTGATCAGGTCACAATTAACCTCATCTATCAGCCCATCTGCATTCACCCCTCTGGGCCTGCTCTGTGCAAAATGTTTAGACTAACAACTTAAACCACATTTGTTTTTCTCAACTAGACCTCACTACTCCCAGTAGACTCAGCCACGTTGGAAAGAGTCAAGAAAAAATACACTAAAAACTAAAAACAAAAGAATTCTCGGAAATCTCATTTTATTTGCACTTTGGACCATGGAGATGATGCCCTAATCAGAGTTCAGTGCGTGCACCTCCCTGCACAGGACCTATGGTAGCTCCCTATTGACCACAAGAGTTAGCCCAGGCACTTTTCTGTAAAAAAGACAATATGCTTTGTCAAGCTTTTTCTCATGCAGACTCCTGCCTCCACACCCTCCTGTTATTCAGACTCTGTCAATTATTCACCTGCCTTGTTTTCTCAGACACCAGTGCCCTCGACTATGTATTCCCTGCCTGTTTTGTGCTGTGTTTCTCTGCCTGGTTAGCTTCTCATTACCCCTCAAGCCCCAGTTCAAATAGCAGCCTCGTCTGTGCCTAATCCAGGCAGGCTGAGCCCACTGCTCTCTTCTCTTGGTATAAGAGAAGAGATGGAGTGATTGAGCTGTGAAGCACAGCTGGGAGGAACCCAGGCCCTGGAGCAAGACTCTTAAGTTTGCAAGCCTCACTGTCCACTTGCTAGTGGTGAGTCCATAGGCGAGTCATTTAACCTCTTTGTGCCTTGATTTTCTCATCTGTAAAATGGACATAATAGCAACTAAGATTAAGAACATAAACACACCCAATGTACTCAGAGTGGCAAATAGTGTCAAAAAATGTTAGTTATGATTTTCTATCATAATTGTCAACTTCCGTGTCTGGGACGCCCCCACTGAGTCCAGGGACCTTCCTTTAGTCATCCTTGCATTCCCAGTTCTTAGCCTGGAGCCTGACACGGCGTAGGCACCCAGCCAAAGTTTGGTGAGTGACTAAGTGAAGAATAAGAGAATGAAAAGTTGAAGAAAGGGAGAAAGGTTTCGAGTGGGCAAAACCTAGAGGTTACCTGAATCCTATTAAGGCATATATAATAAAAAGGTAGCTGAAAATATAACTTCTTCTCCATGAGCCTTACCAATAGCCATCATCAAGAGAGAGAACAGAACTACGATTTTTGTAGGGAAAAAACCCTCACTGGGCTTATTTATTTTCCACCCCTCCACTGTGAGACTAGGAGGCTCATTGAAAGCTGATCCTAAATATATGGTGTTTTTATCAATCTATGCTCGGATTGCCAGAAAACAAAGCCACCGCTTGTCCAGCCAGGGAAGATTGCGGGGGAAGCAAGGCTGGAGAAGGGCAGGGTCCAGTGTGGCTAGAGGAACAGCACCCCGGTGATGGCGTATGCCCCCTGTTAAAGGACGGGCTCTGGAGCCAGATTACCTAGGTTTGCATCCCAGACACAAAATTGACCAGCCAGGTAACCCTGAGCAATCACTTCCCCTTTTTGTCCTCAGTTACCTTGTCTATAATATAGGGATAAGATGGGCATGACCTCCTAGGATTGTTGTGGAGTGAAATGAGACAATCCCCATAAACCTCTACGCATAGCATATGGCATATGTACTTCATTATTATCAAATGAGGATTCTCAAAGGTAGACTGAGAGCCTGGGCTGGGGAAAGCCAGTGAAAAGAACTCTCCAGATAGGAAGAGAGGCTGGGACCTGGCAGAGTGAATTTGGCATTCAAGGGGGAAAAGAGTATGTACCTTCTCCTCTTGTCTGTGTTTGGAGCGGCTTTTAAAACTGCACAACCTCCGCTAACCTTCGTTGCAACACTGCGCTGAAATGTTACTCCCAGGATTTGACACTTCCTTATTCTTCCCACTACTGTTTTCTCCCTTGTTGCTTTGAAAATATGAATTAATGATGAATACTAATGAGCCCTGTGACAAAGCTAGACTCCACTAACGTTGGGAGCTGCAAGATTCATGACACTTCCAACAGGGGAAAGCGTACGGAATCCTTTCCCTGATTCCTGAAATCACATGGCCCAAATACTCATTTTTTTCTCCCACTCCTTCCATCTAACTCTTCCCTTTTTAAATTTTTAAAAGAATCTTCACGAAAGCCTCATGAATGAAATTTTGAACTTGTTCATAAGATTTTATGTGTCTACCTGGAGTAGACATGAAATTACTTTCTTTTTTTTTTAAGTACTGTTGCATCTATGAAAATCTTTCTGGATGTCTTTTTATTGTCCTGTGCTTTCTTTACTTGTGTTTTATTGTTTCTGATGCTATTTCATGGAGCCCAGGGATTTGTGAAGTAGCAAACCAGAAGGAACTCAAGTCATTGATATTGAACATGCGGTAACTTCCGATCTGATGCCAATTTCCCCTCCCTCTCCAATAAAAAAACAGCAATACTTTTTTCTGCCGTTGGCATCAAAGACAATTTTTATGGCATGGTCTGCACTACTCTCTCAACGTGATGGTAAATGTTTCAGCATTAAAAGCCAAGGAGAAACCAAGAAAAACTATAATATGCAGGATTTCAGAATCAAGTCATAAAGTCTATGAAAATATAGACTAAGCATCCAACTTCCTCAGTCCACGTCAGGACTTACTCTAAGATGTTCTGCAGCCTTACCAGGTATTGCAGTTAGGAACAGCTTTAAGAAGAAAACGATAGCTAGCCCTCAGGGCTATCCCTCTACCCTAAATTCCTTTTCTCGGCTGCACTCTGCAGACCAGAGGCCTGGACATCTACAACTGATAAATGCCAAGAGAAGGGCAGGCAAGAGCCTGAGAGTCCACTAAAGCCATCACCGATCGGAGCTCCGCCGCACCGATGCTCAGGAGGGCTCCTGATGAAACAGGGGCATTTCTCGCTAGATGAGCTCTAGTTCTGAAGATGTGAATTCAGTCCTCACTAGCGTGTGACCTTGAGCCTGTTGGCTATCTGTAAAATGGGGATACTGTTAGAACAACCTTTCTATGGTTGTTAAAAGGATTAAATTAGATTACCCTTCTAAAGGGCTTGGCACAGCATCTGGCTAATGGTAAGAGGTCAATAAGTGTTTGTTGATGTACGAACAGGTCCACTCATAGAGGAGCCAGGTTATCTAGTGGCTTCTGCTCATTGTAGAGGAAAACATCTAAGATTTAGCAGAGAACAGGACTTTCTTGCCCCGGAAACCCTGAACACAAGACATCTTCAAAATCAAGTTAGAATTGTTTGTTTCACTGAAACGGTACTTAGCAATTCTTCCTTAACTTGCTTTGTCATTTCAAGTGCAGCCATTTACCACCCTCACAAGTTTTCTAGTAATTTGTTCATCACATTATAGGTAACCTCTTAGCATGTACATTTATTCAACAAGAAATTCACCCAGAACTTCCTAGCTCTGGGCAATGGTTATAATGACAGTAGGGGAAGGGGGATAGCTTGCAGGGACCACCAGCACTAGAGGAAATAGTTCTGGTCCTCGAGAAACTCATGGGGAAATGGGTGCAGATACATACTCAACAATGAAAGTGATAATCTGGTATAAAGATTAAGAGTATAATCTCTGAGCCTGACCGGATCCAAATCCAGCCTCCACCAGTAAATAGCCTTGTGACAGTGGACAGATCTCTCAGTCTCTCTGTGCCTCACTTTCCTCATCTATTAAATGGGCATGAAAACTGTACCTATCTTGTAACATTGAACAAGTTATTACATATAAAGCGTTTAGAATAATGTCTGGCACATTGTAGTAGTATATAAACTTTACCTTGAAGGTAATCAATGAAAGTGAAAATTTGGTGTACTTACAAGGGACCAAGAGAGATGTTATCTCATTTCACCTTCACAAGGTGATAAGTACTAACCCTGGTCAAGTTACTTGGCCTTGGTTGTAAAATGGGCTTAAGGAAGTGCCTATACAATAGTTGGAAGGATTCAATGAGTTAACTTAATGTAGAGTGATCAGGGCCATGCCTGTACAAAGTGAGCCCTCAGCAAAGAGTCTAGTGTAGTTTAAACAGCTTGCCCAGGTTCACAAAGCTAATTGATTAGGGTTGAATCATGATATAAACCCAAGACGGACTCAATATGGTCAACACCCAGAGGTCTATGTATAATATTATGCAAGCCCACTTCCATCAGTCCTGCTTGGGAGGATCTGGAAGTTTCCATGGAGCAATGATCTTTCTGTCTCTGTCTGTCTGTCTGTCTGTCTGTCTCTCTCTCTCATTACAGCAATGGCAAGAGACATTCAGTCACTTAACTTTGATGCAGCAGTAATGACTCAAAATACACTTTAAAAAAATGTTACAAACTCTTTCTGGTCAAGAGGCAAGATCACGTATCACAGGCCAAGATGTAGTCACACATCACGTGACCACACAGGACTGTAACTAACTTCGGTCATGGCTGGTCTGACTCAGCCTGAAGCCAAGAGGAAAGCAAACGTGGCTAATTAAGACTCCAGGGAATGTTCAGACTGTGTGCAACCGATACCCTGGCCACCGTCTCCAGGTTTTCCTGGAGATAGAATCCTGCATATAACCTGAGTATGACTTCCTAAAAATCCTCCCAGATATTGCCAGGGAGAGACTGGAGGGGCGGGATTTAGCACTTTCAGAATTATCTTAGTGGCAAGCTTAAAGAATGTTGACTGATGAGAAACGACAAGTCGTAATTCCCAAATTATCCATTTACACTTCAGTTATAACACTGAACTCTAAAGCTCTGCTCTTGCCAGAAGAGAACGAGCCTTGTATCCCTCCGCGGCCTCTGTAGAACTCGCCTTTGGCTCTCACATAGGTAATGCCCAGAAAGGAATGACGACCCCAAGGATAAAACAGAGTGTGATTTTGTCCTGTCTTTGACAGAACCACAGAGATCTCCCTCGGCTCTTTGGTGAAAGATCCCAACATAAAAACATACTTATGCAGTACAAACAGTTTTCTTTACTAATGTCTTGGAAGTAGGGCAGAACCTACTGGGTAAACACTCCCTGAGGTTGTTTTGTACTCTAAATACAAGACAATTCACTCTCCTGCTAATTCTTCTTTCAGCTTCAGAAACCAACTGGTGGGCACAAGGCACTAAAACATACCTATTCCTAGCTAGAGCTCAGTACTGGGATTCTCTACGAGTAGAACTCCTAAAACAAACAGGAGTACAGCTCCTAAAACAAAGAGGTTTGGAATGAACCTGCTCCACAAATTCCTCCAAGAAATCAGGTTTCTTGTTTCAGTAAGTGGGAGAAATAGCACAGTAATAGTGCTTCCTTGGAGATTCACAAGGTATATTATTATGTTAAAGGATCCACAACATATCCAGCCGCGTTCAGTGCAATGAATCCCAAACACGTTTGGCCGTAGAACTTTAAAACGTATATTTATATATTAAGTATATATTTTAACATATCTCTCTATCTTATCTATTTCTGTATCTATAGAGAGATGGATATCTATCCTAAATAAGTGATTTCTAATGAAGTACATGTAACAAACCGCTGGCCTTGGTGGGATTGTGTTGGCTGTGCTGAAATCTGGGTGAGAGGTGAGATCCTGCTCTCCAAGTAGCTACGTACATGATTTGATTCTGATGGAGGCTTTGACTGAGGAGGAGATCACGTCCTAGAACAGAAAGGAGAAACTCAGAATACAGGAATCAGTGAAAGTGAGAACACAATGAACGTGGAGAAAAATGGCAAAGCATCTGCTTTGTGACTACTACTAGCTCTACACCCCCGTCCATACTCACCTGCCCCAAAGGGTTGATTTTGAGCCCTGAGGTAGATATGGTTAAAACCAATAGCCGTTTTCCTGTGAGACTCTGTGAGGTCTGGTCATTGCCTGGGTTGACTCAGAGACCAGGTGACAGCCCAGGGTTGAGGGCAGGAAGCTCAGAGAAGCAGTGTCCTCAAAGGACAGCTGTGGCTGAGGCTTGACCAGGGGCGTCAGAAGAGAAACCCGGGTGTAGACTCATTCTAGAACACATGGTTGACACCACCTGCCCTGAGACTCTCCTAAAAAACCGAGGAGATGTTAAGGGAAGCTGAATTCCCGAATGACAGCCAGTTGTCTCAGTTATATGTGCAGAGTTGGTCAATCTTGAGGACATTTTAGTTTTACTCACAATCTCTAAGACCCATTGGATTTTTATAAGACATTTTGATTTCATATGTAAAATACCACAAATCCATTTTTTCTTTGCCCTCAAGCACGACTAAAATCAGACCAAATAATCTGGAGTTACTCTATAAATACATACTTTGTACAACACACGTGAAGTCACTTTATATACCCTCTTTTCAAAATCTTCTTAACTCTATCACAGTTGCCCGTGAATAGTCATCTTCTCTCATATTCTAGATGAGTGTTGTGTTTTGGGTGTCAGGGTCATTGTTGCTGGTAGGACAGGAAAGAATGGGCCTTAGGAGATGCCTACAATACAAAAGCAAAACAGAAAACGACAGGCAAAAAAACAAAAACAAAAAAGTCTTGGTGTGATGCTCTGGGAGAGATCTGTGTTCTTGCAAGAAACATTTAACCTGAAAATAACTGTAGGGCAATGGCCAAACAAATCCAGAATGTGGGGTATTCATCAGGACCCTGTCTGGGACTCTTTGAAGGACGTGGCGTGATGAACAGAGTTAAGTGGTGGGACTTATTTGCTTTGGGGAGATAAAAACACATAAGGGTCAATGAAATACAGGGAATTTGACTGAATTCTGGGTTTAAATTTTTTTTAGAAAACTCAAAAGAACTTTTTTTGGAAATTTTAGAAAGCCTGAGTATGGACTGTGTGTTGGATAATATTATTGAATTAATGATTTTCTTAGATATGATAATGACGTTCTGGTTGAGGAGAATGTCCTTATTCTTGGGTGGTGCCGTATAAAATATTTAATGTGGCAGGGGTGTATCGTGATGACTGCAGGCTATTTTTGGATGGAGTCTGGGCAGGGAGAGAGAAAGGTACCGAGTACAGAAAGATGGTAACATTTGGTGAAACTAGATGAAGATATACGGTCATTTATTATATTGTATTTTCAACTTTCCTGAGGGTTTGAAAACTTTTGAATTAAAAAATAGTTTTTAAAGGAAAAGTTTACAAAAATAACAAAAAATTGAGGAAATAATCTTTATGCAAACCAGTATAGCTTTCTCTAGCCCAAGTTTTCTGGTACAATTATCTCCCCTCCTTTACACTGTGGTTCGTGAAGATATTTTATATCCTTTTTAATAAACAAAGAAAGGATCTAAAGGAGTATGATTCCCTCCACTCTCTTTAATAAATGTTTCTCTTTTCTCAAACAACTCAACAAATCAGGAGACTCTCTCCCTTGCTCTGTGAAGATCACTACTATCCCCAGACTGAGCTTTTCTGGAACCAAGAGGTTAACCTTGCACATTACGAAGAGCTAAGAGACGCTCCTGAGCATGGCCCAGGCATGGATTTGAAACTCAGCGTTTCAAAACCAGACTAAGTTAGCTGAGCTGATACCTGGATATCTCAAAGAACTTAGGTACAAAGGGTTCAGCACTGATACCCATGAGAAAACCCCGCCCTCACGTTAACACTGGTAAAATGTTCCCAAATGCCTCTCAGATGCTCCCATCAGAAGGTACGACCTCTATGCCACAGTTGAGAAAGCCTTGGGCAGATATTTTAGAGGAGGGAGGCTAGGTGGAGTTAGACTCAAGGTCACCAAAAGGAAGGTCAAAGGAAACAGAAACATTGAAGATAGGCTTTGTGGAACACGTGAGCACTGTTTCCAAGTATTTACAATACAAAAATATAGAATATGAACTCAAATTATCTGTGGCCCCAATACTTAGACATCAGAGGCAGGTCAATTTTGACTCAAGAACAAGGATGAGTGTTTTTAAAGGGCAGTGACCAAAGACAGAGTTCTGGTAAGTGCCCCCGCCAGGGGAAATATGACAATGAAGGATGTACAGCCACTGGGTGATGCGATCCTCTCCTGCCCGGTCACATTTCCTTCTTCACTCTCCGCATGGCAGTGCAGCCTCCTTAAAATAGGACCAATGGCAATAATGCTGGATCTTAAGGAGCCTTGTCTCTGCGTGGGCTGTGTCCTGGCTCTTTGGAATAGAGAGCAGTGGCTCCTGGAGCAGACCCACTGAAACCTGTCATCAGGTACAGCAGGGTGGAGAGAGGGGCCCCTTGGGGAGCCTTCTAACCCTCAATGTTGGTCTCTGTGCATCACCCCCCGATCACCAGGTACCCTAGACAGCCCGCTGAAAAGAATTCAGAGTCTCTCAAGCTCCCAGCGGGAAAACCTTGGAGCCCTGTTGTTGAAAATAGCTCTCAACCTGCATCTCAGGCAGGTATTTTTAGGTTCTGTCTTGAAGACACAGAAACTTTCATACATTTCAGCTTCTTTGTCTGGAGTCACTGCAACCCCAGACATGTCATTGAAATGGGGTATAATTGTGGTCTCCTCCACCCAGCAATCTGAGAGAGCCGAAAAGAGCTTCCTGCCGTGCATCATAGAGCATGGAGAGCCTTTTCTGGCAAGGGAAAGTCAAAATGGATTTTTGAAAATAATAATATGTTGATCAAGAAGAGAAAAAAAGTCTACTGAGGAGAGGGAGCTCCATATTGGGGCTGATATGGAGAAGAAGGTTACCTATTATTTGGAAACCTGGTCTTAGCTCTTTTTTGCAAGCTGCAGAATTCAAGCTTGGAGGAGCTAATGTCTCACATTTGAGGTTGGGAAATAAAGATGCTTGGAATCATCTGAGTTAGATCAATGGCTGTTATTAATATGAGGCTCTCTGAGGAATAATTATAATTGTCAATCACTGGGCATAGCCTGACATTAAAAGGAGAAATAGGAGAGAAACCAAAACGATGCAGGGCAAATATGTGGAATTGACAAGAGCATTCTGATAGTGTGTAGGAGCTGGGAGAAGGGATTTTTGAGCTCCCAAGGGGCTCTGGCTAATATCTCACCATGGGGCAGGTCCACAAAGGTGACCCAGGGCTATGTTTTCTGGGAGTTTAGGGAGCACATCTCAGGGGCTGATGTTCTAGCTGTAGGGCAAGTGATCCCAAAGGTCTGAGAGGGCGTTAGGTGCCTACAGCTCACAGGACCGTGGAAAGCAACCTTTATCAAATTACCCACAACCATGTTACAGGCATCCCTGCCATCAGTGGGTCTTGCTATCAGACAGCAAAGAGAAGTTGACTGCGGTAAAGTGTGTGTGTGCAGTTGGTTTAAAAAGATGGTGGACCTTTTCCTTACAAATAAAATAGTAAAGCATTTGCCTACAAGGTCCAGAAAGGAGATCACCCATTGTCCATTTTCTAAGCTTCCCTCAGTTGAAAGTAAACAACCTACTTCAGGAACAGGAAGTAAGGAGGCTCTGAGAACAAGCAGAGTATCCTGTGTGGTTTCTCTCAAGAGACCCGCAGCCATCAGAAGCCAAAGTCCAGTTTGCATGGAATAGAGACCAGACTGGCTATGGAATTGCGTGGCCCAGTACAAAGTGAAAATGTAGAAACCCCTGTTCAAAAATGACTATGAATTTCAAGACAACAGCAGCAGGGCATTAAACCAAATTCAGGGCCCCTCTATGAGCAGGGCCCTGTTCAACTACACAGGCTTCCCACCCTGATTAGAGAGCAAATTCTTACCTGATGGTCACTGAGATCAGCAGCATTAGGAAACGGGGAGCCTAATTCAAACCACAAAGAGACTCTTGAGATGTTCCTGGAATAATTGGTAAGGAAAAGTCAGAATGGAGTTTTAAATAATAATACGCTGATCAAGAAGAGAAAAAAAATCATTTGAGAGAAGGAGCTGTGGATTTGGGCTGATGTGCCTGACGGTGATGTTTTAAAAGTTTATGTTGCCCTCTGAGGCTCAATATTTAACACATGACACTTAATCCAGAAATCACTTGCTCTTAATCAAGCTCTGTATTTCACACACACACACACACACACACACACACAAACACCCAGACACACACACCCATATACACACATACAGACACACACAACACACATACACGCACACATGCACACACACGTACATATACACATACGTACACATATACATATACACATATACATACACACACACACACAGAGTACAAACCTAATACTTGCCAACATTTACTGACCTAGTAAGTACCATGTCATAGGTTTAGTACTAAAAACTTTTATTTGATCTTCATAACAACCCTGTAAAGAAGGAAGCATTAGTATCCCTATTTTAAAAGATGAGGGCACTGAGGCTTCAAGGGGTTGCATACTTGGCTCAAAGGTCTACAGCTGCTGAGAGAGCAGAGCACAAATTTGGATTCTTAACCACTACGCCACACTCCCTTCTTAGGGAAGTACTGTCTCACTATCTCTTTATGGCCACAGTACCAAGTCCTCTTTCACACCTGGACATCAAGGGGAGAGAGTCCCTCTGAAAGTCACTTGGAAAATTAGTGGGCAAGTCAGAACCCAAACTGAGTCCCTGAATCATTGCTCCATCACTGAACGAAAGGAAAGTAAAAGGGCATGGCCCTCAAACACTCTTTTAAAAAAGAACCCAAGAATGTATACATAGGTATAATGGAATCACTTTGCTGTACAGCAGAAATTAACACAACATTGTAAATCAATTATACTTCCATAAAACATTTTTAAAAAGCTAATAACTGGAAACAAAAAAACACAGAAAAACAACAAAATCCCAATTTTATTCGGTATAATTGGCTTGCAATAAATTGCACATATTTAAAGTATACAATTTGATAAATTTTGACATACAAACACATCTTTGAAACCATTACCACTATCAAGGTAATGAACATATCCATCATTCCCCCAAATATCCTCCTGTCCCTTTCTCCCACCTCTACCCCATTCTAATACAACCACAAACTTGTTATTTTAAAAACTATGCTCGGTGCTTTGTGACCACCTAGAGGGGTCGGATAGGGAGTGGGGGAGGGAGGGAGATGCAAGAGGGAAGAGATATGGGGATATATGTATATGTATAACTGATTCACTTTGTTATAAAGCAGAAACGAACACACCATTGTAAAGCAATTATACTCTAATAAAGATGTTTAAAAAAAAGTATATTTTCCAGCTCTATTGATATAAAACACATGTAAGTTTAAGGTGTACAACATGATGATTTAACACACGTATGTGTTGTGAAACCATTACCACAAACACTTGAGTATTCACACAGCCACTCTGTGTGAGGACCCAGAGCTGGCAGGGACCTCGGTATGTCACATGACCCACACCCTCTTCGCAGGATAGGAACAGAGCCAGGCAGACAGACCAAGAGAAACAAATTGCAAAGCCTAAGGGAAAGACCACCACACAAATACCTGTAAAATCTTTTGGGTTCAAACTGGGTTTTGCAACAGCCAGAATTTTAAAAAACAAAACAAAAAACACCTGGCCTGGCAGGTTGTAAAAATTCAGAGCTGAGCAAAGAAGTTGTTTCATGCTAACTTTTCATAAAAAGCAGAAAAGCAAGGAGGGAAGGCCAATTAAGGCCTAACTTAGCTTCTGAGGAAAACTTTGCTTATTGTTTGGGAGGAAGTTTCACTGGGTGGGAAGCAAAAGTTGTACAGGGCAGGGGAACCAGTGTGGCTCATTTTTACATCTTTTTTGTTTTCTATATTGGTTGGAAACGATCAGGGAATAAGGGGTATAAGGAAAAAAGAGTCTGAAATCTCCCCACCCCCAGGATTCACAAGCAGCTTTCTTTCATGAAAGGAAATGTTTTATTTTTTTTCAGCTTCATGGAGGTATAATGGACAAATAAAATGGTAATATATTTAAAGTGTAAACACGATGATTTGACATTTGATTTAAATCATAGATCATGATGGTTTGAATTTCACCCATACATTGTGAAAGAATTGCCACTGAGTTAGTTAACACATCTGTCACCTCACATATTTACCTTTTTTTTTTTGGTGAGAACATTGAAGTTCTACTCTCTCAGCAATTTTAATTACCTGATACAGTGTTATCAACTATAGTCATCAGGTTATACATAAGATCCTCAGACGTTATTCATCTTATAATGGAAAGTTTATTACCCTTTTACCAACCTCTCCCCATTTTCCCCACCCCCAAGCCCCTTGTCATCCCTTTTCTACCTCCTGTTTCTATGAGTTTGACTTTATTTTTTAGATTTGAAAGGAACTGTTTTACCAGTAATCAATAAGAATCAAGCAGAAGCCAAGTCAGTATTAATATAGGAGCCAGAAGGAGGCTTGCAGAAGCGAGTCTGAAAAAGAAGCAGATGGGTCTGTGAGCCCAGGGTCTCAGCGTCTACCAGGTGTGGGAGGTCTGTTCCACTGTCCTCCTAGAACTTTATCTGCTTTGCACGTTTCTGTCAAAGAGCTTCTCAAAGCAGAAATGATTGTTTTATTCAACTTTGGGTCTTTTTGTGCTTTACCTGGCACATAGAAGGCTCCTTAAGTTGACCTGTCAACAGCTGGGTTAGTGGAAGAAGGTGCTTACTTGGCATCCAAGTAACTGTTTTCTATTCCTTTAAATCTTGCTCTCTATATATTTTACTTCTACTCATAGGCTGAAAGAGCTGTCTGAGGTTTTTTAGTGACTGTTACTGCCATTTTAATGAAGCATTACATGTCTATAGAATAAAAAGAAAGAAACGAGCTTCCCTGGTGGCGCAGTGGTTGAGAGTCCGCCTGCCGATGCAGGGAACGCAGGTTCGTGCCCCGGTCCGGGAAGATCCCACATGCCGCGGAGCGGCTGGGCCCGTGAACCATGGCCGCTGAGCCTGCGCGTCGGGAGCCTGTGCTCCGCAGCAGGAGAGGCCACAACAGTGAGAGGCCCGTGTACCGCAAAAAAAAAAAAAAGAAACATTTGCTGCCTTGTATGCTCTTCCTACATCTCCCAATTGGCTAAACCTGGAGAAAAAAAAAATATTTGTGAACTCAGCAGCAATCCCGTTTCCCCGAGAGCAGCTTCTGAAATATTAAGCATGGCTCTTTAAAGACAATAACTGTTCTTTGCTATGTGTGCTTTAAACAAACCTCAAAAAGACAGTACATTAAATAAGAGCAAATGCACCACCATCTTTAATTTTAGGCTCCGAGATACTTAAAAGATGTCGAGTAAAAATTATGCCTTAACATTTAGTGTCAGAGGGCCTGCTCTGTAATTGTGTTTATTCCTGTTCTTCTCATTAAAGCTACTGGCTTCCTTGAAGCCACACGTTTTTATCAAGCATCTATTGTGTGAGATGCTAGTTCTTGGCTCCTGCGTTGGGGGTCTGCACTGTCAAAGGTGAGTTTCTCAGCTCTCAAGCTCAGCAATTCCAACTGAATTCTGTCCTTGAGGCTGGTGGAAAATCGGCCGAACACTTCAGAGAAGAAAATAACCAGGCAGAATCAGGAGCGGGCTCCAAATAGGTGCCTCGTCTCACCCCATCACACACTAACTCCCCCAACAAGTGACTGTTGTATCCTCCCAATCCTTATTTTTCCATTCAAGTTGGGGAAGATTGTGTCAAAAGAAAAAGAAAATGGGGTGCAAGTAGAGAGGGCAGTCCAGCGTGCATGACTAAATGTCAGGTTGTACAAGAGAGTTTATAATTAAAAGTCCAAGATGACAGATAACTGTAAAATCAGATTGGTTCCTTTCCACATGGAAGGAAAACATAATGTTGTCATCCAACCCAAGCTTTTTTTGGTAAATTGAAATTACAGTTTTATTTGGAGCTTTTTTTAAAGGTCCATTAGTTAAAAATTGGAAGGCATGCCAATGCAAGAAATACCATAAAAGGTGTTAGATTTAATGGTCACCACGTACTATAATTAAAAGATGATGTTATCTGAATATTAAATGCTCTAAATCCATGTTTGCTTTTTATTGAAAATAAACAAATTCAGGAGCAAGAAAAAAAGAAAAGATATGTGCAAAATGTGATGATAATGGTTGACTTCTAAACAGCCAGGGAAATTATAGTCATCCTGTGTGGGAAAAGAACAAACACCTCTTAATTGCATTTCATTATAACGTACCTTTCTCTGCTCAGTTGTATATATTAATTATAAAAATCGTGTTGCAAAGTGGAGAGGCTCTACAATAGTCTTTTTTTTCCCTTCCTCCCTTAATTCTGTCTGAAGCAGGCTGGAAGAACAATATCATCTGTCATCTGCAGAAAGAGCTTTCAAAGACAAAATCATAAAAAGAATGAAAAGCTATTATATAAAAAAAGAAAAAATGCTTTGATTTCACAGATTTTCCACTTATTAATGTTTAAGGTTATCTGTTCTTTTAGAAAAGTACCTTCTCATATTGTTTTGTATGTGTATGTTCAGGTAACATCACTTTCTGATAACTGTATCACATGGCATATGCGTTACGTAGATCATTGTTAATGAGAGGCGGGGGGTGGGGGGGGAATGGGGGGGAAGGAAGCATTATTATGGAAAGATGCCATGCAGGACTTGAAGAATTTTCTAAGATGAGGCAGAATAAGAAAGGAATGGGCTGGATTTGAGGCTGATGCTTTGAGAAGGATAGATGGCTACCCTCTAGCTCTACAAAGGGCAATGGAGAGGTAAGGAGCTTGCACTACGATGAGAAAGATGCAATGCGGGCGTTACAAGCACGTTCACACTGCCAGTGTTTTGAGATGGTGGGTGGAAAGGAGTAGCCAAGATGGTATCCGGAAATCTGCTTTATCAGAAATCTGCTGAAACAGGCGAGACCCACCTGTTTGGCAAGTGTTAAGGTGTGATTCTAGAACGAGCTAGGGATCTCAGCTGGGCTTTTAGGAAATGTATGTGCATGATTGCAGCTTTCTGGGCAGAGGTCCACAACTTTCCAGATTCTTGGCTGAATCTGTAATCCAGAAAGGCTTAAGATCTGCTGCTCTAGGCCCTTGGCACTCAATGTGTGGTCCACGGACCAGTCATGCTAGCGTCACCTGGAATCTTCTTGCAAATGCAGAATCTTAGGTCCCACCTCAGGCCTACAGAATCAGGATTTAAGCAAGACCCCTGGTGATCCACGTGCACTTTAAAGTGTGAGATGCACTGATTCAGATGACTCGATGACGACAAACCATGCCCGTCATGGTGCTGGAGAGCCAGAACTATGTTTCTCCATCCATGATTGTGGAGATCACAGAGGTTCAATCCTGGACTCTGCCATTAACTGACTGTGATCCTAGCCCCCCCTAAGTAGGTGGCAACAATACCTTCTTCATATGGGTGTTGTAAAAATTAAATGAGATAATGGGCATAAAGCATTTAATAGAACACGCAACACATAAAGATCACTTAGTAACAATTATTATTTCCTGAATTTTTGTCAGATTTTGGAAATTATCCATGACATCAAAAATGTTGTGATCTACACACTTAGAGCAGTGGTTTACAACCGGGGGTAATTTTGCTACCCTGGGGACATTCAGCAATGTCTGGACACATTTTTGTTGTCATGATGGGGGGTAGTGCTACTTACATCTAGTGGGTAGAGACCAGATATGCTGCTAAATACCCTACAGTAGACAGGACAGCTTCTCTCAAAATGGGTTATCTGGTCCCCAAATTTCAATAGCCCTGAGGTTGAAAAACTCTGATCTAAAAGTAAGGGCATGAAAAACCGACATGGTCAGGTCTTAAGCCAGCCTTAGGGTCTATGAATACTTGAGAGGTTACTTGTTACTTTAGCATTTAAACTGAACAAGTGAAAGAGAATCACCACCTTCAAGAATGCAAAAATCTGAGTGAGGTTTCTATAAGGATTTCATCCCTGCAAAGAAGTTAAGCAGCAACTGGTCAACCTATCAAAATTAGCTCCCCTCCAACCCCATCCTGTCACCCACATCTCAGCACCTTCTCTTTTGTGTACCTTTGTGCTCTGTAACTATTGCCCACTTACTATGTGCTTGATTCTACCCTGCATTCATTAGTGAGCTTGATAGGAGATCTTCCACCTTTCTGTGTCCCTCATGCCTAGCCCTGTGCCTGACACAGACTGGAACTTCTGAAGTATTTGTTTATGCCAGGCTTTCCTCCTAGATATCGATGAGAGACACCAGGCAGTTTAATATACCTGGTCTCTCGGTCTGTTTTTAAAGACTTGAGGCAAAAGTAGAATAAAACCTTGACTTTGGGGTTATTTTGGAATCTCATAAGGATTTCCAGAAATGAGATAAAAAAGAAGAAAATATACAAATGTACTCCCACTGTGGGCAGCACAGCAGCACGGTAAAGGCAGCAACCTATAGTATTTTATTTCTTAAGAAAGAGAGAAAGATGCTGGGGTCAGGCAGCACCTGTCCAAATTAGCATCACCATTTACTAACCAAGTGACTTTAGCAAGTTACCCAATTGCTCAAAGCCTTGGTACTTGCACCTTTAAAATGGGACTCATCGTTAGATTGGCCTTTGAAGGTATTCTGAGGATGAAAGGAGACCAAACAATCATTCAACAAGTATCAACTGTGGACCAACTACATAGAGCACTGTGCTAAGCGTTAATGCACAGACAGTCAGACCTCCCTGTCTATGGGTTCCGCATCCACGAATTCAACTAATCACAGGTAGAAAATATTTGAAAAAAATTCCTGAAAGTTCCCCAAAGCAAAGCTTGAATTTGCCACTCTTGTGGCAACTATTTACATAGCATTTACATTGTATTTACAACTATTTACATAGTAGTTACATTGTATTAAGCGTTAGAAGTCATTAGAGATGATTTAAAGGATCTGGGAAGTTGTGTGTAGGTTATATGCTAATACTAGAGCATCTTATATAAGGAACTTGAGCATCTGTGGCTTTTGGTGTCTGAGGTAGGTCCTGGAACAAATCTCCCTCGGACACCAAGGGACGACTGTAAACCACTTAGCACAGTGCCTGGCATAGAGTCCTTGGCAGTAGACACAGGCAATACGTGCCCTATAGACTGTCTCACAGACAAGCTGGGATCATCGAGTGCCCGGCAGGGGTTCCTGCCTTTTTTATTTTATTTTATTTTTTATTTTAATTTTATTTTAATCAATTCTTTTATTATTTACAGCAATCTTTTGACAATTTATGCCAAATTTGTTCTGATATATTCTTTTTTTTAACATCTTTATTGGAGTATAATTGCTTTACAATGGTGTGTTAGTTTCTGCTTTATAACAAAGTGAATCAGTTATACATGTACATATGTCCCCATATCTCTTCCCTCTTGCATCTCCCTCCCTCCCACCCTCCCTATCCCACCCCTCTAGGTGGTCACAAAGCACCGAAGCTGATCTCTCTGTGCTACGTGGCTGCTTCCCACTAGCTATTTTACATTTGGTAGTGTATATATGTCCATGCCACTCTCTCACTTTGTCCCAGTTTACCCTTCCCCCTCCCCATATCCTCAAGTCCATGCTCAAGTAGGTCTGTGTCTTTACTCCCGTCTTACCCCTAGGTTCTTCAAACTTTTTTTTTTTTAATTCCATATATATGTGTTAGCATACGTATTTGTTTTTCTCTTTCTGACTTCACTCTGTATGACAGACTCTAGGTCCATCCACCTCACTACAAATAACTCAATTTCGTTTCTTTTCATGGTTGAGTATTATTCCATTGTATATATGTGCCACATCTTCTTTATCCATTCATCTGTCAATGGACACTTCAAAAAAGAGTCATGTACCTGCCTTTTTTTTTTTTTTTTTTTTAAACCGGCCTTTTGTAGTTAATCGGCATCCCTTGGGCAAGAGCAATGGTGACCTGAGGATCATGTCACCTTGGTGCCCAGTGATGCTGGGCTTAGCAAAAAGAACCCCAACATTGTTTAAAATAGTTTATCAGCAAATTAAAGTGTTCTTTACCAACTTTTTAAAGTTAAATGGGAAGGACATATGAAAGTAGTCTGGGAAAATAAATTACTACTTTAAGAAATCAAAGAGAAGGGTTTGTGAAAGATATTACTGTGTTAGCTACAATATCTGAAAAGTTGACCCAACCTCAGTATGCAAGGAAATGGACAATCATTTGGGAAAGTCATTGCAATGGAATTCTTAATGTTAATAAATTAAAATTACATAAATCTATGGAAGATACACCAAAAAAGTTTGTGTACAATGCCGACATGAAAATCTAGCTCTTTAGTCAAATTGCCCAAGATAAAATGCAAGAAATGAATAGAATTATATCAGCATGGTTGTGGATTTGCTGTTCATTTTTTTCAAAATCTTTTTAATGCTTCAAATCTTCCAGTTAAAGAAATAATATCTATAATAATAATTCAATGATTTAGTGCTAGATTAATGACTAAGAATTTTCCCATTTTGGAAAAAAAAGAATAGCCCAAGAAAGGTCCCAGAAGGGAGGAAATGAAGAAAAACACATTGGAAAAATTAAATATGGCCGGTGGATAAACTAATTACCCAGTGCCTAGCAGTTTGAAACAGAATGTTATACAGATGGTCATTTGCATGCTTAACTATAGAGAAAAGAGGCAGGTACTCTATCTGGGAGGGAAAAAAGGAACAATATATACTTTGAAAGTAAGGATTCACTGGGTAAGTTTTATCTGTCCTCAAATTTGAATCCTCTTAGTGTAATCAGATTCTGGCTAAGGCTGCTCCCCCAAAGAGCAAATCAAAATGTTTTAGATGCTGACATGTTAGGGTCAGAAAGACTTTGTCTCCAAGTCCCGGCCTCACCTCTTCCTTGCTGTTTGACTCTGGGCAAAAGGCTTGACTTGTCTGAACTTGCTTTTCTTTATCTGTAAAATGAAAATATTATTTCCTTATCCATTGGGCTGTTTTGAGGATTAAATTAAATTAAATTCTCAGTGTATGTACAACACCTAACACTGGTAACTACTCAGTGAGTATCTGTTAATTACGGTATTAATATTAATATTCCAATAGATTGTTCTCACACTCTATTTCATTCCTATCTGTGAGCCCCGTAGTGTTTGGCTGTGTTTGGGGTGTTTGACTGGAGAGCTCTTTTTTGGCTTTATCCTCCACACCAAAATTCAAACTCCCAGGCTCTGAGTTTCTTCCCATTGCTAATTGCTGCTCCACATGCGATGACAAGCATATCTTTCCTGTTGGTAGCTGATGAGTCAATCAAAAGATGCTGCTGGTTTGGGGGTTGTTGAAGCGCCTGATGGCATGCCTGACACTGACAACCCCCCTGGGGAAGAGGAATGGAATTTGATACATTTACCACAGAGGTTCCCAGACAGGCTCTTCCACTCCAGCCTACCCAGGATAACCATCTAGCAAGCTGGGTAGATGCCTACCCAGCCCTAGTTCTAGTTTCTATCGTAACAGTTCTTCAGGGGCAGGTACCTCAACAATCCTGTTGTGATAGCCACAGTATTGCTCTCAAGCCCCAATGCAGCCAAAAATAAAAATAAATTAATTAAAAGAAAAAAAAAAAATAAGGGCTTCCCTGATGGCGCAGTGGTTGAGAGTCCGCCTGCCAATGCAGGGAACACGGGTTCTTGCCCCAGTCCGGGAAGATCCCACATGCCGCGGAGCGGCTGGGCCCGTGAGTCGTGACCGCTGAGCCTGCGCGTCCGGAGCCTGTGCTCCGCCACGGGAGAGGCCACAACAGTGAGAGGCCCGCGTACCGCAAAAAAAAAGAATCCGCCTACCAATGCAGGGGACACGGGTTTGAGCCCTGGTCCGGGAACATCCCACATGCCGCGGAGCAACTAAGCCCGTGCGCCACAACTACTGAGCCCGCGAGCCACAACTACTGAGCCCACATTCTGCAACTACTGAAGCCCGCGCTCCTAGAGCCTGTGCTCCGCAACAAGAGAAGCCACAACAATAAGAAGCCGACGCACCACAACGAAGTGTAGCCCCTGCTCGCATGCAGCAATGAAGACCCAACGCAGCCAAAAATCAATCAGTCGATCAATAAAATCCTGTCCCTCTCCTTCTGCCAATGATTCCTGTTCCAAACGCATCCCTAGCCCAGACTATCAGAGCCCTCTCTTCTAAAGGGAGGATCTAATTTTCTGATCAGCATAATTCCTGGTAAGGACTCAATATCCAATAACAGTTCATTGAACAGCTCCTCTATAGAAAACATTAGGATTTTAAGGTGGAATTCCCAAAATTAATCTGCAATTCAGGTTGATCATTGAGTGCCTACTAGGTGCCAAGCACAGTCCCAGAGGCCGGGTAGGGTGAAGAATGAGGAGTATAATTATGAGAAAACAGCATCCAGACTTCAAGGAGCTTAGAATTGAATTGGGGAGAATGACCGTGTTTACACCTCAGAATGATGCAAGAAAAATTAACAAAGGCTAATCAAGGTGTAATTAAAGCTGGAGGCTTCACCGAGCAGGAGGCGTTCTGATTATCTGGGCAGGTGAGAAAGTAAAGGAGAGTCAAGACAAACACCAGGGAGAAGCAGTTCTCGAGCTGGGCATTGCAGAATGAGAGGTTTTAATGGGCAAAAAATGAAGAATAAGAAATGGCACCCACACCTAAGGGAATAGCATGATCAAGGGCACAGAGTCCCAAAGGTACATTGTCAAAGCCAAGTGTGGCAAAGACATCGATTCTATGGGGGAAGGTGATGGGGAATCAGGCTTACGTGTTAATAATATCAGTCTTTCTTTTTAATTTTTATTTTATACTGGAGCGCAGTTGATTAAGAATGTTGGTTAGTTTCAGGTATGCAGCAAAGTGATTCAGTTATACGTATACACATATCTATTCTTTTTCAGATTCTTTTCCCATTTAGGTTATTACAGAACATTGAGCAGTGTTCCCTATGCTATACAGTAGGTCCTTGTTGGTTATCTATTTTAAATATAGTAGTGTGTGTGTACATGTCAATCCCAAATTCCCAATCTATCCCTTCCCCCCGACCATTCCCCCTTGGTAACCATAAGTTTGTTCTCTAAGTCAGTGAGTCTGTTTCGGTTTTGTAAATAAGTTCATTTGTATCATTTTTTTTTTAGATTCCCCATATAAGCAATATCATATTTGTCTGACTTATTTCACTTAGTATGACAATCTCCAGGTCCATCTATGGTGCTGCAAATGGCATTATTTCATTCTTTTTTATGATAGCACGTCCCATATGTCTTGAGTACCTATTGTCTTCTAGACTCTGCTGTAGATTTTATGAAGAAAAACGAATCCCTGTTAAGATGTATCAAAGACTTAACTGTGTTAAGCTGTGCGCTAAAGCCTTGATATGATTTTACATCACTGAGTGTATCAACTTTGGTACCGGTTAGAGACTTGTTTTCCTGTTCTGCTTCTGAGCAGATTTGTAACTCACCGGAAGATTCTGCAGGCAGGGCAAGTGAATGCGTGAGCTTTCCACCTTAGCGCCATACTTTGTTGGCTCTGTGACTCTGGAGAAGTTACTCTCCCCACCTGAAACTCAGTTTTCTCATCTATAAAATGAAATACAGTTAAATTAATGCCCTCGCAAGATGGTTGGGAAGAGTAAATAAGAGACCAGGTAAATGAAAAATACCTAGCACAGGGCCTGGCTTAATAAACGCTTATTATTCGTATCATCATCATCATCATTATTATTATTGTCACACTACCACCACCAGCTTACTAAGGCTAGTATAACCACTTTAAGGACTTAACGGAGATTGAGAAAAATACTCCATTACATTTGTTTTCTACCACCTCACATGTTCATCCTTTACCCATCATCTGCTAAAGTGTTGTACCAAATGACTTGAACGGTACCTCCAACTCTAAAATGTCTACTTTCAATGCCCCATTCAAGTAGGCCCCTCCAGTAAGCCCTGACTGACCACCTGAGCCCACCAAGCTCGTCCCCTTTACGGACTGCCCAGCTGTTGCTCATCTCGGGCTGTTCACACTTTCCTGTGAACTGGTCCAGGAGAAGGGCAGCTCATGCACATCCTCTGAGCCCTTAGATGGTCTTGGGGTGCAGGCAGGGGTGCCAGAGAGTCTATGGCAGCCTGCGGGTCCATCCTGTACCCACCAACACACAACCTGCCCGTCAGCAGATCTCTCATCCTTCTTTTACCCATCTTCCTTCTCAAGTCCCACGTCAAGACTGAATTCCTGCTCCCAAGGCCCCTTTCTTCTTGAAAACTTTATTGTTCTGAGGGAAACCTGTCCCAATCCATATTTCATTCTCTTAATTCAATACCTCTACATTTTCAGGAGTTTAGGGCTTTAAAATTTTTTTCATCAAGTGTTTAAATCAATTTCTCTCCTCTTTATTGATAGAAACTCAAGGCTGCTGATTAACTTTTCAATCAAAGCTGCCTACAACACACACACTGGTGTAGGCAACAACGATTGCAGCTTTCGCAGCAACTAAAGCAATCATTTAGCTGACTTCCTCTGCATTTCTAGCTGTCCTTCTGGAAGCAGAGAAAGCTCCAGGGTTGGCCTCCATTTCCTTGCTCTAAGTGTCTGGCGACAAAAGCTCTTTTACTGAACTTGAGTTTCCTGCTTGCCTCTTGGTTTGCTGAAATTTCTGGAACACACCTACTACATGCAGAGTTTGAGCCAGAAAGTTGCACATTTGAAGGAATGGGGTGAAAAAAAGAAACAATAACACTTCTTTCTTTTTCTTCTTACTTCTGAAACATTTGCAAGGTTGATTAGTTCTGCACCCTGTCATAGAATCACAATCCCTTATGAGGTAGATAGAGATAGATCTGTAGAATTTTGGGGGATGCCAGGTATCACTCAGGATGCTTCCCCAGAAATGCTAAAGCGAGTGTGAAGGAAAACAACAGTAATATAACAACAGCAACAACAATAATAGCTAGCATATATCCAGCACCTACTGGCTCTGCGCTGAATCTGTCCACCTACGATTTCGCATCCTTCTGTGTGTCAGGGTTATTATTCACCTCCTTTTACAGTTGAGGAAATGAACCTGGAGATGTTAGGTAGCTTGTCGAAGGTCACATAACCAGTCAACGGCAGTCAAGGAGCTAATCGGGGTACCCTGACCCAGGAACCCACTCTCTTAAGATGAACTTACTGGGTCTGTCTTCTGCCTATATTCACCGAGAACCCAGTGAGGGCAAGGGTGATAGCTTTGTCTCCTACAAGTCCTGCACACAGTAGGTGCCCAAAAATGTTCAAATCAGTGGTTCTTTCAATAAATATGTGTCTAATTGGGGCCAGACCAGTTCTAGATCCTGGGGATACAGTGGCAAATGAGGTAGCCAAGATCTCAGTCTTCATGGGGCTTAAGTCACAATGGGTGGAGGGCTCTGCTTTTAAAAAGTTTTTAAAATTTTTATATCGGAGTATAGTTGATTTACAATGTTGTGTCAGTTTCAGGTGTACAGCAAATTGGAGGGCTTTGCATTAATCCTTGGTTTGCTATGACAAACTCATGGCTTCAAGCACATTCTGTTGTTTTCCAGGGAGCAGTGTCATGAACCTCAGACCACCTACATCCAGCCTGGGGAGCTGTAAGTGTGTCTTGTTCACAGCCCCTGAGCAGTTGCCCTGCATGTGACCTGATTTCTTTTCTTCCAGAATCTAGAATACAGAGATAAACTGATCCAGTTTAGGCAATGGTAGAGAGAGAAGCAGAAGGAAGTATCATCCTGGCCGTGAGATTGCAGGAAGGAGGGCCAGAGTTGGGGTCTCTGGATGCCAGAGAGTCTATTCCTCCTAATTTACAGTCAAACTGAGGAGTGTTTTTAACAAATTTTGTTTGCCATCAACATCGAAATGTCTCTCTTGATTGTAAATTTCTGGAAGGTGAGACTGAGAATAGCTGTGATTAAGCAGAAGGTCCAGAGTAGTACTACTTCACTGTTCCTCCAGCAGTGGGACATTCTACAGCCAGAATTCTATCATCCCTTTGGGATTGGGGGTAACTTAGTGACCCTTTCTGGAACTCAGCTTTTCCATCAGTAAAATGAGGGGGTTAACTCCAGGTTCCTTCACCAAGTAAGTGTTTGACCTTCTCCTGGGTCCTGTATCACATGCTCTGTATGTTCTATGATGCTTCAGTGATGGTGCCCAAGCTACCTTTGTTCCTTTAACATCGAGTGTTGAATCTGGTTGGGACATGGGTGAGGCCAGGGCAATGGGAAAATGGCTGGCAGTGCATTGGTCTCCACTGGGAATGCTGGGATCCAGGAGCAAATCCTTTAGGTCTAAGGGAAGCAGTGACACACACTCCCCTTGAAAGGCACCCAGGCGAATCTTGCCACACCCTATCATATTACCTGCCCATTTCAACCCCGGGAGCCTTTTGTCAAGAAAGGTAAAGAAGAGCTTCTGAAGACAAGTTCTCCTTGACTCAAGTTTCCATCTTCACACTGATTTTATTTCTCATTATTTAATTTCCTTCTCATCAGACAGAATTAAATACCAAATACAATTCCCAGGGCTTCTAGAGTCCAATTGCCCCAATGCTTTGTTTCCAACTTATATAAAAGTTTAAGTTTCCACTTCCCCTGCTCAAATTTCTGCCAAAACAGTCATCACCGATGAAACTTTTGAAGATAATTAGCATATCACATATCTGTAATAAGCTAATAATGTATTTCTTGGACTATGCTTCTCTGGTTAGCAGTTATTAATCACAAATATTATTTGTGTCATGTGAAATATTCCTGTTGACGGGTGTTTTTATGTTTGAAGGATTCCAGCTAAAAGTCTTCAGCAACAGATGGGGCCCCGCTGCCCCACCATGAGAGGTGAGATTGGATTGTGTCTTGTTGAACAAGGGTTAACCTTCAGGGGAAACAACATTAAGGGAAGTAATTATCCATTCACACTGAGCTGGCTACAAAGAAAGTGAGAAAATCACCTTCTCAGAACTCACATGAAAAACATAATGTAGTTAATATTAAATAAAGAGATTGGGCAACCTAGCCTCTTTTTACAGTGTGTTCTGAAGTGTCCTTGATCAGGGGCTGTTTTGTTTATGATTAATGAATGACTCACCTTGGGCTGTGTTCCGTTCAATGCATACCTCATTATGAATTTGAAGAGGTCATTTGTTCCTTGGATCTAAAATAAAAACCTTTTTGTACATTCAGAAGGTTACAAGTTTGATATTGGTACAAAATTAGCACAAAGAGCAGCGAGACATTTGCTTTGGGGTTGTTTGTTGTTATCATTTTGGTTTTTTTTTAAAAATTTTTGGAATTTGGAGAGAAATTCTAAGCTCGAGCTCTGATTTTTAAAGTAGATCCTAAAATTATGTGGCTTGGGCACAACCTACCTGTAGTAGCAGGACTGCCCTATGGGTGCTGGGAATGAGAAGGGTTTTGGGTAGTAGAACGGACACGGGCAAGGGATCTCATGCTGCTCTTTAAGGAGAATTTGAATGGCACAAAAATCAATCAAAAGTAAACACAATCAGAGACTCAAGTACTTAGATAGGACCAGTTCTCTTCTTTACACATGATCCACCAGACTCCCTTTTTAACACTTCTTTTCCTCTGTAAATGTTCCTCTGTAAAATGTTCATTCTGTCCATTTTAATTTACTGATAATTTCACTCATATTTAAATGTCAGGATGAGTAAAAATTTGCACTGTGATTTGCCAGACCCTACAAAAGCCAAATCTGATGCCGTAGTTCATAACGAGGGACAAAAAAAATTCAACACCTGTTTGTTTTTGCAAGGTTCCTGATAAGGAAATAAGTATGGTAACTCTTTATCAGGATACCTACACACACACACACAATTACGTTTATCTGAGGAAGATAGATGGATGGTTAAATGGTATGCATTAATCAGTCTACAGGTATAGATTTTGTTTTTCCATGCAGATAAAGGCAAGGGGGGACCTCTATCTAAGAGAAGGAGCTCATGTGTTTGGAACCCATAACCCCATGCTGGGCAGTGGGCACTTTCATAATCAGCATGGTTTCCAGCAGCACACACACAAACGTGTGATTGACTATGTAGGAGCCCCACCACAGCTCAGTTAATGATCTTTCCACAGGGTATGTGTGTTCACTTGTGCATTCAAATGAGGACTTGTCACGCAGAAATAAAGGCACGCACAGGCACAGACCTTAGCGGTTGACTAAAGATACCGCTTCATTGTAGACATAGTTCACTAGTCACCTAACTAACTTTTTTTCAAGTCAAGTTATTTCTTTATGTGTGAGAGAAACTATGTCCTTTGATCACAGCCATTCAGATGGGATTAAATAACAGCAAATCTCAGGGACTGGAGTGTTACTCCAGGCTCTGTCACCAAATAGCTTGGCCAGGCCATTTCTCCCATCTGGGTTCCAGGACCATTGCTATAAAATAAGGGCTTGGGACTAGATAGCCTTTATATGGTTTCTTACCATCACTGTTCTACTTTTTTTTTCTAGAACGATGTCCCTCTGGTTAGTATCCTATGATTCTGTTCCAGAAACAAATATATGAATAGCCAATATAAGGTAGGAGGCACCTCCACTGCAAAATGTCCTTTCCATGAAATTCTCTTTCTCTTTCTCAAACTAAGTTCAGAAGATCAATGTGTCATCCTTCTCCATAACCTCCATTTGCCTCTTAGGTGTGAGAACACCAACCAAACACGAAATACCTTCAGGTTCTGTTGATGACTATCGTTAAGTACCTTCACGACCCCGCAGCAGACTGGCCACTTCAGCAGCAACAAACAAATATACGATTTTTACAACTAAAACTAGAGGTCTCTTTTATCTTCTGACTTCAACGGTGAAGATATAATGACTGGAATCATATTACTGCTAAGGGAAACAACAAGCACCGTCTCCTTATAGATATTTTTCCTTTTTTTTTTTTTTTTTTTTCATTATGTGGGCCTCTCACTGTTGTGGCCTCTCCCATTGCGGAGCACAGGCTCCAGACGTGCAGGCTCAGCGGCCCAGCCACTCCACATGTGGGATCCTCCCGGACCGGGGCACGAACCCGCGTCCCCTGCATCGGCAGGCAGACTCTCAACCACCGCGCCACTAGGGAAGCCCCCTTATAGATATTTTAATACAACTTGGCAATTTCCAAAACAAAGTAAACTTCCAAGAAATTTCACAAAATTCCTTAGGAAAGCTTCCTCCAATTACCATAAAACATTTTTTAAAGATTCAGGGTCCGAACAGCAGTAATGATAAGTTATCTAATGCATTACAAAATTAGACAGAGGATTTGGATGGGCAAAGATTTTTTTTTTTTAGATTATTACTCCACACTCTTTAAAAAACTCACCAATTTGAAAAAAATGGAAAAGGAGCCAGAAGTTTGCGAGTCAGTTTTATTATATACCACACTGGTAGACATTATCTATGTGTTTTAATTTGAAAGCTAATTACACTTGGAAATACTAAAGCAACAAACAAGCAAAAATCCTCTGATTTTAAGACAAAGACTGTGTATGTGTGTGTGTGTGTGTGTGTGTGTGTGTGTGTGTTTCATCTTCCTAATCACAAGATACCAGCTGTACCTCCAGAAACCCCACCCAGGAACTTTATCTTACATCTCATTGCCACAACTTCCTCCTGTCCCAGAGACCCCAAGGACCATCACTGCAAGGTCCCCATGAAGAAGGAGGTTGAACAGGAAGTAGCTCAGCTGTCTGTCTGTTTAGGCTATACTTGTATGGTATCACACTGATAATAAGTGACAGTCAACTCTCAAGTGAGGCTTGATGATATTTCTTACTTTTATTTACACTAATGAGCTATGTAATATGCTTATTTCCTGGGAATCCCAAGCCTAAGTTCTGGGCACTTTTCTCCTTAAAGGGTCTACTTTACTTGTTATGAGGGTTCAGATGTATAAGATTAGAATAACTGATCTTACCTGCTTTAATGCACAGAAGACTGAATGACCCATTAGCTTTCTCTTAAATGCTTCCCCTGCCTCCTTCTTCCTGACTGTGAGAAGGAAACCATGTCATCTTAACATGAAAATGCCTGTGGAATATGATTTGCGTTGACTGTGCAACGTATGGGAGAGAAGACAAACTCAGCCCACTCACACTGTAGGATTAGAGTGAGGAGTTGGGAGGCATGAATTCCTTCGTTTAAACTGGTTTATCTCCATGGGAGATGCTTGCTGCTTTTTCCAATCTACATTTATTTCAGCTTTTTGCTAATAACACACCACTTTTCTTTTGTACAAGTAAACTACCTTCTTTATAGTCCATGGAGTTCAGGGTGAATAACCCCATCTCCACGCTTCAAAGGTGACAAGCGACCTGAACCTGGCCAGTCAATCAGTGCACAGCTCTCTCTCCAAAGAGACTGGTTCAGAGAGTGTCTTAGTCATTCGGGCTACTATAACAAAACGCCATAAATGGGTTGGTTGACTTATAAACAACAGATATGTATTCCTCACAGTTCAGGAGGGTGGAAGTCTGAGATCAGGATGCCAGCGTGGTTAAGTTCTAGTGAGAGCCCTCTTCTGAGTTTCAGACTGCTGACTTCTTTTTGTATCCGCACATGGTCCAGAGCAGAGATTGGAAGCAAGCTTTCTCATGATGCTTATAAGGGCACTAATCCTATTCATGAGGGCTTCACCCTCATGACCTCATCTAATCTTAATCACTTCTTAAAGGCCCCACCTCCTAATACCATTACATTGGAAGGGGATAGTGTTTCATTATAAGAATTTGTGAGGGGACAAACATTCAGTCCACAACAGAGAGGTCATGCTATTATGATAAACCAAAGAGAACTTTTCATGGACCTTTGCTGACACCATAGATGAGAGATGCGCTTTCTCTTCTGGGGATGCTAGACTCGTATATTGTAATATGACCTGCATCTTCTGCCACTGACTGTTAGAGAGACTGACTTATGCCAGAACACAGGGAAACAGAAAAGAGAAAAGCAGAAAGGAGAGAGAGAGAGAGAATTCTGATGATGCCATTTTAGAATCTGAATCCTCCCTTTATTGCCTCATCTATTCAGTGATACGTACCCCCAAAATTTGTTTTTGTTTTTTAACATAAGTCAACTTAAGTTAAATTTCTGGTCACTTGCAGTTGAAATGATCCTAAAGGATATCTAACAATCATAATCATGCCTTACTGGTATGTGTGGTGCTTTTTGGTTAACAAAATACTCACACATTTTTTTCTCATTTAATCTTCACTGTGAACCTATAAAGGAGGTAGTATCATCCCAGTGCTTACAGGGGACACATGGACTAGCTCAGAACTTGATGTCTTCATTCTACTCACTCTGAGTGGTTATTGAGTTCTCGGTGTGTACAAGGCTCTGTGTTGAGTGCTTGGGGGGATAGTGAACAAGTCAGATGCCACCCTGTCTTCAGGTGACCCCAATCTAGTTGGAGAGCTGACAATAATCACCAATTAAACAATTCACTGTCAGAATCTCCCTGAGTACACGCAATAAAGAAGCAATACAGAAAAGTCTAAGCGGTCAAAGGACATATGCTGAGGACTTTACAGTTAAACTGAACTCAAAAAGATAAATTAAGAAAGGAAAGTGGAAAGAGAATTCCAGGTAGATGGAAGAGCAGATGCAAAGAACCTGGGGCAGGAACAAGTATGGCATATTGGAGGAACTCAGAGATGTCCCGCGTGGCTGGAGCAAAGAGAAAAGCAGAAGAGAATCATGGGAACAGACTGGGAAGTAGGCAGAACAAGGGCATGCTTAGCCTGTGGGTCATATTAAGAATTTTGATCTTCATGTTTATGCATAGACAGCAAGGGTTTTTAAGAAGAGATGTGACATAATCTTATCTTTATTATAAAGATAACACTTTATAATGTGAAGAATGTATCAGAGAAGTAAGAGTCGATCTGGGGAGAAGTTAAAAATGCCTGGCATAGGATATGGAACTTAAAAAATATTTCTACTAAATGAGCTTAGTCACTTTCCTGGGACCAGAGAGCCAGTAAGTGTCAGAGCCAGATGGGGTCCATAGAGTGAGCCCAAAGCCAGGTTCTTAATCACTGTGCAATAAGGAACATAAACTAAAAGACATTTTCTACAGTAGAATTATTAGAATATTCTTTGATTATTAACAACTTGGCAATTGGCTCTTTCAAACTTTTCCATTTGGTTCCCCCCACCATTTTTTAGTAATAGTTGCCCAATTCTTCAATGTGGTTCAAGCAAAAATCCACTTGCTATTTGTGTGTCAAAGTTCAAACACTCCATATTGTGTCATCACTTTTCAAAAATGTGTGACCAAGAACACTTAGCAAATTCCAGAAACCTTTGAACCTCAGTTTGTTGAATATCGTAGTTTATGTTTTCTCTAATTTGTTCTGAACCATTTGTACCTGGAATTATTAATCTATAACCAAACACAGCTCTGGCAACCTTCCCCCCAACACACACAGCGGTGATGACGGGAACATGACCAAATCCATTATCTTTTCTTTGAATTCTGTCAATATATTTATTTCACATCTTTATTCTGGCTTCTTTTTCCCTTTGTATTTCATGGAAAAACTTTCCAGATAAGATCAGAACTGCTTTGTCATTCATCAGCCGTAATCAAGTCTGACTCAAGAGCAGAGTTCAAAAACATATTTTTTTCCACACTCAGATGCAAAAAAGCCAAAACAACAAAATTGTGGGCCACAGCTGTCTGCCTTTATATTTGTGTATGTAAATGTATTAGATGCCCCTTTGGTGGATTCACAGTGTAAATTAATAGACATTCATGGAGGCTGGAATGTAGGTGAACTACTGACATTGAACTTGAGGAATCTGGAAGGTTAGTTCCTAGAAGGCAAAGTCTGAGTGTCTACAGAGCAAGCAGCAGAGTGGGTAGATGCCCTCATGCCAGGCTCTAAGAAAATACTGTGTCCCCCCTCAGGGGCTCTGTACTCTTGCCCCTCTACTTCATCATCTCCACAATTTGAACAACAATGGTCCAGACCTCATATGGGTTCGTTCTATAATTAGTCAATGAGTATGTATTGAGTACCTACTGTGTACCAGGTGCTTTCACTGGCACTGGGATTCTGAGTCCACATTATCCTGGAGCTGACATTCTCATAGGAGACAGAGATAAGCAAATGGATCAAACAATGATTATGAATGGTGATAACCCTATGGCTTTAAAAATGAAACAAAATAATGGGAAGAGAAGTGAATGGGGACTTTAGTTAGATTCTAGATAGGTCTCCAGATAGGTTTGCTACCTGAAAAGTTGGTACTTGAACTCAGCCATTGAAGAGAAGAAAGAACTAACCACACAAAGATCTAAGGGAGGGAAGACAACATAGAAGAAATAGACAAGTCCCATTTGTGAAATGAAAAAGGCCATAGCCCTGAAGCAAAGAAGGTGGATAAGAGGGAGATGATAGAGGTGATGGTGGGAAGTTAGGCAGGGCCAAAGTCATGTGGGACCTTGAAGGCTGTGTGAGGAATTTGAACTTTGGTCCAATGCAATGAGAAATCACTAGTGTGCTTTAACCAGGGAGTAAAATGATCTGATTAATGATAGTGGAGAGGCTGCCTCCCAGTTCTCTTTGTCAGTAGTGATTTTCAACCTGTAGCTCGTATGGCATAAGGCACCCAAAAGAAAGTGGATCATGATCCAATATGGCTTCCAAAATATTGGGAGTTTGTGAGTGGGGTGTGCCATTGTGTGCAGAGATCCTGACAGAAACCTGCCTCCAAGGTGGTGCCTTGGATTCTCCTCAGCCCTACTAACCAGGACATGTTCAGCTTCTGCCAATAAAAGCTCTCAAATGCAGTTCTCTGGATGGTCCAGAACCGATATGACACCGCAATGATGTCAGGGACACAAACTTTCTCTCTCTTTTCCTATTGTCCTGTCAACCTCAACATGCAGCTGCCTTCTCAATGACGACAATAGCTGTCGGCTGCCATCCTGGTTTCTGTCCCCACGGCTACATTTCAGGCAGAGAAAGGGGGGAAGGGGAAAGGAAAGAGAACACTCTTTCCTTTTAGTGTCACCACATGGAAGTCACATACCTCATTTCCACTCATTTTCCATTGACCAGAACCTACTGGTGTGGCCAAGTGTAGCTTCAAGGGAAGCTGAGAAAGGTAGTTTTCAGCTGAGCAACGTTGTATCAAGATAAAACCTTTCTTATTATAAAAGGAAATAAGGTTTTCCCTGGTGGCGCAGTGGTTGAGAGTCCGCCTGCCGATTCAGGGGACGCGGGTTCGTGCCCCGGTCCGGGAAGATCCCACATGCCGTGGAGTGGCTGGGCCCGTGAGCCATGGCCGCTGAGCCTGCACGTCCGGAGCCTGTGCTCCGCAACGGGAGAGGCCACAACAGTGAGAGGCCTGCGTACCGCAAAAAAAAAAAAAAAAAAAAAAGTTCTGTGCCCAGAGGACTCATTAATAAAATAAACAATAATCATAAATAATTAATAAAAATAACTAAGTAATCGAGACATCACCATATATTGATAATTCTTCCCTACACAATCCTCACTCTGTACCACATGCAAACAGCAGGGTTTTTTTTTAATTAAAAAAAAATACTGAACAAACATGTTACCATTCATCTGCCTCTCTTGGGGCCTGCTCCTTTGAGCTGTTTTCCTAGAAATGGAGATAGATTTGTACTGTTTTATTTCTATTTCATTATCTGGGCCCCTTTCCTTTGTGATTAGTGGCACGCAATTTCAAGTCAGCTTGTTTGGATGCAGAGTGTCCTTTTGCGTATTAAACCAAATCATTTTAAATCATTCATTATTAATTTGTAACTTTAAAAATCATTGTTATAACTGTGTTAACAAACATTTACCCCATGGCCCTGTTTGGTGTGTCATTTTAATATTATTACCAAGATCATCTTCTTAATCCATTCAAAAAGTTTTGAGTACTTAGCTTATGTAGGTAGTGTACTGACAGTTGAAAGTTATTCCCTGGTTATACTTGAATAGATAAAACAAGGTTGTGATTATGAGGTATCAAGAGAATCAGGGTTTTAGCAATTAATCTGTAGGTTCAATTAACATAGGTGAATAGTAGAGGAATTCAGTTGTATGACGGCAAGAGAATTGGAGTTGAAGTCAAGAGCTGAACATGATGGCTGTGCCAATGACTTCCCATGTGATCTTAAATTATTTTCCTTTCCTAGCACTCCGGTCCCTCATCTGTGAAATGAGAGACGGACCCTACCCTGCTTTGGCCAATGCCTGGCATAGTGTTGCCCATCCCACACCTCTTCCCCATGCAGACATCACTAATCAATCGCTGCGCTTCTCTCTAGCCTCACATTTCTCTCAACACACTCCTCCTTCTACCATAGTTGGACCTAAAGGTGAAAACTTTTTGTCATCCCTGAGTTACACAGCTTCTTAGACCTCTTCCAGCATTAACATATTAGAATCTGATAAAGTAAAAAGCAAAGCAAAACCAAAAAATATGTTGAACTAATACATTAATCTGACAGTTTGCAATGTGCAATGTTTGTCCTTGAATATGAAACAGTGAAGCTTTCTGGCCTTTGCTAATGAAAAAAGACGGATCATATATTTTGGAAAGAATGATGTACCATCTTCCTCACCTTAAAGTCAGAAGAGGTTAAGAATAGAAATGCAAATTACATGCACGTGTACTTTAGGGACCTTCCTATTTCAGATAGCTGACTTCAGCTTCTGGGGAAATATAGAAGATAACTTCAAATCTGTATTTCCCAGGAGTTAACTTTGAAAGTTTTGAAGAGCCTTCAAAACGGAAATCGCCACCTTCCATAATAAAATAAAACTTGGGTTTTTCAAGTTAGTATTGAAGGAAGCATCTCCATGTGAGGACGGAGAGTGAAACTTGGCAGCTGTGACTCTTAGGCCTGAGAACCACCTTTCCCTGTGGCTGTCCCCGGGTGCTAGAGTAACCCCTATTCTGGCCCATGGTGAGGTAAAAGGGGTGCCACTGATCACTACTGCTGTCCACCCACTGGGAGCACAAACCCTTCCCTTAATCCCTCATAGCATTAAGATGAGGTGGGAGGAACAAACACAGAGAACCATGGAATACATTTGCATGGCTTATTCAGTTTGGCAAGTTCTCACTTTGGGCAGCTCCTCTGACCTGCTTCCAGGTGCCAGGGACCATCCTGGGTGTTTCTCCCCAAGTAGCACCATCCAGTACCTTGTCAGAGCTCTCCAAAATCGTCCACACCAACCAGATCAAGGCCAAAGACAGACTGGAGTTCCTGCTCCTGTGGATTCCTCTTAGATTCCTTTTTTTCCATCCTAGGACCTCCCTGGATGAGTGACAGTGAGAATGCCCATCTCTTCCAAGAGGCCTACACATGCCCACAGAGTCTATACCACGTGAAAACCCATGTATTTAAGACTGATGGAGACCCTTTAAGTAAGAGGAATTATGGTATGTTGGACGATGCTTTTAAAGATGAGTTCCTGAAATCCTTTATCTTCCTAAAAGCAGAGCCTCTCGCAAAAGAACTCAGTTACCATAAATCCCCTCCCTAGAAGCAATTCTAGCCTTCTTTGAGAGGAAATGTCAGCATCACACCCAAATTGATACTATCACAAGTCTATCATATCTCCTGTCTCTTCTCCTAAGGGTCCATTTATCTTTCCACCCTCTTCCCTATTAAATTAGGTATTTAGGCCCCAAATTCTCACCACCCCTTTGAATTACTCAACACTGAGTTCTCTTACATGGACATGCTGTGCATATTAACGAATGTGTGTGTTTTTCTCTATATTGTAAGTTTAATTTGCAGACCCCCAGAGACTAAACCTAAGAGGGAGGGGAAAAATTTTTCATGGCTTATACTAATAAGCTCCCAAGTGATGTCAATGATTCTTATCCTAGAACTACACTTTGAGTAGTCACGGCTTAGGACATGTGTTCTGATGTGGATAAGGGGAAAACTACAGTGCAGGTCTATCCAAAGAACATGGAACCAGATGTACTTAACCCATATCTGAGGCTGTCCAAACTACTTCACTCTCCTACATTTGGGACTCAGAAAGGCCCAGAGCTAGGACCAAAGAAAGAAGAGCACAGAGAATGCATTGAGCAGTAAAGTCCAAGACCAGCCCCCAAGTACAAAGATCTAGGAGTCCAGAACTAAGGGACCAGTCACCAGAGCCACTCTCAAAAAGGAATTTGTTACCCCAGTGCACTATTGCAGAGGGTGACAGGCTGCTGAAGGGTTTTAGAAACATATCAGCTGCTGAAGTAAGGAAGAGCCTGGAGAGGAAAAGTTTTGTGTGTAGCATCGCCAGATTGAACAAATAAAAATATGGGACACTCGGTTAAATTTAAATTTCAGATGCAAATATATTTTAGTATAAATATGTCCCACATAATGTTTGGACATACTTATACTAAAAAGTTATTCATCTTTTAATCTGAAATGCAAATAAACTGGGTACCCTATATTTTATCTGGAAACCCTACTTAAGTGGGGTATGGGATAGCTTCAACTTCTTGAGGATTGGCACGAGGCAGTCTTCCATTGCATATGAGAATCAGCTGGGAAGCTTTAAAAACAATGCTGTTGCCTGGGTCCCACCTCCAGAGAGTCTGATATAATTGTTCTGGGGTTCAGTCTGTGCTGGGATGTCTAGACACTCCACGGGTGATTTGAAGGTACAACCAAGGTTGATAACCACTGGATTAGACTGACATAGTCCAGAGTCAGGTGGTGGAACTAGAGCCATTGAGGGGCCATTAGAGACAGAAGAATTTTAGCTCTTCCTGTGAACTTTCAAACAAGAAAGGTCTAGTGGCCTCAATAAGTAATGAGCCTCCTGTCACGTGCAGTGTGCAAGCAGTGGCTTGGTGTTCTACAGGCAATTTATTTTCAGAGGGAACTCCAGGATCAGAGGGAGTATAGACTTGATTGCTGGGAGGGTGGGGTAGGACTGGAGGAGGTAGTGGGTGAAATGATTGTTACAGCCTCTCCAATTTTGAAATTTCAGGATTGCTTTATTTGTTAGATTAAAAAAAAAAAAATGTGTCACACGATGATCCACAAAGACATGCCAAAAAAGAAAATTAGTGCATGCAAAAACATGGTGACATCTGAGTAAAGTCTGTAGTCTAGTTAATCGCATTATGCCAATAATTTCCTGGTTTTCATAATGCATTGTAGATGTCACCATGAGGGGAAGCTGGGTCCTGGGCCCAGCTGACCTCCCTGTACTATTTTTGCAACTTCTTGGGAGTCTGTGATTATTTCAAAATAGAAAGTTGAAAATAAATGAATTAATTAGATCGCACTGAACAACTCTTCTTCCATGAAGCCTGAACCACGCAAGACAGCAAGGTGAGTCTAACAAGATATGAAGGCTCCCCACTGGAGAGGTGTGGAACCTGCCCCTGTCCCTCTCACACACCCCTGAGCAGGGATATCCTCCTCTTTTGGATTCTCCGGGCATCAACGCAGACGGGGAACCAGAGCCCTTCCAGAGTGTATGTTTACAAACAGAAACAGGGCCAGTGGGGTCACACTGAAAATAAAGCCACCCAAGCTTTTCCAGTGTTCATCGAAGGCGGGGTGGGGGGGGGGGGGCAATACCATTTTCCCTCTGGTCAAAATGAATACATCATATTTCAGCTTTCACTAGCAATACAAAGAACGAAGAATAAAAATGAAAGCCCAAACTGAGTCAAGATGAGGTAACAGCAGGGGCCTGCAGTGACTCTGTGCGTGGGTGTTGAGTTGTGTGTGTATTTTTAGATAACAACTTATATTCTGCACGTGGTAATTAGGGCCCCAAGGGGGTTGTGGATTTTTTTCAAGGTTGGCAAGGGTCAGGAGGGAGCAGCTAACATTCCCACACATCTGGGGCAAACAGATACTCCAATTTCCTGTCAGCACCGCTGGTTTCTTGCGGAATTACTGGCTAAGTAAATGATTGTTATGAGACTATGAAGATTCGGTCAATCGAATTAACCCCTTTCGTCCATCGCCTCCCTCCCCCCACCCAAACGGTTCACTTCATTTGCCTAAACTCGGTGGCTTTTGAAAATGTCTTCAAGCTTGAAGGCACCAGCCTTCCTCACATTGGCCGGGTGTAACCTGAGCGGGAACCCAGGGCCCCAATTGTTTTGCTAATCAAGATTATTGCCCCATTGAGATGTGGCCGCACAGCCCGGCTGACAAAATTTGTCAGTTTCCCATGAAATAGTTCTGTCAGTTTAGCCCCCGTTGCTGGCAACTATTAACATATAAATGAAGTTTCTCCCTCCTCCGCTCCCCCTTTCTCCCTACCCCTCAGCCACTCACCCTAATGGATGCACAGAAAATATAAACACACACACTCCCACTCCCAGCTCCCGATTCCTCCTGTGCTTAAATCAAACCAGCTTCTTTTGCTCCGGTGCCTGGAAATCCTGTGGGCCATGAGGGCTCCAAAAGAAAGGGGGCTGGGAGGAGCTGAGTTGCACAAAACTACTTTTGAGGCACGAAACTGCCAGGCCCTAGTCCCTCGCTGACGGCAACAGACAACTGGCTGGGCCGGTGACGGTACACATGGCCATCTGAATGCCAGGGCAGACCTCCAAGGCAGCCCTCAGGGACAGAGTGGCAAAGTGGAACACAGGCTTTGAAGGCGTGATCTTACTCAGGGGTCAGACACCCAAGATCTCTCGTGCTAGCTTCGCTGCCTGACAGCAGGACCAGGGCTGGGTGGCAACTCAGAGGTTCCGCACCCCCATGACTTGCTGGCCGTCTCACACTGGATTCTGGGACTAGGGTGGGGCTGGGCTGGGGCCTGGGTTGAGCCTGACTTTACTTCTTCACCTTAAAACCAGGACTGGCTTCCCCACAGTGTGGCTTGGGTTCTTAGCTGAGCTAAAAGAAGAAAGGAAATAAAGTCCTGGTCTTCCTATTTCTTCTGGGATGGAGTTAGAACCATAAGGAGGAGACAAAAGCATATATTATTCATATATATATATAGTATATATAATAACATATATGTGTGTATCATCTCAAACACTGGTAAAATTGAATTCACAATGCCCAAATGAATGAATTATTTATGTACATATGTGTATATATGTATGTATGCATATGCATATATACACATGTATATAATATCTCAAGCATTCTGGTAAAAATAAATTGTATATACATATGTAAATTCAAAACCGTATATAGTTATATATATTATGTATGTATATATATACATGTTCATATGTATAATACACACATACACACACACGTAAATCTTCAAGTCAACAATATTAGCCATCTGGTGCTAAATTTGTTTAGTTCTGGAAAGAAAGTTCTGCCAGGAGCCTTGTGTGGTTAGAGGAGAGCCCAAGATGCTGATAATCCGTTGCATAGACTTTACAAGGTGGAGATCTACACAGAGGGACCCTTCAATCATGATTTGTTCCCGCTATCTGGGAAACAAGCAGATTATGCTTTTGTGGCTGGCGGGGACAATGCTGTGAATGAGACTCCCTTCCCCCACCTCCAAAGTGCATCAGTTTCCCAATCTTTCTGCCAGCTGGGAAAAGGTACTGGTGAGTAAATGGTCCCCAAGGAAGCCCACGAGGAAGAACCCTGAGGCTGGTAGAGCTGAACTAGTCTTTGCCTTTGATCAGGACCGGAGAATGCTTTCCCCACAAGCCAAACTGCGGAGATGCAGTGAATCCGTGGGGCTTCCCAGTCAGGAAGGCCTGGGTTGAAATGTTTTCTTTTTTTTTTTTTTTTTTTTGCGGTATGCGGGCCTCTCACTGTTGTGGCCTCTCCCGTTGCAGAGCACAGGCTCCGGATGCGCAGGCTCAGCGGCCATGGCTCACGGGCCCAGCCGCTCCGCGGCATGTGGGATCTTCCCGGCCCGGGGCACGAACCGGTGTCCCCTGCATCGGCAGGCGGACTCCCAACCACTGCGCCACCAGGGAAGCCCTGAAATGTTTTCTATAAGCCCGGGCACTTAGCTAATAGTCAAACACTGAGACTTGTTTTTGGAATGGGAAATCATTTGTAGTTTATTTGATGTGACTTTGAAATTTTTCTCCTGAGAAAGTAGGAAAGTAATCCAAAGGGTTTCACCGTTAAATCTGTAAAAATTAGTCTTTCAATAAATATAGTTTAAACATTAAAGGTTCAACATCAGGCTGCTCAGATTCCCAGTGTTACTGGACTCACTAGCTGTGTGACTTTTGGGGAGTTATTTAACCTCTCTGTTACTTAATCTCTCTGTTATTTAACCTCCTCTTCAAAATAAGAATATTAAAGCTACCTATTCATTCTTAGATCATGAAGAATATACAAGATTATGTTTACAAAGTGCTTGGAAAGTGTCTGGCATATGGTAAGTGCTATGTGTTTGTTAAATAAGGCAATGTCTAGAAAGAATTCAATAACACTCCTTGTATACATTGATTTATTGTATGATCACTTTCTGCTTATAAACAACAAGAACATTTAAATTTCTTGGTAATGACCTAAGTTTTTCTTTCAAAATATATTTATTTATTTAAGTAAAATATGGAGTCAATTTAATGAAAGATACTAAATAAATCATAGTACAGGGAAAAGGCAGATGTGATAAAAACATAAAGATGGTAGAGAAATGACTAAAGTTTAAAAAAACACTATTATAAGTGATTAGACTTGGGGCAAATTCTCAGATGTTTATCTCAAAGACAACCAAAATGTGCAAGGGGATTCTTTAGTTCTCTGTTAGCTTTGTCCCCATAACTTTGAATTTTTACATGAAACTTGGGATTAGGCTTTGTTATGGACTGAATTGTGTCCCCCAAATTCATATGTCGTAGCCCTAACCCCCAAAGGGACCTTAGGAGACAGGTCCTTTAAGAAGGTGATTAAGGTTATACGAGGTCATAAAGGGTGGGACCCTAATTCAGTAAGACTGGTGCCCTTACAAGAAGAGGAAGGAACATGTAGGAAAGGCCAAGTGAAGATACAGGGAGAAGGCAATTACCTGAAAGCCAAAAAAAAAGCCTCAAGAAAAACCAAGCCTCTGAACACCTCAATTTTGGACTCCCAGTCTCCAAATCCATGAGAAAATACATTTTTGTCATTTAAGCCACTCAGTCTGGTTTTTTTAATGACAGCCTGAGCAGGCTAATACAGGCTTGTATGGGTGAAGGGAAGAGCTTTTTTTCAGAAAGTTCATTTTCCTATATTTAATCTGAATTCAAAAAAACCCAAAAAAACACAGCAAGAAATAAGTGTGTATCAGAGATAACCACACAATTTCCAGCCCTTCTCAACTATAACGACACAATTAAAAATGGTGGCTAAAATGGGGCTTCCCTGGTGGCGCAGTGGTTGAGAGTCCGCCTTCTGATGCAGGGGACACCGGTTCGTGCCCCGGTCCGGGAAGATCCCACATGCCGCGGAGCGGCTGGGCCCGTGAGCCATGGCCGCCGAGCCTGCGCGTCCGGAGCCTGTGCTCCGCAACGGGAGAGGCCACGACAGTGAGAGGCCCGCGTACCGCAAAAAAAAAAAAAAAGGCTAAAATGTACGGAGTACTAAACTGGATTGTTCACTGTCAGGGCCACACATAGCATGTGAGTAATATCACTTGATTCTCACTACAGATCCAGGAAGAAAATTCTAGACATGTGAAAACTACAGCTCGCAGAGTCTGACAATCTGCCAGCATCCCTTATGAAGAAAGTTCAGAAATTGTAGGCTGAGCTCAGGTCTTTCAATCCCCATGGCATTCTGCTCGCACAATTTTCTAAATTCAAGAGACTTTCTGAGGGCTGCTTACAAGGAGTCAGGGGAACGGCCGAACCTCCAAGGGAGGCTGCTCAAGCCCGCTGGAGGGCTGATGGGTTCTGGGAAGGGCCCCTCGGCCCCCCCAGAGGACCACACTTTCATGACCTGGGTCATCTTCTAAAATAGTTTCATTTTAAAAATGAACATGGGCTCTCCTGGAAGCAGCCAACATTGGCAGAGATTAAATAATTAGCATTTCAAAGTGTTCATCTCATTTTCCCCTTTGCCAGGGTGAGAACCAATGCAGGACAAAAATGAGCTCTTCTTTTTTCCTGCCTCAGCCTGGGAGGGATCTTCCCAGAAGAAACACCACCGGCCCATTGCTGCAGCTGGCTCCCCAGAGCCGGTCGCATCTGAAGGCTGGTCCCATCCTGGCCAGGCCAGCCCCCATGACAACCCAGTGAGGGATGGCTTATCAACACCATGACTCAGCCCTTCCCAACAGACCCAGGGGGTCAACCCTGGAACATTGCTTACGGGAATTAATGAGAGCACGATGCTGGTAATTTTGGCATTTGCAGATTACATTTAAATTTTTAGAAGTCCCTTTATGGAGCTGAAGAATAGCGCCAACACACCCATGTGATAAAGGAAGGAGATTGATCTGAGTTAACAGAGAGGCCCAGAGCTGTACCATTGGGCACAGCGGCCACTAGCTACATGTGGCTATGAACACTCACAAAGGGGCAGGGGTACATGGGTACTTTGTGATGTGCTATCACAAGTGTAATCAGCGGATTTCAAAGACTGAGTGTAAAGAAAGGTCAAATGTCTCATCATCTTGTCACTATCTTTTTATATTGATTACATATTGAAATGATAATATTTTGGATATATTAGCTTAAATAAAGCATATGATTAAAATTAAGTCCACCTGTTTATTTCTTTTTGCATTTGTGAATGTGGCTACTCTAAAGGGCCTCCGTCTCTTTAAATCTTTCTAATTCATCACCTTCTTTTTTTTTTTTTTTTTTTTTTTTTTGCGGTACGCGGGCCTCTCACCGTTGTGGCCTCTCCTGTTGCAGAGCACAGGCTCCGGATGCACAGGCTCAGCGGCCATGGCTCACGGGCCCAGCCGCTCCGCGGCATGTGGGATCTTCCCGGACCAGGGCACGAACCCATGTCCCCTGCCTCGGCATGCGGACTCCCAACCACTGTGCCACCAGGGAAGCCCTCATCACCTTCTTTTACCCTCTCTCTGGCCTCTGACACCATCTGAAATTCTCTGATTTAAATATTTGTTTGCTCCTAGGTTTCTGTTTCCCCTACCTGAATGTAAGGTCCCTGAAGACCGGGCTATCTCTATCTAATCCATTGCTTTAGCTCTAGCACTCAGAGCCAGGCACCAGATAAGCATTCAATATATATTTCTAGGTTGCATGAAGGAGGAAAGGGAGCATAAGTAGGAGGAACTCCGTGCTCTGAGCTCCTAGATTGCAGGAAGTTTATCGTGATTACCTTTTTATCCCCAGGTAGACACATAGGAGGTGCCCAGTAAATGTTTAATGCATGAACAACCATTGAAACTCATTTTTTGTAGTGTAGAAGTCTAAAATGAGCTAACTTTCTCAAACAAGGGACCATTCTGGCCTTGGCTAAATAATGTTCTTTTCTCTCTGTCTGGTCCTCTTAATGGCCTCCTTTTCACAACAAGAAAACATCCATATTTCACCAGTAAGATATGGCTTTGGCAGTCCAGCTGGATGGGAGAAGAGCACGATAATACAAATCACTGTGTATATAGTAATTTTAAAAATATTTATTTATTTATTTGGTTGCACCGGGTCTTGCTGCAGCAGGCGGGCTCCTTAGTTGCAGTTTGCCGGCTCCTTAGTTGTGGCATGCGAACTCTTAGTTGCAGCATGCATGTGGGATCTAGTTCCCTGACCAGGGATCGAACCCAGGCCCCCTGCACTGTGCCCCAAGGGAAGTCCCTATAGTACTTTATATTTTGGTAGGTACTTTCATGTACTCTAGCATTTCATTTGACACTCAAAATTACTTTGTAAAGTAAGAGCAGCAGACATTAGTATCCCATTTAACAAAAGAGGAAACAAGTTTGGAGAGGTTGCCCAAGCCTCTTGGCTTGCCTGTAGTAAGCAACTGGCAGAGCTAAAATTCGGGCCCAGAACTTTCAATTCCTCCTTCAGGGCTTTTTTTTAAGGCTCTTCTGCCTAGAATCCAATAGACCACTTTCTGACAAACATAAGAAAACAAGGTCTCTTCCATTAACCATAACTCTGTCCAAAACCCTTCAATAACTCTCTGTTACAGATAAAATCCAAACCACTTATCCCAGTATGGGAAGCTTTCTGCAATCTTTCCTTTCCAGCCTTATCTCCTGTTAGTGACCCCTTCCCCTACATACACCCATGTGCTCATATATATAAACCCTCACATCTCAACTTGCCCCGAGTGTGCCTTGTACTTTCCCACCAACTGTCATTTCCACTCCATTTACCCCACCAGGACTGCCTTCCCCCAAATGCATTCACATTCTTTTCTTCCACTTTCCAGCCTTGTTCATTAGCCCCTCCAGGCCACATCCCTGCTTTCCTTCTACCATTTTTCTTTTTTGCCAGTGTCTGGAAACTTAAGCCTAGTGTTCCTTATTGAGCCATTAATAGTCCAGATGACCTGTCCAGTGCCTCGTTCACAGAGCCTTCACTCACGCATACTGGGCATTTGAGGTGTTATATGCGAGCAACACGACAACTATTCACATCCTTAAGTGGGAGCTTCCAGTTTCCTATAAGATCCCAGCCCGTGCCATGGTTAATAACAATTCAGGATGGGTATTTCACTCAAATGTGTCCAATCAAAAGTCTCTTTAATGGCTGCCTCGGGAGATGTAACAGTGAGAAGCTGACGACAGTGGGCGAGAAAGAAGTCGCGTAAGGTAGAGGCATAGGGCTTCCCTGGTGGCGCAGTGGTTGAGAGTCTGCCTGCCGATGCAGGGGACACGGGTTCGTGCCCCGGTCCGGGAAGATCCCACATGCCGCGGAGTGGCTGGGCCCGTGAGCCATGGCCACTGAGCCCTCGCATCTGGAGCCTGTGCTCCGCAACGGGAGAGGCCACAACAGTGAGAGGCCCGCGTACTGCAAAAAAGAAAAAAAAAAAAAAAAAAGTCTTTTGACCTCTTGTAGTCACATCCTCCCATCCCCCTCCACTGCTCTGGGTCCCAAGAAGCCACATGTCACTCTGTCACTATGGATAAGTTTGCATTTCCTAGAGTTGTATATAAGTGAGCATATAATATGTACTCTTTTTGTCTGGCTTCTTTCCCTCAGCATACCTGTTTTGAGATTCACCCAAGTTCTCACCTGTAGCAATAGTTTTATTTTTATTGTTGTTTTTAATGGCGGAGCAGTAATTCACTGAATGGATACACAATAGCTTTATCAACACACCTATTGATGAACATTGTCGTTGTTTCCAGGTTTTTTACCTATTATAAATAAAGCTACTACGAAACTATGAAAAAGAGCTTGTGTGGATCTAATTCTCTTAGGTAAATCCTAGAACTGGGATGGCTAAATCACATGGTGGGTGTACGTTTAACTTTTTAAGAAACTGCAGACTGTTTTCCAAAGTGGTTGCACCATTTCACATAATCAGTAACAGTACGTGAAGCTTTCAGTTGGTGGATATTCTAACCAGCGCTTGGAGTCATTGATTTTTTTTAATTTCAGCCATTCTAGTGGGTGTAATATCACACCCACTGCAGACTAGTGCCACATTCTGGTTATAATTTTCATTCCCTAATAACTAATGATGTTAACAATCATTTTGTGTGTTAGTTGCCATCAGTATATCTTTTCTTTGGTTAAGCGTCTGCTCAAACCTTTTATTAGTTTATTTTCTTATTACTGAGTTTTGAGAGTTATTTAAAATTCTAGATGTAAGTCTTATACCTCTTCAATTTTCCAGAAGAGTTTGTGTAGAACTAGTATTATCTCTTCCTTAAATGTTTGGTAGAATTCCTCAGTGAAAGCACCTAGCCTGGAGTTGTCTCTATGGGAAGAATTTTAACTAAAAATTTATTTAACAGATATAGGACTATTCAGCTCATCTGTTTCTCAGTGAATAAGTTTTGGTAGTCTGTATTTTCAAGAAATTTGTCCATTTCATCTAAGTTGTCAGATTTGTTAGAATCGAGGTGTTGATAATATTTCCTTATTATCATCTCAACGTCTATAGGATCAGCAGTGATACCACTGCTAATGTCTCTGATATTGGTAATTTCTGCTTTCTCTCTTTTTCTCTGGTTAGTTAGGCTAAATATTTGTCAGTTTTACTGATCTTGCCAAATATCTAGTTTTGTTTCCTCTCATTTTCTGTATTGATTTGGTTTTCTATTTCATTTGCTTATTTTCTGCTCTTTATTTGTTGCCTTTATTTTTCTTGCTTTGAATTTAATTTGTTCTTCTTTTCCTGGTTTCTTATGGTAGAAACCTAGTCTGCCCAACTAGAAACTACTTTCCACTGTTCTTTTGCCAGAGTTGTCCAAAAAAGCCTCTTATTTCCATCCCACCAGTCTTGGAAGAGTCAATTAAGTCAGAACAGCTTCGTGAATATACATATAAACTTGGGAAAAGTCAGGAATGCCTTTCATATTCCAAATTTTTATTTGTGAGACTGCTGTCCATCAGTTCATCATGCCCTGAACTCATCACGCTCCAGACGTACTTCTCCATCCAGCAAGGAGCGCTACAGGAGACAGTGTCTCTCCCTACTGCCCCCAGCCCATCTTGATATTGTTTGGCAGTCTCCTTCCTCTCTAGGTGAGCAGATACACCTCTGGTCCCACATCGTAGCCCATTCGCAACCTGTTAAATAGTGATGGACTACTGACATCCCCTTGGCACTGTGCTCAGAGCTGTCAGGAAAGGAAGGGAGAAAGCCTCCACCCTCTGGGACATAGCCCTGGTCGAACAGGAGGGACATGTATACGTAGGTACCAGCACTGCCCACATGTGTGAGAGGGTGAAGCTACTACAAATGGAAGGAGGCTGGTAAGATAGGTTCTTGGGGGATGATGTCGTATGGGTACATTTACCAGAGAAGATTACCTTAATTTGCCTTTAAAGATGTCTGGTTTTTAAAAGAAATGTCCTCTGTCTTTTCTTCCACTGTTCCATATCCTATTTTCAAGATCCAAAGATCCATCTCAGGGCTTACTTCCTCCAGAATAAAATAGAATGATTTAAAACATACTCTCCAGGGGACTTCCCTGGTGGTCCAGTGGTTAAGACTCTGCACTTCCAACGCAGGGTGCATGGGTTCCATCCCTGGTTGGGGAACTAAGATCCCACGTGCCATGTGGCGTGGCCAACACACTCTCCGGTGTCTGAGATTTGGGTTCAAATCTCAACTCCACTGTGACCAGCTGTGTGACTGTGGGCAAGTTCTGTAAACCCTCTGTGTCTCCGTTTCCTTCTCTCCAAAAAAGGAATAGTGTGTACCACATAGGTTCCCCGTCCTTTTGGACCATGTTATTGAATTATGGACAGCGAATGTAAGCTACTTCTAGACCTGGTACGTAAAAGCCTCCCACACAATCCTTTGCAGTCTCCTCCTCTGTTCACTGGTTAACTGGAGAACATCCTAAAACCCTAGAGGAGGAAGGGAGTCACAGAGGCAATGAGCTTTGGTCCCTGAATGACTGCATGGAACAGAGCATCCCTCCAACTTCTACCTCAAATTGGATTTTACTTGAGCAAGAAATATATTTCTATTATGTTAAGCCTCTGAGATGTTGTTTTCTCTGTTATGGCAAATAGTACTGCCTTAACTTATATAAGAGCTGATGAGAAGGAGGACAGAGCATGTTTGCTGGGGAGGTAACCAACGCCTATCCAATGACCTCCAAATAGCTCTGAGGCTAATAGCTCTGTAGTCATGTGGCACTGCTAACCAGATTCCTGGCTGTGTCATCTCAGGTTTTTTCTTTTTCTTTTTTCTTTTTCTGTGGTACGCGGGCCTCTCACTGCCGTGGCCTCTCCCGCTGCGGAGAACAGGCTCCGGACACGCAGGCTCAGCGGCCATGGCTCACGGACCCAACCACTCAGCGGCATGTGGGATCCTCCCGGACCGGGGCACAAACCCGCATCCCCTGCATCGGCAGGCGGACTCTCAACCACTGCGCCACCAGGGAAGCCCCATCTCAGGTTTTTATGCATTACAAAATACAGAACGGTTCAACTCAGAGCCTGTGTGGGTTATGTAATGTGCCTAACACAGCACTCTGCCCAGGTGACTTATAGCATCGGCATGCAGAGAATCCAGGACTTGATTTTTCCAGTGCTTGGATGTCATATTCTTGTCAATACGATTTTCAGCTATGTGCTAAAAAACCCATAGTATAATAAGTGGCTATAAAAATGTCAGTGTTGGCCCACAGTTAAGACGTGATAGGTGATACAGCCTGTTGCTCAAGACCCATCAGGTCAGCAGCCCCTCTTTTCAGAGCCGACCCAGAGAAGTCTTCTCCATTTCCACAGTCTCAAAGAACTGGGTTTGAACTATTCGGGGTGGCGGGGAGACGAGGGTGGAAGGAAGGGATTCCTTAAAAGTTCATAAGAATGAAGTTTAAAAATGCATAAAAATTAGGTGTAGCTTGAGTTAGGATGTCTAACTAAATAGGTGGGGAGCGTAGTTTAGAGGTAGAGGGAGTCTCTGAGAGGTGGCAGTGACACAGGCCTGTTGATGTCGCTACAGGGGACAGGATAGCAGAAGAGAAAACCTGGATTTTATAATAGAAGCTTCTAAATCTACACTTAACTGACTTATCACGTTGGTTCATCCCTTCCAAAAAAGACCAGCTGACATGCCCACAGGATGCCAAGTATACAGAGCCCATAGACTCATTCCTGATACTCCTGGCACTTCGCTGCCCACCAGTTGAGCTTTATGTTTATCACAAATTGTTGTGTAAGCTTCCCAGGCTGTTAATGTCAGTTGCATTTGTTATAATGATGCCATTTATAGACAAACGGATGCAGTGAATATATAAAAATAAAATAAAATAAAAATGTGTAGACTAAACTCCTGGTGGGTGAGAAGTGTGGGAGAAGGGGAGGTGGTCTCTGGCCAGAGGGCAAGACATCACGATGCTGCAGGGTAAAAATCTTGGGAAACTTTTAATAATTTGGAGAGAAATATCTAGGCTTAGGTGTTTCAAGGAGAAGTAGCAGAAGTGTTGATTGAGGATAAACGTATAAAGCCAATACATATGAACTGGTCCTACATGTGGGGATTGTAATTCCCTTTCTCCTTTACATAGCCCAGCTCATAGCAAGTACAGTAATGACATGGGTAATGATGAAGAAGAGAATGGGGAGGTATCACCTTTCCATGGAAGCCTTTCCTAATTACACCCTGTGGTTAAGTTTTGTCTCTTCTAGGACAAGTTGCATATCTTTATAGAACGAACCTGACATTGTCCATTTTCTGTTTATATGGAATATGGAAGGCTGGAACAGTGCCTTACCTAGCCCCGTATTCCCAATACTTTTCACTCTCCCTGGTACATGCTGTTCGACCATAGTTTGCTGAACTGAATGCGAGGGGAATGAATTCTTAAATATGTAAAAAGAGGAGGTTACTCTTTATCAGCCCTTATCAGCTCTTCAACAATGTTCTCTTCTGATAACATTAATATCCTGCACATCACCTCTTTTACCTCTCAAGATCCTGGTGTGTCCCTCCACCAGAAATGCCCTGCTTGGTAGAGAAAATGTAGACATCTCTCCACCAGCCAAGAGGATTTTCAGTGTTTCTTTGTATGTTTTGTTCTTGGAAAGCAAAAACGTTCTCCTGCCCCTGCTATACAATTACAACAACAGATATTCTTTCAAACACCCACTTCCCCAGATTCGGATCTGTACCCATCTCCCAGGGGGTGGTATCTTCCCGGCTCCCTGATTTGAGAGCTTCTGCTCCAGTTCATCCCTGAACCCTTTTGCAACTCAAAATTCTGTGAGCCAGCTTGTTGCCAACATTTGGTCAGGAGATGAATGGGAGACAAGAAGGATTTAAAAAATATATTGGGCAGCTTTGTTCGTAAGCTGGCATTGGTGCCACTGGGTATCTGGAGAGGTTTTGTGGTCAGATTTTGATTATTTGCTAGTTTCGGCAACTGCTGAGATGTTCGATCTCATATTGTTTCTATCATTTTTTACAGCTTCTTGTTTAACTCTTGGCTGGCAGAACGTTTTAGCTGCGTATCAAGATCAGACGTGATTTAAAACAGAAATGGTAATTGTGTCTCCTTTTAACTTCAGGCTCACCTGGCAGGACCTGACTCCAAGTCGTTGGACAACGTTCAACCTCCACTATGTGTTAGTGGATTGTAGTGGGCTGTGCGTGGTCGGCGTGATCTCATAAACAGGACTAGAGACTTTATTCCATCTAAAGAAGAGAGAGAATTAAAAATCCCTACAAGTAGGACCAATGAATGCATATTGGCTTTATAAATTTATTCTCAGTGGGGGGAGGGATAAATTAAGAGCTTGGTATTAACATATTCACATTACTGTATATAAAATAGATAACCAGCAAGGACCTACTATACAGCACAGGGAACGCCACTCCACATTCTGTGATAACCTATATGAGAAAAGAATCTGAAAAAGGATGAATATATAACATGTATAACTGAATCACTTTGCTGTACACCTGAAACTAACATAATGTTGCAATAAAATTAAAAATAAATAAATTTATTCTCCTTCAACACTTTTGATATACTTCTCCTTGAAGATCTGATCCTACACATTTCTCTCCAGATTCTTACAAGAATCTGGAATTACAAAATTCGCAAGGTTTTTGTCATTCAACATCTGGTTGTCTGTTGCTACCGTCCTCTGGCCAAAGACCATTTCCCCTCCCCCCCCATGCTCCCCACCCTCTCGGAGTTTAGTCTATGCATTTTTAAACTTTATCCTTAGGAAATTTAGAGGAAACCCTTCCTTCCACACTCCCTTCCTCCTGAAATAGTTCAAACCCAGTTTTTTGAGACTGTGGAAATGGATGAAGGCATCTCTGCATTTGGCCTAAAAAAGAGGTGTCACTGACCTGATCACTGCCCCCAGTGATCACTGTCTGCTGAAATTGTGGAATCTCCTCTCCTTGAAGGAGGGCTGAGGCTAGTGCTCACTTCTAAAGAAAAGTTTACAAATACAGCAAAAGTGATAGGATGGGGCTTCCCTGGTGGCGCAGTGGTTGAGAGTCCGCCTGCCGATGTAGGGGACACAGGTTCCTGCCCCGGTCCGGGAAGATCCCACATGCCGTGGAGCGGCTGGGCCCATGAGCCATGGCCGCTGAGCCTGCGCATCTGGAGCCTGTGTTCCGCAACGGGAGAGGCCACAACAGTGAGAGGTCCGCGTACCGCAAAAAAAAAAAAAAAAGTGATAGGATGTCATGTTCAAGATTAGGTTACAAAAGGATTCTGGTTATCACTTCTCTCTCCTTCTCCCTCTGGCTCTGAAGGAAGCAAGGTGCCATGTCATGAAAAGCTCTCTGGAGATCCCAAGTCCCAACAGCCAGTGAGGACCCAGGGCCTGCCACCATGGGATCTTCCTCACGTCCACTTTTGAGATGACAGTAGCTCTGGCTGATTCCTTGATTTCATCCTTGCCCTGAGTCAGAGGTACTTAGCGAAACTGCGCCAGATTCTTGACTGCCCCACCCCTGCAAATTTGTAAGATTATAAATCTGTGTTGCTTGAAGCCAGTATATTTTGGTAATTCGTTACGCAGCGATAGATCACTAATACAGACTCCTAACAAATATGGCAAGGAAGAAACTGACAATAAGAACCTGTATGAACCTCACTCAAGCTTATATCCTTTGGGATCAATTAGACAATTTGGGATCCTAATAAAATTCTCAAATCCTTACCTTCAGAAGGGAAGAGTGAGGGTCCTTGTGTCCTCTCTCCCCTTGCTCCCTGTCCGGGCACCCAGAGTAGTCCCTTCGCAGTGGTGGTGGTCCAGATGCTCCTCCCAGAAGAAGGTCTGTAAGTGACAGCACTACATAGGTATGGGGCTACCTCTGGGTTTTTCCTTTATACTTCTCATTTTATTGCTGGAAACATTTTCTTTTTCACATTAAAGTATTTCGAATTTTCCCCCCAACTGTGTGTTTAAAACCTCCCCAACTTTCTCCTCCAGAGATTTTCATCCCTTTTCTTTTAGTAAATGTTTTCCTCCCTGAAGTGGTCCACTCCAGGGACAAGGAGATGTCAGGGCTCCTTGCAATTCTAGGGGGCTTTCCCCATCCACACCTTCCCGCACGTGACTGTGTGACCATCTGGAACAAAAGTCAAATGGCGAAAAGCTTCATTAACAGTAATTGACAGTGCTTGGACCTGGGTTGAACTGAGTACTAATTTTAAATCTTGTCTGGAAGAAGAATTGGATAGGCAAATAATATAAATGAGTAGATTTTCTATTTTCAGGAAAATAATTCTGGAATTGATCATGATTAACACAGAACTGGCTCTCATACTGGTACCCAGAACACACCCAGCACCCAGGACTCAGCTTGGCACAGATCAGGGATTGAACTAGTGTTTGTTGAATAAATGAAAGACTAGAACTTATATGGATTGCCCCTTCTTCAAGGAATCAGAACATGAAAAACCTTTTGGTTCTGAAATGGCATGAAAAGTCATAGATACTTTAAAGAAATGTTCAGAAGTAGCATTAAGGAAAAATTTCCAGTGATAGAATATTTACTATGTCAACATTATTGTAGTTGATGGTTATTAATGTTTATTTATTAGGCAAAAAAAAAACCCTCTGTAAAACATGTTGTTGAAAAGGATAGAAATAACTTTTATTGAGTCCTACTATATGTCATTAGCTTGTTTATTTCCCTCCTACTAGAAAGATTACTACTAGAAATGTTTTTGTCTATTTAGTCGGTCATTTCTGTCCCCCCATCACATACACACCATACTGAACGTAAACCCCAAAAGGGTGGCAATGGAATCAGTTCTATTTAGCACTTTTCTACAGCCCTGGAGTACAGACCTGTCACATTGCAGGCCTGCAAACAAATATATACATATGTTTAAACATATAAGTATTTGTTGAATGACTGAATTAATAGCTCATTGACTGCAAATTGATTAGAGCCTGTTTTCACTTAATGCAAAGAATTTAAAGACCAGGTCCTCAAGGCAAGAACTTTTCGAATACTCCTCCACCCCTAACCATTCCTCAACCCTTTTCTTTATTAAGAACAAAATACTTAATCCTCTGTGGGGTTTCCAGTTTTGTGGGACTTCCCTCTTCCCAGCACAGGGAGGTTGCCTAGGAAGTAAGGCCCCCAATTCAGCCTAGGGCTAGACGGATGGTTTCAAGGGGACGGAGGGAAGGGGTTGATGCAGGGCCCATTCAGTGCCTCCGATTGGGGCCCACAGCACGTGCTTTCCTAGAGACCCCATACCTCCTGGATGTTGGACTCTGCGCCAGTTAATAAATGAGATCTGACAAGACTTTAATCTGAAATGGCATTTCCCTCTAAGGCTCCTCTCAGTCTTAACTGGAGCCACAGATAACAGGAGAAAAATAGAAGGAAATATTGTGAAACCGGGGAGACTGCTCTTGTTAACAGCTCAGAGGGGAAAAAAATTTCTTTTTGGCATTCATCTCAAATTACCTAAGACTTCAGATTTAAGCTCAATTTGCTGCAAGAATTGTATCCAAATCTGGGATAACTCCATTCCTTTTATTCGAGTTCAGTTTTTCTCCTTCTGGTTTTTATTTTTAGCAGTGCTTCAATTATTTTAAGATGATAATAATCATCAGACTTTTTTTTTGGTTCTGAATTTAGGGAGAAGGAGGCCAACAGTTCTCTTTTTCAAAGTCTTCAAGAACCCAAACTTTCACAGTCCCACATTCTGCTCCCAAGACATTAACTTTAATTAAGCTAATCAAACCCATGCACAGTCGTAAGAATAAAAAGTACTAAAGAACAAGACAACTGTATGAGAAACAGATATTATACAATGAAAATAAAATGAATTCTCCAGACTTTTTAAACTACTGTTCCATGAAATACACTTATTATTTTAGTGAGCTTTGATCTTTTTTTCATTTCAGAGACCAAGATGTTGTCATTAGAGGAATGAATTACTTCCTTTAGGTTGACCTCATTCATATTCTATAGTAAAAGTCAATCCGATTACAACTGCAATTGAACGATTTTTATTCCAAAATATAACGTGATCCTCTGAACTTGAGAACCAACTGGATTCCAAAGTCGGTGAGAAAGGCAGAAATTCCCATTTGCGTGAATCAGAAAAGACTACTTACAGGCAGATTTGGAGGAACTGCATCCTGAGAGTTAGAAAAATGGAAAGACCAGTCCACAGCATCCTCACACCAAAAACCTCAGTCAGATGTCTTCCTGGACTAGGCAGATAAGTCCTGGCCTTGGACCATCCCCCGCATACCCTTCATTAATCTATTTGCTTTTACTTCCCACCCCTCTCAACTGCATTGTTTTATGTCTTCACTTTCATGGGAGCTTCCTGGCTTTTCCACCCACCTCTTCGTTTTGCTCCCCCACCTGTGGTCATATCTTTTGAGCTTCTCTCAAGGCTAGCTTTAGACTGAACACCCTCCACCCACATAGATGCCCTTTGTCCCACTGGGAAAAGATTGACATTTAGCTTGGCCAAGGGTTCCTACAGTTGATTCTTCCTGAATCTCTCATTGGTTCATGAGAAAACAGATCATTTTATTTTCTTGGTTTACCATCTAGGAATGCTGTAGAGGTAAAATAAAGTGTTTCGTAAAACAAAATCTATAAAGGGCCTTATGCAAGAATGACTAATACTGCAGTGTCTTATTCTGGAAGAACTCCAAGGAGAGACGGTGATGAGGAATCTAAGTGGCTAGAACCCCCTGGAATGGTGCAGCATACAACTCTATGCAGTGGCCCTCATGTCAGACAAACGTGTTGTCCTTACAGATATACTCGGGAGAATAAGGCATAAGGACTGAAGGGCGAATAAGGACAGAAGAAAACAAAAATAAGGAAAAAAAGATAGGAAAATGACAGAGAAAAGAGGCTGGTGATGTGGAATGATGCCCATAAACGTGTGTGTGTGTGTGTGTGTGTGTGTGTGTGTGTATCCATAGAAAAAGATCTAGGAGGATATGTACATGCTCTTAATAAGTGCTACATCTGGATTGTGGGATGGGGTATGATTTTGAGTTTTAAAGGCAACCTTTATAGTTTTCAAAAATCAATAATAAAAGAAGATGCAAAGGATGTGAGAAGAGCGCACTAAATCCTGGTTAGGGAGGGGGTTGATAGAGAGAAGACACACAGCTGTAGACTTTAACATCATACTTTGACACCCATCATCTGTTATCATCCACGCTTATATATGCAAGAGACAAGGGTTAGTGACAAGGGGGAGAAACCGGGGGAATTAATAAAGTCAGGCTCGGGGAATGCTGCCCACTAATACTGTCAAGTTAGTTCCTCTTGCCTCCCCTGGCTTTCAGGCTTCATGTTGAAGTGTTGGCTGAAGGCAGGCAGTAAGTAGCATCAACAAGGGAGTCAGTATAGATGAAAGAGAAGACCACAGTGGGTATACGCTCGTAAATACCCTCTTTGGAGCACACAGGGGAAGATAAAAGTTCGTAGGAGAATGAAAGTCATCCAAGAAGAAGGAAAAGCATTGTTAGAACTGTGCTGTTCATACCAAGGGACTGAAGAAAGAGTTGGTATTATTACAGAAGACTATTAGGGGTGCAAATGAAAGAAATGCAACTCAAATTGGCTTAACTCAAATTTGCTCCAATAACCAAAACGTCTAGGGATGTCTTAACTCCACTCCATCCAACACATCTTGCCTGTATGGTATCTGGGCACCATTCAATCCTTTGGTGGTACTCACAGCTCAAGTACATTTAATGTGTGTGTATATATATATATATATATATATATATATATATATATATATATACACACACACACACACACACACACATATATATACACACACACATTTTATGTCATGAACTCTTTTACTGCATATAACAGTTTCATGCTTATTACTGAGGCACTTGGAACAGGAAAGCTAGAGACCAATTTTACCAAATATTGTAATTTCTCACCTTTCAGAAACAATAGGTTTGTAGTGATGACTGTAGGAAACATCTTACTGAGTGTAACTCATTCCTGAACAGTTACTAATAACATTGCCTTGCAAATATGAAGAACATAGTACTTTTTCAAAGGGCTTTCTCATCTATCATGTTGCTTTGCCCTTGGAGCAACCCTGAGAGACAGGCTGCGTGATCTCATGCCCATTTGAGAGATATAGTAACTGAGGTCCTCCCCAAGGTTGTAGCTAATCAGAGGCAGAACTGAAGCGAGAATCCAAGATTCTGAACTTAGATCTAGGTGGTATGGTTTAAGGGTTAAGAGCACAGGCTCTGAGCCAAACTGTTTAGGTTTAATTCCAACTTCATCAGGCATTGGTTATATGCTCGTAAGCAAGTCATTTAGCTGCTTTGTCATTCAGTTTCCTCACTGGTAAAATGAGATGTTGTAGATTGAATGACGTCCCCCCAAAAGATATGTTCAGGTTCCAACCCCAGGTACCTGTGAATGGGATCTTATTTGGAAGTAGACGTAATCAAGCTAAAATGGGGTTATTCTGCACTAGGGTGGACCTGATGACTGATGTCTTTACAGGAAGAGGTAATGTTGAATGCAGACATGTAGAGAGGAGAATGCCACAGACAGAGAAGGCCATGTGATGCCGGACACAGAGAAGAGAGAGATGCAGCTGGAAGCCAGGAAATGCCAAGGATCGCTGGCAACCACCAGAAATTAGAAAAAGGCAAAGAAGATTTTCAGAGCGAGCGTGGCCCAGCCCCTTAATTTCTGACTTCTAGCTTCCAAAACTGTGAGAGAATACACTTCTATTGTTTTCACCCAGTTTGTGGTAATTCATTATGGCAGCCCTAGGAAACAGATACCTGGGATAATCACATTTCCTGCCTTTGGTAGATTGTATTATTGTTCAATACTTTTGTTCTTCCCTATGGGAAGATGGATACACCCTCATCTAGTTGATGTCATGTTTGACCATATCACTTGCTTTGGCTGGGGAAACGTTGGTGGGAATGAGATGTACCACTTCCAAGCGGAAGCTCTTAGAGCCTCGTGGGGTTCTGCCATCTTATCTTTTTCCTCTCCCAGGGACATACAGTTCTCAGATAGGGACCACTCCTTCAGCCGAGGGACCCAAATGAAAATAGCATGTAACATAGTTGGGGAAATACTGAAATAAGCGGTAATGCAAGCAAAAAACAAATCTCTGCTGTCACAATCCTCTAACATTGGGGGTCGTTTGCTACAGAAGTATAATTTAGCCTAAGGTGACTGATAGGCTACATCATACAACGTTTGAGGACTCAGTTTCATGGTGCTTGTAAAGTGTAGTCCTGGCCGTATATATTACTAATATTATTTAAACACTATTACCGTTTTCTTAACTCAAAGAGCGGACTATAATAATTGAGTGTCAATTATGTGCCTAGATAAAGTGTTTGGTTCAGAGATGGGTATGTGACCCGAATTAGGTAAATACAAATCCTTCCTTGGACTTTTGCTGGTGTTTTCTCTTTGGAAGAAGCTGCTTTCTTTTACCTGGGCTCCCAGCTACAAGAGTGACATATGCCTGGCACCGGAGGGGGCTATCTTTTCCACGGTAAGGAGACAGTCTAGCTGAAAATGCAGTCAACACAGAGAAAAGATGCTAGAGTTAGAGAGAGGAAGAAAAAGCAGTCGTATGGACGTCACGTAAGCCTCTAGGATCCAGCTATACTTAACCAGATGCACCCTTAGATTTCCCAGCTACATGAGCCAATCCTTTGCCACTTTTCTTAAGCTGCTTTGAGTCGGGCTTCTGTTAATAGATCCTTGATGCCTGGGGAAGTGTCCTAACCTCCTGCTACCAGATGTATGTTCCTCAAGGGTAAAGCTTTGCCTCACTCATCGGTGTAATTCTTGTAGCTCTCAGCTGAATGGCACGTATGGGTGTCCACTCAAAGTATGTTTGGGAATTTAAGCATACGATAGGCCCTTAAGAGGAATGTTGGTCTCTGTATACACATAACCCACAGAGGAAGTTGTGATTTATGCTACAAAACTATCCTCAGAAGATCACAACTAATGTGTATTCCAAAAAGTATTATTTGAAAAAATCTGAACACTTGAGGAAAAGGAAAGTTAGAAATTAAAAGCAGTAATTTATCATATACAAAGCCATTCCAGAGAATCTGTTCAACCTTTCTGAATCTCTGTTTCTTCATCTGTAACATGGGATAATATTAAAAACTTTCTTTTCTTCCTTGGGACCCAATGAGATAATACATGCAGAAATAGGCTACAGAGTTTTACAGCAAAGAGTAGACATTTTCATCACACATTCATAGCTAGAAACACACTATGTAGACTGAACAAGTTCTACTGGACACTCTTGGGACAAAGAATTGGGATAATGGGGTGATTCCCTTTGAGACTTGAAGGCTTTTATACTGGTATAAGCGAAGTGACCCAATTTATCACAGCAAACAGCCACATTCAAGTTACATTAACCCCAAGAGGAGAATGACTAAAATCAAGATAAAATACGGATTTTTTTTTTTTTTTTTTTGGCTGCTTTGGGTCTTCATTGCTGCGCCCGGGCTTTCTCTAGTTGCGGCAAGCGGGGCCTACTCTTTGTTTTGTATTACGCGGGCTTCTCATTGCAGTGGCTTCTCTTGTTGCGGAGCACGAGCTCTTGGTGCGTGGGCTTCAGTAGTTGTGGCACGTGGGCTCAGTAGTTGTGACTCGTGGGCTCTAGAGCGCAGGCTTCAGTAGCTGTGGCGTGTGGGCTTAGTTGCTCCACGGCATGTGGGATCTTCCTGGACCAGGGCTCGAACCCGTGTCCCCTGCATTGGCAGGCAGATTCTTAACCACTGAGCTACCAGGGAAGCCCCAAAAATATGGATTTTGAGCCTGATTCCTAGAAATCACAAAAGACCACCAGTGAGACTGACCACAAGTAATCAAACTCAGCAAGACTTGGAAGCCAAAAATATAAAAGATAACACACTGGCTGATGCTGACTACAACCAAGGAGGACAAATAAAGACACAGCAGGCGAGAGGACAGGACAACGGCCAACCTTCCCAGGTATGGAGACTCATGAGAGCAATCTGCAACACTGGGCTTGTATTTTTCCCAGTGGAAAATATGCTTTTTCTCTCACTACTCATTCTCCTGACTTGCTTTCCTGTGGTCCATGTTCCATACAACACCCATGGAGATCTTTTCAAAAAAGTAAAACAAAATTTCTGCATTGGTTAAAACTTCCAAGGGTTTCCTGTCACAATGAGAACATCCCAACTCCTTACCGTGGTCTAGAAAGCTCCCAGTGAGCTAGCCTCTGCCCCGTTGCAGGTCTTTCTCTGCCTAACCAGGCAGTCACACCAGCCTCTTCCAACACAGCAGGCTCATTTTCACCTCCAGACCCTTGTGCTCGCTATTCCCTCTGCCTGGGATGCTCTTAATCATGTCTCTGCATTGCTTGCTTCTTCCTTAGATTTCTCCCTCAGATTGGTGCCACCTTCCAAAAGGTCTTATCTGACCGCCTGATCTAACACTGCTCATTCCCCCACATTACTCTCTCCTATTTCTAATTCTCATCGCCTGAAGTCATGGCTTTAATTTGTTATATGGATATTTACACATGTATCCACATATAGGTATACACATACAGATATGTATACATACAAACACATATGTCCTATATACGTAAATGTATATATGTGTATTTTTGGCCCAAACTAAATATTAAGTTTTGTGAACGTTGGGCCTCTATTCTTGTCTTGTTCACCCCTGTGTCCCCAGTGCCTGGAATAGTGCCTGACTCATAGTAGTTCTCAATAGATTCTTATTAAGTGAGAGAGAAAATCACTCCCAGCAGCCCCTGCTCTTACCTGATTTCTGCATTTGTTGACCTTGCGTCCCCCCCTCCTCCCGGTTCCTGTAATAGAGTATTGACAAATTCCAGGACTGAAATGACCCTGAAAAGCCCATTCTCCCGCCTGTAGACAAGAATATGCCTGCGCCATTTCTGATCGATAGTGCCCCTCCCCCATTTAAATGCCTGTTCACAGATAACCCGAGTGGTACAAAACCGGCAGAGAGGAAGTTTCATTCCTGTATTTAGTGTTTCTCTGCTTTGCAGAGTAGAAACGAGAAGAAAGTCCTGATGTATGTCAAGTGTAACAAGTAGTTTTCAAGTCCAGATTACTGGTGTCTGCCTGGAGTGATGTGTTGAAGAATTTTAGGGCCGTGTTGTGAGCTCTTTTTTAAAAAAAAAAATCAATCTTGGGATTGATTAGCAGGGTCTGCATGGGCAGAGGACAGTGGGATGATGGTTTTATGGATTTGCAGTTCCTAAAACACAGTTTCCTCTAGACATCTACACCATCCTGCCTGCTTTTGGTGATGTCACCAAAAGATTGTGGGTAAAAGATCTGGGTCAGGGCTTCCCTGGTGGCGCAGTGGTTGAGAGTCCGCCTGCCTATGCAGGGGACGCGGGTTCGTGCCCCGGTCCGGGAAGATCCCACATGCCGCGGAGCGGCTGGGCCCGTGAGCCACGGCCGCTGAGGCTGCGCGTCCGGAGCCTGAGCTCCGCAACGGGAGAGGCCACAACAGTGAGAGGCCCGCGTACCGCAAAAAAAAAAAAAAAAAGATCTGGGTCACTACTTTCCTATACCTCATAATGAAATACTTTAACTATCTCTTATTTTCCCTAATAATCTATAAAAGCACTAGGTCCCATTTCCTCCCAAACTGGGAAGTTTCAAGCCAAATCTATAAGTAAATAATATCTCACAAGCAAGAAAGAAAAACAGGGCAAGACAAGAGACAAATGAATGCCCCCTACATAAACATGATATTCTAAGCTGAAAGACTAGATCCTAGACCTCCAAGGATGTGTCTAAAGATTCAAGCCTTCATCTGTAGGTTGATCTGTTTTTTCCTGGACTCGTATTTCTAACCTCCTCCTATACATATCAACCTGGATGTTGCTTGGGCAACTCAGACTCAACACGTCCAAAACAAAATGCGATCTTATGATTTGCTTCCACAACACTCAAATGCCACTTTGCTTCTCGTCTTCTCTAGTCATTCAGTAGATATATCTTCAGCACCTTTTTATGTGCCACGTATCATTCTAGGCACTGGGCCACAGAGGATTTAGAGAAATGATGGACAAGATTACCAGATTATACAACTGTAAGGGCCACAAATTATGTTGTGTTCTTTGTAAATAATGCTGCTGTGAAATAATGCTGTGAAACATGGTGGCCTTCTCGTGGAACTCAACTTCTGGAAAGGAAGATAGGAAAGAAATGTGTATACAATAAATAGAAAAAACCCTTTTCAGATAGTGATAAGTCTTATGCAGAAAATAAAGCGGTAGAGTAGAGAGTGGGTAGCATTGGGCCACATTTGATGGGAGCACTAGGGAAGGGAAAACATCGTTGAGGAAATGACATGAATGGAGATCCAAATCAGGCACCAAGTCAGCCATGTGAAGATTGGGGCAGAGCATTTCATGCAGAGATGTAAGTACAATATTCAGAAGGTGGCAACAAGCCTGGGTGTTTGAGACCCACAGTGGGGAGCCCTTTGGTTAGAGAGAATGAGTAAGGAGAGAGTGGCAGGAGATGAGATCTGAAAGCAGGACCACATCAGGGTGGAATCTGCAGGTCACAGCGAGGAATTCAGCTTTTGTTCTAGGCCTATGGGAAGCCATCAGAGATCTTGGGTCGGGAGTTGCAAGATCACTGTCTTAGCTGGCATCCCCCATTCACCCAGTTGCCCAACCTAGAAATTTAGGTTTCTCTCTCCCATCTGGGGGGTCACCAAGCCTTGTTTATCGTCTCCCTTAAATGCCTCTCAAATTGCCCCCTTTCATTTCATCCCCATGGCCTAGTCCTTTCTTATTTAAACTCTCCCAGGAGGCCTCCTAGGGGGCCTCACTGCCCTAGTCTCACTCAGAACTCTCTGACTTTGATATTGCCACCCAAAGTAAAGCTCCCTGTCCAGAAATCTTGGCTTAGTCTCTGTGGCCCATTGGTTAGGGTTCAAGTCCGAGCATCACTCCGACCTTCTTAACACCCTCCTATCTCTAACACACCTCGTACTTTTAGGCTCACTGAACTCATTGCTTTACAGGGCACATTCTTTATGTGCCCATATTTATGTATGCTTTTCCACTTCCCTGGAATGCCATTCTCATTTGGCCAATGCCAATCAGTGTTTTAAGATCCACCTCAAAAGCCACCCCTTCTGAGGTTTCCCTGACTTCATCACATAAAGTCCTGTGTCAGATCCTAGGACATTTCTCCCATAGCTTTTGCCAAGTTGAGTTCAGAGTTCTCTGGGCAATCTTGGAAGCTCCTGAGAGCAGAGATCATAGCTTGTGTCTCTAAGAATGTCAGGGCCAACCGGGTGCCCAAGAAATACTGAACTTAAGAGAGGCATTCCATGACCCACAGAGACCCCTACAGAGAGGAAGGAGGACATGTGCCATTTTCTAAGGCATCTTGAAGGACCATCCTTGGGTACAGCAGCCAGCAGCCACAGCACTTCAAATGCTGGCATCTAAGCTTTTCAACTGCCAATTTGGAATCCAGGCAAGGAAGAGATGCTATCTCTCTTTCCTGGCATCTCTGGAACCAGTCAAGTTAAATCGGCCTGCAACAGCAACACAAAGACTAGATAATTTGTAACCGGTCCTCAGACCACTTGTCAAGTCAAGCTAATGCTGAGGTTACTTTAACAACACACATCCGTGTGGACAGATACAAGCAGCACAAAGACTGACATGTCTGACTGCTCCCATGATCAGAAAAAAAAAAAAATAATAATAATAATGACCAAATATATGATCCAACCCAGGAAGGGCCCCAAATAGATATTCAAGAAGAATCTAAACAAAGTAGGCAGTGGAGCTAAGAATATTAATCTACACTCTCAAATTTCTGCCTTTTTCCTTTTATATAACCCACAAAACACCATCTAGAACTGAATGAATGCATATTGGCAAATAATGATCATTTAGATTATAACAATGGTCATTATTTACTCAGTAAGAGCCTGGGCAGAATGATAAAAATGAAAATATGATACCTGGACTCAACATGCTTAGATCTAATAAAGCAGGAGAGAGATGATACAGAGTTTATTGTCTGAAGGGATGGTCCTGGAGAGGAGCTAGCCAACAGCTCTGCTTGTTTGGAAATGGGGAAACTGAGGCCCAGATTGAGGAAGAGACTGGTTTATGGGCACTCAGCTTGTTGTTCCAAGATTAGAACATGTGCACACAGGTAACACCAATACAAGGTGAACTAGGCAAAGAGCCAGCAGGCAGGTTTGGAGAAGCAGCATGAGAACAAGGCCCAGAAGATGGAGATATTTATTTCATCTGGAGTCCAGGAGAGACTGTTGGGAGAGAAATCATGTGAACAGGGCCTTGGGGTGGACAGGATTCTGACAAATTTGGAGGAATGATACTCCAGGGTAGAGGGACAGGTGGATTAGAGAACAGGAGAAGCAGAGAGGAGGATGGTTCTGAGACTCCTAGGAATGTGCTCTGTGTGTGATCTGGCCAGATGAGCGAATGCAGGGAGGGAGGGACGCTGCAGTTTCCCAGCCTGCCAAAATGGACCTTCACCCTCACCGCCATCATCTCCCACTTGGACTTTGTAATTATCTCCACTTTGGGTCCTTATAGTATATTCCTCATCTTCCAGTCAATGTAATCTTTTAAAAATATAAATTAGATCCCACCATGCTCCTGAATAAAATTCCCACTTGTTTCCCACTTTACTTAGAATAACACCCTAATTCCATCTCACTGTAATATCTCTGAGCCTGAAATCTTTTGTATAAATGGCTCCTTACTCATTACATTCCAGCCCCTCTAAACTTCCTCTCTCCTCCTCAGGTATGCAAAGCTTCTTCTTATCTCAGGGCCTTTGTGCTCACTGTTTCCTCTACATAGAAATCTTACCTGCAGATCTTCCCTTGGCTGATTTCTTCTGAGTTCAGAATGTCACCTGTTCAATAAAATCACTTCCTCATTCTGTATCTCTGACTTCTCCTTTCCCAAATCCCAGTACCTCTTGGACAACGTCCCTCTGTTCTGTTTTCTTCTTGGAGCTTATCAGGATGTAGTTTGACTCTATTGACTACTTCAAGAGGATGAATTATTCGCTAAGAGCTGCTGGGGACATTGATAATCCACAAGGAATTAAAATTAGATCCCTACCTCACACCATACATCAAAATTAATTCCAGGTAAATCAGTCACCTACAGGTAAAAGGCAAAATTTTAAGCCTTTTAAAGAAAATGTAGGAAAAAATTTTCAGGAATGCTGGATGGGGAGAATTTTCTTGTGAAAGATCAAAATAATGATAGTAGTAATCATCATCATCATCACAAGCACAGAGCATTAACAAACATGACTACATTGAAGTTAGGAACCTCTGTTCATCAAGAAGGTGGCAGAATAGAAGGACGTGTGCTCACTCCCTCTTGCAAGAGCACCAGAATCACAACTAACTGCTGAACAACCATCGACAGAAAGACACTGGAACTCACCAGAAAAGATACCCCACATCCAAAGACAAAGGAGAAGCTGCAATGAGATGGTAGGAGGGGTGCAATCACAATAGAATCAAATCCCATAACCATTGGGTGGGTGATTCACAAACTGGGGAACAATTATATCTCCGAAGTCCACCTACTGAAGTGAAGGTTATGAGCCCCATCTCAGGCTTCCCAACTTGGGGCTCTGGCAATGGGAGGGGGAATTCCCAGAGAATCAGACTTTGAAGGCTAGTGGGATTTGATTGCAGGACTTTGACAGGATTGGGGGAAACAGAGACTCCACTCTTGGAGGGCACACACAAAGTAGTGTGCGCATCAAGACTCAGTGGAAGGAGCAGTGACCCCATAGGAGAGTGAACCAGACCTACCTGCTAGTGTTGGAGGGTCTCCTGCAGAGGTAGGGGGTGGCTGTGGCTCACCATGGGGACAAGGACACTGACAGCAGAAGTTCTGGGAAGTACTCCTTGGCATGAGCCTTCCTGGAGTCCACCACTAGCTCCACCAAAGATCCTGCAGACTCCAGTGATGGATCACCTCAGGGCAAACAACCAAGAGGGAGGGAACTCAGCCTCACCCATCAGCAGACAAACAGATTAAAGTTTTACTGAGCTCTGCCCACCAGAGCAACACCCAGCTCTACCCACCATCAGTCCCTCCCATCAGGAAGCTTGCAAAAACCTCTTAGATAGCCTCATCCACCAGACAGGAGAAGCAAGAAGGACAATCCTACAGCCTGTGGAACAAAAACCACATTCACAGAAAGATAGACAAAATGAAAAGGCAGAGGACTATGTACCAGATGATGGAACAAGATAAAACCCCAGAAAAACAACTAAATGAAGTGGAGATAGGCAACCTTCCAGAAAAATAATTCAGAAAAATGATAGTGAAGATGATCCAAGACCTCAGAAAAAGAATGGAGGCAAAGATCAAGAAGATGCAAGAAAGGTTTAACAAAGACCTAGAAGAATTAAAGAACAGACACTTAGAAGAATTAAAGAACAAACAAACAGAGATGAACAATATAATAATCGAAATGAAAAATATGCTAGAAGGAATCAATAGCAGAATAACTGAGGCAGAAGAACAGATAAGTGACCTGGAAGACAGATGGTGGAATTCAGTGCTGCAGAACAGAATAAAGAAAAAAGAATGAAAAGAAATGAAAGCAGCCTAAGAGACCTCTGGGACATCATTAAACGCACCAACATTCGCATTATAGGGGTCTCAGAAGGAGAAGAGAGAGAGAAATGACCTGAGAAAATATTTGAAGAGATTACAGTTGAAAAATTCCCTAACATGGGAAAGGAAATACCCACCCAAGTGGAAGTGCAGAGAGTCCCAGGCAGGATAAACCTAGAGAGAAACACTCCAAGACACATAGTAATCAAATTGACAAAAATTAAAGACAAAGAAAAATTATTGAAAGCAACAAAGGAATAACAACAAATATCATACAAAGGAACTCCTGTAAGGTTAACAGCTGATCTCTCAGCAGAAACTCTACAAGCCAGAAGGGAGTGGCATGATATATCTAAACTCATGAAAGGGAAGAACCTATAAGAACCAAGATTACTCTACACGTCAAGGATCTCATTCAGATTCAGCAGAGTAATCAAAAGCTTTATAGACAAAAGTTAAGAGAATTCAGCACCACCAAACCAGCTCTACAACAAATGCTAAAGGATCTTCTCTAAGTGGGAAACACAAGAACCTACAAAAGAAAAGAACCTACAAAAACAAACCCAAAACTATTAAGAAAATGATAATAGGAGCATACATATCAATAATTTTCTTAAATGTGAATGGATTAAATGCTCCAACCAAAAGACACAGTCTCACTGAATGGATACAAAAACAAGACCCATATGTATGCTGTCTACAAGAGACCCCCTTCATACCTAGGGACACATACAGACTGAAAGTGAGGGGATGGAAAAAGACATTCCATGCAAATGGAAATCAAAAGAAAAGTGGAGTAGCAATACTCGTACCAGATAAAATAGAATTTAAAATAAAGAATGTTACAAGAGACAAGGAAGGACACTACATAATGATCAAAGAATCAATCCAAGAAGAAGATATAACAATTATAAATATATATGCACCCAATATAAGAACACCTCAATACATGAGGCAAATGCTAACAGCTATAAAACAGGATATCAAGAGTAACACAGTAATACTGGGGGACTTTAACTCCTCACTTACACCAATGGACAGATCATCCAGAAAGAAAATTAATAAGGAAACACAAGTTTTAAATGACACAATAGACCAGATAGATTTAATAGATATTTGTAGGACATTCCATCCCAAAACAGTAGATTACACTTTCTTCTCAAGAGCACATGGAACATTCTCCAGGATAGATCACATGTTGGGTCACAAATCAAGCCTCGGTAAATTTAAGACAATTGAAGTCATATCAAGCATCTTTTCTGAACACAATGCTATGAGATTAGAAATCAATTACGGGAAAAAAAAGTAAAAAACACAAACACATGGAGGCTAAAGAATATGTTACTAAATAACTAAGAGATCACTGAAGAAATCAAAAAGGAAATAAAAAAATACCTAGAGGCAAATGACAACAAACACGATGATCCAAAACCTATGTGATGCAGCAAAAGCAGTTCTAAGAGGGAAGTTTATAGCAATACAATCCTACCTCAAGAAACAAGAAAAATCTCAAATAAACAATCTAACCTTACACCTAAAGGAACTAGAGAAAGAAGAACAAACAAAACCCAAAGTTACTAGAAGGAAAGAAATCATAAAGATCAGAGCAGAAATAAATGCAATAGAAACAAAGAAAACAGTAGCAAAGATCAATAAAGCTAAAAGCTGGTTCTTTGAGAAGATAAAAAAATTGAAACCAAGAAAAAGAGGGAAAGGACTCAAATCAATAAAATTAAAAATGAAAAAGGAGAAGTTACAATGGACACTGCAGAAATACAAAGCATCATGAGAGACTACTACAAGAAACTCTATGCCAATCCAATAAAATGGACAACCTGGAAGAAATGGACAAATTCTTAGAAAAGTATAAGCTTCCAAGACTGAACCAGGAAGAAATAGAAAATATGAACAGACCAATCACAAGCACTGAAATCGAAACTGTGCTTAAAAATCTTAAAACAAAGATTAAAAATCTTCCAACAAACAGAAGCCCAGGACCAGATGGCTTTACAGGTGAATTCTATCAAACATTTAGTAAAGAGCTAACACTCATCCTTTTCAAACTTTTCCAAAATATTGCAGAGGAAGGAACACTCCCACACGCATTCTTTGAGACCACCATCACCCTGATACCAAAACCAGACCAAGATACTACAAAAAAAGAAAATTACAGACCAATATTACCACAGACTGGAACAATACATTTTCCAGACAATCAATAATCAATCAATAAAACTTAAGTATTTAGAATATTTAAAGAACTCTTGAAAATTAAGGAGAATAAGAAAAACAACTCAATAGAAAATAAGCAAAAGACATGAATAGGAACTTCACAGAGGAGGAAACATAAATGGCCAACAAAGAGTGGACCTCATGCTCAACCTTAGTTGTAAACAGGGAAAGAGAAACTAAAACCGTAGTGAAACTCTTTTTATACCTACTAGATTGGCCAAATATTAATAATATTAATAAAATCAACTTTCAATGAGGATGTGAGGTGGTGGAAACTCAACCAGCAATTTGAGGATATAAGTAAAAAAAAAACAAACAAACAGAAATAATCAGAAAAACAATCTGGCAGTATTTTATAAAATTAGAAAGTTATGCCCAGTAAGACCTAAAATTTTGACTCTTTGTCTCTACCTAGAGAAACACATGCATGTAAATTCCAGAGGCATGTCTGTGAATATTTGTAACAGTTTTGTTTAAAATTGCTCCAACAGAAAACACCTAAATGCCCATACGCAGAATAATGGATACATAAATGATGGAATACACATAAATAAAATACTACATAGCAGCAAAAATGAAGAAACTACAGCTACACGCATCGATGAGGATGAAATCTAGAAGATGAAATGGAATAAAAAAACAATTGCAGAAGACATACAAAATAATCCTACTTCTATAAAATACATAGAGGAGTCAAACTAAAAAATATAGTGTTTAGAAATATAGACAGATGTGGTAAAATTTTTAAAAAAGCAAGGAAATATTTTTTCAGAATCAGAAGGAAGAAAAAGATGTGAGAGACTATAATATGAGAGGGAGGGAAGCGGGTAAGCTAGAGATGAAAAAAGATTGGCCTTGAGTTGACAGTGGTTGCAGCTGGGTGATGGGTCAACGCAGGGTTCTTATCAATTCTCTCCACTTTTGTTCATGCTTGAAATTTCCCACTACTCACTATGATCTGTTAATGTATTTATACGTACGTGTCCACATACATGTGCATATTTTGATTAAATCTGTGGGAGTGAGGAGGGACGGGGATGAGATTGGAGGGAGGCACACAGAGAATGGCAACCATATTGGCAATGTCCTAGTTCTTAAACTGAGTGGTGGGTGCATGGTGTTTATTACTGCTATGCTTCACAGCCTCAATAGGTGTTATGTATATCATATTCGTGATATCTTCTTTATAATTCAAAAATTAGGAGAAAAAGGAAGAAGAAAGGGACAAAGCAAGAGGGTGAGATGATTGGCCCCAGCCCTCTACTCCTAAACTTTAGACTGCTGAGGGTTTCCCCCCATTCTGTAGATAAGAAAACTGAGTCTCACATGCCTACACGCTGACATGCAGCATCAGTGCAGGCATCCACAGAAGGGTCAACAGCACAGGGCGTTAGGGAACCCGAGATGCAACTCCAGGGCCTGGGTCCGACTCAGAAGTGGGATTTTTGGAACATGGGCTACAGCCACAGTGACCAAGGCGGTCAGGACACATGGCAACTGCAGCCTCATAGATGGGTGCCATCCCCACATGAGCCGGCTCTGATCCTGCTTATTCTTTGGATGTAAACAAGAATGAGGTTGTCCAGCCCACCTGGGAGCCTTGGAGCATATCCGCAGAGGGTCTGAGCAAGCAGGTGATCACAGCCAAACGAACTTGCAAGTTGAAACGTGCAAGTTTTAGAATTCTGCCCATAGCGGGTTATCAGCTTTGCCTACAGGGAGTTCCACAAAGGAGCATGATCCTGGACAAATGCCTGCCCCTCTTCCCACTGAATAACTTGCCCGAGTGAGCCCCCATAGCCCTGCTTCCTCACCCTCTCTCTCCCGGTTTTAATTGCCCTCACAAAGGCGTACCCGCACGACCTGACGCATCTCACTGGCAGTCACAAAAGCAAAGGAACTCCAGGTTACGGCCACAATTCAGCCTCAACTCTCCCCCATTGTGCCCAGCCCCCGGCAGTGGTCTCGGAGCCGTCGGGGGTCTTACATATCTCATACGTGCAGCAAAGTGGGGGAACAATGTGACAAATTATGAACAAGCTCAGAGCCAAGCCTGTGGAATTCTTCCCTTTGTGAGCCTGCATCACATGTCAGCTGGGCTGCCGGGCCAAGGCGGGGACCCGGACCGGGGGTGGGGGACATCCCAGCAGCAGGAGGCCAGCCCAGGGCTGGAACACTTTTCACACTTGGGAACACGGCCCCTTCCCCCCCGCCCCTGCCCCCCACACCTCTCTCTCTGTCACATTACAAGGGAAAAGAAAATTATTTTGACCCTACTTTTAGATCTAAATATTCCACCAATACTATCCTTGCTAAAGAAAACAAAACCCAAGCAAACTTTCAGAGTCCTTTCTCCCAAGGGCCAAAGGGAAAGAAAGCACCAGGGATGTGGGTGATCATACTTTGCTCCTAACACTTCCTCATCCTAAACAGCCTGACTTCTCTTCACCTCCTGGTGCCTCCATTTCCTCATTTGTAAACAAAGATGACGACCCCTACGTCATACAATAAGAGTTCCTACTTCATACAATTGTCATAAGATTCAACATCTATAAAGGGTTTAGAAGAATGTCTGGTACACAGAAAACCCTCACAATGTGTGGTGGGGTTATTATTATTTACAGCAATACGAGGAGAAATATATACCCTGTGACAATTTGGACCATTTTCCCTCACCCTCTCACTTCTTAGCAGGCTCTCTATAAGACGGGCCACCTCTGATGCTTCAAAGTGCCTAGTGAGAGGTAGGGCACTAGAAGCCTCAGTGAGCATCTGTTTCCTAACTGCCACAGGATGACCCCCAAACGAAGACTCTCCATCCCTGGTGCTGAAACAAACTTCCGGGATGAGGATGTGCTCTGTAGCAACTGAAAGGCTTCTCTCAAGTTCCCTTTCCAAGTTGTGTTAGGAGACTTGTACCAAATCTTCTCAGGATAACAAGAAGAAAACATCCTCTACGCCAAGAATTTGTGAAATACACTAGTGATCACTTTAGTATTCCAGGTGCAAACTCCTAAGGCTGGTGCCTTCTCTGAACATAGTTTTGTCACCAAGTCCCTGAACTGCTTTTCTTCCTTTCATTTTTCTTTTCTCTTCTTTTCCTTTTATTCCTTTCTTCTTTCTTTTCTTTTCCTTTCCTTTCCCTCCCTCCCTCCCTTCCTTCCTTTCTCTCTTTCTTCCATTTAGTTTGCCAGTAGCTGTTTTTTGCAAGATTCTCATCAAATTCCTAATTGCAGAGATTTTTTTTTCTTCTCTTTATTTTATTGGTTCAGAGACATTAAGTGAAGTCACACATTTTGCTAATTTAGTTCTCCATAGTTTTTCATTGATAATGGACAATTCAGTGACCACAACAATGATTATGATAGATCTCATCATCAATTTGCCAAATCTTCACAAACCTTAGGAAAGTGAAAGAGCGGAAGAGAAACAAGGTTTAACATACCTCTTGTCTTTGCAGATTAGAAACCTGAAAAAGACTTCCTTTTTAATAGTAGAATAAATAAAAGAAAGGGACACTCCATTCTTTAAATTAGCAATAGACAGAGTAATATGGCAGCACTCTGTCTTCTCCCAAAGTATCAGAAAAAATACTTGTGTGTTTGGCCAACTAATACACTTCCTTTCTTGGGGAGACCTTGGACATTTACCTGGGTTGCATGTCTTAGGGTTTTTAATGTAGCCTGTTGGAAACTGCATTTCAACAGACAGAACTGAGCACACAGAGTAGAGACTGGTAGAAGAAACATCCACAGCTCATTTTATAGCAAACCGTGCAAACAGGAATGGTCTACCACCCTTTTCATGCGTGGTTACTGAACAACACGGATGTGTCCTCTGTCAGGCTATTTGATGAGAGAAAGAATGCAGGTCCCGTCTTCCAGAGTGTAGCATCTCCCTGGGAAGCCTAGTCATGCACCTGTGAAATAGCAGTCACTCAAGGCTGACAACGATTCAATTCCCAGTAGAAGCTGGAACCATAACGATGTTGTGCAATGGAAGAGGGAGGTAGTCGCTGGTAGCAAAGGCTCCAGGGAAGAGGAGGGACCTGGGAGGATAGTAGCATTTGGAGGGAGAAAAGGAAAAGCCAAGAAGGCTCAGATATTGTGAAGACTCAACACAGTTTCCTCTCCATGACTGCGGCAGCCATCACTGATCAATCATCACTAATCAGTCATCACTAATCAATCAGGCCACCGTTGTCCCCCTGCCCCGAAGTCAAGCCTAGGCTTCAGAATCCTTCTCAACACAGCATTCCAGGTAGGCATCCCCAACTGTTTAGGGTGAATTCACAAAATAAAACTTTTTATCCTTCTGAGTGAAAGGAAGTGAGATGAGTAAGCACACAAGCCTGAGAGGAGATATAGGTATTCAAGAGACTTCAGTCATGAGCAAAGTTTCCTGGTGGCCATGAGTGATAGAGACAGATTGGTAGGTTGGTGGAGATTAAGTAGGGCCTAAACTGCCTCATTATCTCTAAATAATGGGGAGGGGTGGGATTAGAAGTCACCACCTGTATTTCTGACAAATCGATGCACATTTTAAGTGGAATGGGGCAAGCTGTAAGGCACTGGCGCGCTACTTACAAATAACTGTGTATCTTTCAGGATGCTACTGAGATGTGGACAAAATACTGTAAGAATAGTATGTCACAACCTACTGCATTTGTAGTATCCTTGAATAAAAACCAGCAAGAGACATGGACAGGCAGGGAGACAGAGCTTCCCTTAGAGGATAATTTGGCAGCTTTGTGGCAGCCCTTCACTCTGCCATCCACCCTACTTCCTGCTCTACCAAATCGGGGCAGGAGATCTCTCAGGCTGGGACTAGGCCGTCTGGTTCTGTCTGGATTTGGGGGTAGCTGCTCGGTGCTTTGGCTGCCCTCCTTTGCCCAGCACAGCGGCACAGGCTGAGGTTTGGAATCAGCACAGGCTGAAGCTTGGAATTCCGTGCAGAATCACACTTTGTTTGACCACATCAGAGAAGGAACACACTTC